>NC_064888.1:29961706-30268372 GCF_929443795.1 Astur gentilis
TCACACATACTGTTTCACTCACTGTTAGGAAGTAGGGAAGCACGTGCAAACCTAATTTGGAACTAAGTACAAGAGAAAAATAGTTCTTTGTGCAGAAGAGCTGCAGAGACTTTGTCTTCTGTATGCAACTGGCTTGGAGAACATTACTGCCACTTTTCAAAATACCAGATGCTGGCTTGCTGTGCGAGGCAGCATCTCCCTGGGAAAGACACTCTCCTAAATTCTACCAGTCCATTACTGGAGACAAGGGAATTAATTTTTCATCCTTGTCTCTGGTGGAGTCATCTCTCTTCTGTGAATCCCAACTCATCTCTGCTAGAGGTGGCTGGAGCCTCGACATAATGAAAAGATTTCAGTTGTATCTATGTTCTTAAATTGGTCCCCATCACTGCATTCAAACATCTGCTCCCTGGGGAAGACCATTTGCTTCAGTATTTTGATTTGGAAATTGTACTGACGTAAATAGACAGCAACATCAGATTCAGCATCTTGAATGTACTTTCCAATCTCTGCATATCTTCAGGCTATCTACTAGGAAAAAAAATTGAAAGTATTTCCAGTGAATTCACTTAGATGCTGTCATTTAAATTCTCAGCCTTTTTAGCTATTGTTACCAGACTTTTGTATAATGGCACAAAGAAGTAGTGTTCACTGCCTCCCCCTCCACGATCACCCCAGTGTGTAGTCTGGTGGGCTTGGGGACAGCAACTTAATGGGATCCTTTGTTAAAATGGGCAAGTCATCTCTGAAATGGAAGGCACCTTGATCTGGTTGGAGATGGCGGGTTTTGTTTTTATGGAATAATAAAACGAAATGCTCCTGTGTCACATTGATATAATAGGCAACTTTAAAGGTCCTTGTCTTGAAGATCCATCAAGAGGCGGGTGCATCCAGCCACTCTAAGAGTGGCTGGGAGTCTGAAAGAGAGCCTACCTCTTGCTTTTTCTCTGTGACAACACAGGGAATATATATTTCTAATTCTGAAATGGGAACTAATTGAATGCTGAAAACCATTTGTGCAAGCTGCTGCTGAAATGAGGTGTTAAAAATTTCTGAAAGGTCTGTTAGTCCTAAAGCAAAGTGAAGGTGTGTTCTGTGCTTTGCTGCAAGATGTCCCAGCAGACTTATTGTTTTAAAGATAGCTTGCAGAAGGGCTGGCCATCCTATTGTGTTGTCATTTCTGTTTTATGGCACGTAGCCTAAAAGTCTTTCTTTCAGGTTGTCTTGTGTTTTGTTTGGTTTTTTTTTAAGTTTGGGGTTTTTTTCCCCCCTTTTCTTGCAGTTTTGCTTGCTCAGGAAAAGTACTGATACGGGACACAGTAAAAGTGAAATCTTGATGTGATGGGATAAAGGAGTTTTAAGTAGAATGCTTTGAAACTTTCTTCGATTAATACTCACGTCCAAAATCCAATGGGCAGTTTAGGTTCCTGATCTAGAGGTTAAACACTTCTTGAATTCCCTTGAATTCCCATCCTCCTTATGAACAGGCCCGGTGATGTTGTTGTTCCAGCAGCACAACCAGCAATAGCCAGATTTCATACTCCTGTCTTAAAGCTGGAAACCAAAGCAAGCCATTCTGTATCATCGAGACTGTTGAAAGCCTTTAGGATGATCAGACTGTTGAAAGCCTTTAGGATGATCAAGAACCGATGCTGTTCATGGTCCCGCCTTTAGTGAGTGTTTTAAAACTTATCAGCAGAATCTCTTTGAAGAAGTTTATTGCTCATGTCCTGGTCAGGGTCTCAGCTCACCTGATAGATGTGCAGGTATCTTGAAGGCTTTGAAGGATTTTGAAGGACTGATATAACATGGGAAAAATCACATTCTCTTGGGCTGGATCAGATAGTCTCTTGTATATTTATATCTAGTTTCTCTTCTGCAGCCCTGCTTCTCTCAAGGTAGATGCTGTATGCAGTAGTGAACAAATCTAGGATGAAACTAAACCAAAACTGTACATTTGGTGCTATAACTGTAGATTTTTGTCTTAATTACTTCCAACTGTGGAAGCATGTATATATTTGTAAGGTACTGAGTACCTTGGTCTCTTAAGCTGTAAAACATTTAGCGCCTGTGGGATTTAACAAAACACATGGCTGTTTTTCTCTCTGGCACATGTTCTTGTCAGTTGTATGAAAGTGTGAGAAATAGCGCATGGTTCAGAGGATGGCCTAGGTCTAATGTAGTTGTAGAAATAGAGCAAGTGTTTTCCATTGGTGCCATATCTCTCTGTTCTGTCCCTCTAACTTCTCACTACTCATTTCCCAAGTGAAGCTGCTGCACTAGAGGCTCTGGGGCTATCTGTGATGAGGTACCCACTGCAGAGGCATAGGGAGTAACATCCTTGAGATCAGCCACTAAACTCACTCGCCTTAAAAGCAAAGTAAAAATGCTCTTTGTGTTTTTTTTTGTGTTTGGTTTTTTTTTTGTTTCACCCCCCCCCCCCCCCCCGCAATGAGCTTTTAAATGTCTCATCTAAATGCACTGCTTGGTAGGATTCGGCACCCACAGGATTTGATGCACGAGAAGAGGCTGGTCTCCTGGACACACCAGGGTATCACCCTACAGCCTCCCCTTCACCCCAAGTCCTCCCATGCTATTTCTGTAGTTACTTAGTTTCCCCTGTATAACTGCTGCTGACAGCATGACCACCTCTTAAAGGCAATAGAAGGAAGAAGAAGGAAGCCCAGCTTAGGTGTTTTCATCACCTTTGGGCAGATCCGTTTATGAATAATATCACTAAACTCCCTACCCTGTTTGCAGGGAGAAAGGACCCAACCCCGGGGTGTACGTCTGGAAGCAGGCCTCGTGTGTGCATTGCTGTTTTACAGTGTCATCCAGGGGCTGTTTAAAACAAGAATTACTCGTGTGGTTTTACGCTAGTGTATATTTAGGAAACCTCAACTAGACCACGTGAGAGATGTTCCAGCTAGGTAGAATATCGCTGGGCTGGGCAGCGCTGAGGGTAGGAGACGTGGTCGTGCTGGACTTTCTGCATCCTCCACTTCAGCAACTGGATATTTCCTGTGGTCTCTGCTTGCGAATGCTCCCCTCTGCTTGGCAAGCTGCACGGTGAAAGCTTGCTGTCTCTCCTGCTCCTTCCACAGGTCTGAGGTGTCAGATTGCAGCAATGCTAACAGTGAAAGGAAGATGTTACTCATGCTAATATCAACTCGGTCTTTATGTTTACATACCAGAGTGTTGCACATTTTGTCTCTGTAGACAAAATGCATTGCATATTATTTATGCGTCTATATTCTTGCCACCATTTCATCCTGTATTTTGGAAGCTCCCTGTATCCCTGGCTTAACACAAGGATTATGGGGACTTCGGAACAACATTTTCCCTTCCTCTCCTTGCTCAGGGCTCTGCGTATCCCACGTGCCGTTTCCCACAAGTCAATGGTTTGTGTGGCCCCTTTTCTCTCTCTGTGGGAGAAGTCATGTAACTTGTGATTTTCCTATAAACTTTCTAGGGATAGGGGTCAGAAATGAGACAAAAGTTGTCTTGGCCACCACTACCTGTTCATTTCATCTGCACATAATTACAGAAGCAGCAGCTGTAGCATCTGCAAGTTGGATGCAAACAGATCTATGTTGCCCCTTTTTTTTTTCCTTCTGATTTTTTTCTTTTCCCTAATGATCCCCTCCAAAATTGATAGCTTTCTGCCTCGTGGTGCCTGGAAGACTTCCTTGCATTTTGCAAGGGATCCGGCAGGGTGTTGCAAAGTTGTGCTCAAAGAGAGCAAACCGATTGCTTGTGATCTGAGCAGAATAACTCGCTCTTCTCACCATTTTGAGCCAGGAAAACTTACCTATGGGTTGTCCTAAGCGTCTCTGACAGGCATGAGCCCTTGGGAGATGCTCTAGTGCAGTTTACAGCGATCTCCCTCTATTGACGGGCAGCTGAACGAGGGATCTGTTTTGCTATTACTTATTTATCGAGCCGTGGCAGAGTGCTGCCTACGAGCACAGAGCGGACCGTGGCATTGAGCAATGCAACTCACACCCTCCCTGGACAGTACAGTTTAGAGGTGCATTTAGTTTCCTTGTCTCTTTTTTTATATGACCTAGCAAACAGCGCTCTGCTCCACAAATGGGAAGAGTCAGTCATCTCAGAAGAGGGAACGTCTAAGAAGCAGCAAGTGCTGTGGCGGCAGTTGCTGCCCCACTGCCACCCATCCTCACGTTTGGAGGAGAAAGTCCTTCTCTCCATGGCTTTTCCTTGGCTCCCATTTGGATAGAGCAGTGGTAGGGATGACCTTGTGCAACCCGGTCCTACCCTCAGAGCCACAGAGGGGGTGAGCAAAGGCTGGTTTGGGGATGGGAGGAAGGTGGGCATGCGAGAGGACTCTGCTCCGCATGGAGAGAGGAGTCATGAGATCCCAGTCTCCATCCACAGCCTTGGTCTGACTGGCAACCACCAGAGCAGGTTCTGTCCTGTAAGAGACATTTTATTCTTAAGCCTCAAAGCAAGAAAGTGCATTAGTCATGTTTTGCCAACAGCTGATGGTGTAAACACAGTGAAATGAGTGAGCTGCAGTTCAAGAGGGTGCTGTGGACATGTTATCCTCTCTAGACTGGGCATGGAGCAAACCCTGTAACTCTTACCAAGGGTTACAGCTGTGGGTTTTTTTCAAGATTTCATTGCTGTTGGCAGTCAGTCATCCTCCAGAGTCCCTCTGGATGCTGAAGATAACATATGCTGACTAAAGTTGCTGTGGGGGTGACCTCTGGGAAAAGCGGTTTTGCTTCTGATCCAGTCCCATTTTCACATTAGAGGCGAGAAAAATCACCCTTGAAATTGCTGCTTTGCCGAGAGCATGAGCAGAGAAGCCCAGGATGGTGGTGGCTGCACAGATTACCCACAGAAGGTGGCCTGGGAACTGCAGGAGGGGTCTCTGTGGGCTGCAATGGCACCTCAGACTGGGTGCACTGTGTGCAGTGATCAGTTTGAGTTGTCCCATTCCCCGTTCCTTAATTGCCTTTGGTAAAATGGGGATGTTTACGTGTGTGTTTGTCATCTAAAGTTTGTCTGCTCCTGGTTGAACAATTAATTGCTTCTGACCTGTTAATAATGAGTTTTCATTCACTGCTCACCTTGCTGGCATGTGACAGATCCCTTTGTGATAGTGCCTCTACTTACTAGTTGGGTGATTGTAGCTGTGTGGTTTGGGATGGGAAATATTTTTTCTCCAAACATTCCTATTAGTACTGTTTCACTTGTTTGCGCATATATCAGTGGTGAATACAACTTATTTCCATGTATGGTGGGTTTGTATTTGCCATTAGTGTTTGAGAGCATTGCCACCATCTAGGGTCCAGTTGAGGGAGAACTGTGGTATCATGGCCGTGTTGTTCATGCTGTTTGATTTTTGCATCTTTTAACTTTGAAATAGCTTTAAAACAATTTTTTAAAAATTTAATGCTATAAATACTATTTGAATATGAAGAAATAGCAAAAGAACTTGCTCCAGCAGGGAAGCTTCCTGCACACAAACAGTAATCAGAAAAGATGCTGAACTTAAACCACATGAGATTTGCAATGATTGCCATTTCTCTGGGGCTGGTAATGAGGAACTTGCCAAGTGTCACAGCTGGTCCATCACCAGCAACAGTCCATTAAAACGTTGTTCACTGCTTGGCTTGTGTCCCTTGTTGGAAGAGGGGCAGAGGAGTGGGCAGTTCTGGAGCGCTGTGGTCCTGGTTCTGTGCATCTGGCACTGGTTGCCTCTCCCATCTCATCTAGGGTCTGACCCACTGCTGGTCAGGGTGGCAGTCTGAGGTCCTCAAAGGACTCAGGATCTGATCCATCTGTGGCTCTTGCTGGCCATGTTTAGATGTCAGCATTCATTCAGCATTACTATTCCTCCTCCACACCTTGCCTGGTGTCAGAGCTCTCTGTCTCTGTGGTCCCTCTTCATATTACTCTTTGCTTATTTAAAAAGGGGGAAGAAATCCAGGTGGTGTCAGGCTCCACCGTGTGTGCTGCCAATTCACCCTCTTACAGCCCTATTCTACAATTTTTCATATGTGACTAAAGGGGAATCATTCCACTTAGTGCTCCAAATTTTTTTTCAGAAATTTCTAACAAGGTTTTGCAGGAGTGTAGAGAATAACTTAAGAACTCCTGCATTTTCTTCTTTTGAAGATGAAACCTCCACATTTTATTCTTTCGACTAAAAAACATGAACACCTGACTTATTAGGTAAAAAACAGATGGCAAAAGCTTGGGGGATAGTGCACACACACAAAACATCTGCTATGCAGATAGTATTTAGACAATTATGATATCAGAGCCTGTTGCATTCTGAGGGCTGTAAATTGTGGAAATGGGTCTAACAAACACAATTCCCAGAGCAGGACCTAACCCCAGATTTGACTGCCCTGAAATGCTAGACCTGGATCTAGTTGTGGTGGCTTGATAATGCTCTGCGACTTACCCAAAGGTTAGTTAGTTAGAGTTAGTGGGAGGTGATCCAGCTGAAGAACCTGCAGCCTTGAAGACCTTGGCCAATCTATACGTTAGGGGCACCTGCAAGGACAGTGTGTGAGTAGCAGTAGGGGTCTGTCAAACAAGATTTTCAATCGTTCAGTTGTGGACAAATTAGCAGTGTAATTAGGTTTTCGTGGTCCGTTCAATCTTGATGACTCTGTAGGGGCTCAGCTGTGATGGAGCTGTGATGGTGTAACCGCCATGTGGATAAAGGCCAGCTGGTGGCATTTTACTGGCAGCTTCTGAACAAGTGACTTTTGGGGGGAAAGGCGACACATCTTTCCGACTGTCTTGATCTGTCAATATTTGTCTTTACTATGGGAATCTTGGAAAATATTTTCTTTGTTTTGAAGGTTGTCTTCCTCCTCCTGGCTGGGGGATCTGTTGTCCTTACTATCAGCAGAGACCGGTCAGCAGCTGCCTCCCTCTTGCAGATGCCCAGGAGAGGAGCCGTAGGGCAGACCCCATGCTCCTGGCGGAGACTGGAGCTTCATTTACCGATATTCATTACTGGTGGTGATAGGCTGAGTTTGTGCTGGGCCCAGGAGGATTTCTTCACATCTCAGCAGTGTGGCCTTTTGCCATGAGGTTACCACTACACGGTAATGTTTGGGTCAGCCTCCATGCTAAGTGCAAGTGTTGCCAGTCTGGCCTCTAGCTTCAGCTAAACCCCCTGGTAAATGGAATGTTACCAAAGATATAGCAGAAAATTTTTAAGGATATCCATGTACAGCCTTGCAATTCTCAGTTTTGAAATGCTCCTACATCGAACTATGAATACTGAAAAAATAGGTACTTTTAATGACTAGCGCACTGCTGAGTATCTTCTTGTCTCAGTCTCTGGGGGCTGCTAAAATACCTGATGGTGAGAGAGATGAGGATTTCTACAGGTGCTTTCCTTCTGCAGTCATTAGGTGTTTCCAATGCATCTGCAACACTGCAGCCCTTGGAGTGATGCATGTGACACTTTCTGTGTCCCGGAGCTTGGTCTGTGCATGTGCCAGACGGACCACCGTTGCTGCCAGCCATGAGATGTGAAAGGCTGGAAAAACCCACATGAGGTACAGACTAGCTCACACTCAGGTTGTTTTACAATAAAAATGCACAAAACTTTCCTTAGTAAGAATCTGTGTGCCTAAAATACATTGAGCAAAATCTCCGCTTTTTAAAGTGGTGGGAATGGCACATGGAGGGCCACATTTCCAAGCATCTGCCATGCTGTCAAGGGTTTAATATTTGCACATCTGGCTGGGAAAAAGATTGGTGCCCCTCTTGCTGAGCTTTTTATAAAATATGACCTCCTTGTTTGCCAACTTGATGGGAGCTGAGAGCTTTCTGAAACATGTCATCCCTCTTACCCCCTTTATTTCTTCTTTTATTTCTTGTTCCTCTTCTTGCTTTTGGCCTGCTGTGTAGGTTGCTCTCCAGTTCCTCATGCTGTTCTTCTGCTGTCTCCCAGTGCAGGTCTGCTGCCCGCATGACTAATCCACTGAGCATCCCTGGGTTTTGATGTGATAGTCCAAGTCGTGTTTCTCTGTTCTGCCTTGTTATCTTCATTATATGTTCTGTGCCCAGAGAGATATTAATTTCTGAATACCATGCTTTCCATAGTGACTGCTTTGCGGCCATCTCATTATGATCTTAAAGATACAAGGCTAGATGCTTTCATTTGTGCTGGATAAGGAGTTGGCCTTATATGAGGCTTATATGATCAGTTCCCAAACATTAAAAATTTACAGAAATACTTTGCCTTTTATGTTCCAAGAACTTAAGTTTATGAGGGCTACTTCAACAATAAATTATTTACAACAAATTTTATCCAAAATCTTTTCTATTCTTGAGCATGCATCTTAATCTTTATGTTGTATTTTTATCTTTATTCCTCTCACGTGTTCTTTTGTTTGGTGTCTTTATAGATTTAGCAAGACTATCCAAATGGAAAATCTCTTTCTAAATATGACTCAGCATAAGCAGCCTTTACAGGCTTCAAAACTCTGCAGATCATGACACCTTCATACTGTGAAAATGAAAGTTTAAAATCATCCATTGCATATGGTATATTATTTATCCATCTCATAAATTATTAACTACAGCAATTTGTATGAGTCTAACATAGCAAATGTCAGATGTTGTTTCCATTTCTGCTTTTGTTTTGCTTCACTGGCAAAATTCTTATTGATTTCAGTGGTGGCAGATTAAGCCCTGCATATGTTTCATTTTCATGAGCCAGCAAAAATGTCCTTCCTCTTCATTGTGCCCATCTCCTTTAAATATTTCTGTTTGTCTTTACACAACTCTCCCACTCAAATTTCAATGTCTTCCAAGTTTCCTTCCTCAGCTCAAATTGTCTAAGTCCCAAAAAGCATTGGCTCAGACTGTGGTCTTATCCAAATAAGTGTCCATCCCAGCTTTGTGGTAGAGACACTGCTTCTGTTTGCTAGAAGGTGAAATAAGGTATTTAATAAAGATGCTTCTCTGGTGTCGCCTGAGTTTTAAAGTCAGACTGTTAGGTGTTTTACAAACTTGCAAAGCAGCAGATAGCTAAATGGCATCAGCAATATACAGTAGGTTGTGTGAAAAGAAGTACAAGCTACTGATCTTCAGGTTTGCCTGAACAGTATCCAGAAGGAATGACCAGCAAGGAAACTTTGGTCTCTGAGCTTCCGGAGACAGACAGCTCCCTGCCCACCTCAACAACAGCAGCCAGTTTGTAGGGGAGTTGCTAGTGGTATGAGTTGCCCACATCTCATATATATTCTTTTAAATAAACCTCTGCCTTGACAGGTGGTACTGGGGTTTGTCTTGAATCAAAAACTTATGTCTGGGAAGATCACAAACTCCTAAGACGTGGATCTTGAATAGACTTCTAACTGTTAAAAGGATCATCCTCTGAAATAGTATCACATCTGTATAATGTACAGACCTGTCCTGCTAACACTGAGCATGCAGAGATATTAATCTTTTCATGCCCATGTCTAATGTTCCTATCTTAATCTAGACAGACAGAAAAAGATTTATACTTCTAAGCTACTCTATAGTAATGAAAAACATCTTCTCTCCTGTCCTCCAAACACATTCTGCAGCTGCAGGGGAAATAAATAGTTTCTGAAGTGGGAGTGAGACCATGGTCAGACCTTGAATGCGGTCTTGGAAATGTCGGTGGACTGAGTACACTGTATGTGAATTAGCAGTGAGTCATAGTGCGATTTGATGAAGATCTGGTTGAAGTTGGGGAGCACTGAGTGTCAACTCTCTGTGTTTTCTCCTTGAACATGAAGGCTGGGTGAGTGTCAAGTGGGGATTCCCCTGGGAAGAGCCACAGTCTCCTGTGGGCAAGGACATGCCGCTGCCCCCAAAGCCTTGGTATTGGCTGCTGAAGTTACAAGGTAGGAGGAGATGTGTGAAAATGTCCACTTCCGCCCTGACAGGTCAGAAACATTGGCAAAGAGTGTGGTGGCTGATCCACTTCCAGAGAGACACATGAAAATTTGCTTTCAACAGAGCAGTCTAGCTGGATACTTAGTGTAAGCCTGGTTAAAGACCGTATCTGCATTATGAAGTCTCTGTTGCTACAACTGTGTTGATAAAGCGATTGAAGATGGGCATTTTGTCTGTGTGGCTACAAAAAGCTAAAGTGACAAAAGTCATCATAATTGACACGTAGCTGCATGGGTAAAAATGCTTTTGTGCAGATAAAACCTCTCCAGGACATAAGAACAGCTGAGTTAAGATGACCTGATAGGGAGGGAGAGACGCTCTGTTTGGGCTGATGTTGTAAATGATGTTATTGCTGATTTATACCAGCCTGGGGTATGGCTTACAGGTCACTTTAAGAAACCAAATAGCTGCACAGAATAGCATAGAGTTTTTGAGTCATCCTGTGGAACATACACTTTGGTCCTAAAGAACAACATTTCTACCTCATTGAAACTCAACTTCTTTGGTTCTAATTCTGTGTAGGAATCACAAACATTAGTTTTAGACCCTCATGCTGAACAGAGTTCAGATGTATTTTATCTGCTCAGTGGCCAGTTGTGCTGGAGTCAGATTCTGCCTATTATTAGGAATATGTGAATTTAATAAAAGCTCGTGTTTATAGCTAAGTTAACCGTTTTTTTTTGTTTCTCAAATAGGTGTGATTTAACCTATAATCTTCCTGTATTAATCTTCCTGTATTTTCATGTGTTCCACCAAAACCAAATAATAGTTTGGGAGAGTGAGAGAAAGAAGGGTGGGAAGAAGCAGACATCTAAGTAAAACATATGTTGAATGGGAAAAAAATCAGTCATCCTGGGTTCTGGGCCTGTGATTATTTCCACATGCCTGGACCGTATTGCTGTGCTGTGTGCCATTAATGTCATTAGATGCTTTATGCCAGAGTGGATTTTTTGCATATGCTGATGAGATTGCAGGATTGGGACCTTGATGGGTAGACGCTGCCAGCGCCGTGTCGGCACTGCAGGGGTGCGTGCTGTACGTGGAGGTCTGCGCCCTTCCAAACCCCTGTCTTGTGCTGCGTGTGTGGGCGCATGCCCAGCCAGCCCAGCAGTCCCCGAAGTGCCGATAACCGCCTGGCTGGTTAACTAGCCTCCAGGCAAGCAGAGTTTGTCCTCAGCCCTTTTTAAGAAAAGCAAACAAGAAAACTGGCTAATCAAACCCCACCTTGTAAAAATGGATATTTTTAACCGGTGCTTGGTTGGTGCTGGAAGAAGGCATGGTTAAAAATAAGCTTCATGTTCCTGTTCAAAGGTGCCTGTGTGTCGAGAAGAAATGCCAGCCTTTCCCCCTCGTTTTTGTCGGGGCTGATTTGTGAGAATGTGAGGAGGCATCACCATTCCTTTTGGTTCCTGGTGAAAGGAAAAGAGATTTGATTGCTCCCTCCAGATAAAAATACAGAGGAGTCTTCGAGGCCAGAAAACAACAACTTTTTTTTTTTTTCTTTCCTTTTTTTTGTTGTTATTTGAGTGTGCCAGATTGGTCTGCTCTCTGCTCTCCAAGTGTGTGGGCGGCACAGAAGAGGATGCTGAGACAAAGAATGGGGGAGGGAGGAAAGAGAAGTGAAAAAGACCTTTGGATTGGAGGCATGGTGTATGGGAGGAAGAGAACGCAATGGCAGAGGCAGCGTTGTTTTGGTTTGCAAAAGTTTGCAGCAGATCAGAAGAAACTGTGGTAGGTCAGAGACACTCAGTCTAGATGCTGCAGTGGTGAACATATTAGCATGGTTTAGATCCTAGGCATACAGACATTTTTCTGCGTTTGGTAATTTTATGAAGCTCACGTCCTACTGATCTCTGATCCCTCCTCCTGGAAATGGGGTTGTTGGATGGAGGGGTGGCTGGAGGGGAACACGACCATTGCTCTACTCAGTACAGTATTTGCATTTTATATTCATCTGCTTTGTGCTTTGATAAAGGAGGTCCAAAACAAGTGGCATTTTGTGAAGGTAAAGCTCTGATTTTTGTACTGATTAAATTCTGTTTTCCTGAGCTGAAGAACCAAAACTCGTTTCTCATTCCAGTAACAGCTGCCCCCAGTCCACCACATCTGGCTTGTGATCTTTCATGATACTTTCGTGAGACCGAGTTACATGCAAAATGTCTTTTAATTTGAGTAATAGAAGAAAGGCGTTAAACGATATAACGAGGGAGGAAGGGTAGATTTCAGATAAAACTTGAAGAGCCACAGAGAGCCTAGGATGGGGTGGTACAGGACAGCAGTATCTGGTGAGGAAGAACACGAGACCAGAGAAGGGTGAGCAACAGATGAACAAAGGGAGTGGAAAAGGGCAACACATATAACAGGCGTTACATGATTTGTTTTGTATTTACACCTGCAAGTTTCATCTCACCTGGGCTGGAAAATTCACCCTTTCTGTGCGTTTTGCCCTTGGAGTATTTGACCTCCAGCTCCTTTGGTTCCTTGAAGCCTAATGTAAAAGCTTGCAAAAGCAGCTGTGTAAGGGCAAGTTTTGTAAATAAATCTGATTTCCTATAGGATGACCCTGTAGCAGGAGGCAGGGAATTTTTGGGGTGAGAAGGGGTGCGTGGGACCCAGTCCTGGGAGAGGACTGGGGACTTTCATCTGCGACCCCAGGAGCCTTTCCAAGCCCAGGCTGAAACCGTGCAGGCACACGTGGTGGGGGACGTTGTCCCGCGAACATGTGGTGTGGTCTTGCCTGCCCGTCTTGCCAGCCCAGAAGGTTTCTTTTGGACCCCACTGCCCTTCACCGCCCTCTCTGAAGGACTTTCAACAGGGTAATAAAAAGGTGTTTCTCTGCTGGGCTAATATTTACATCACAAACATACGGTGCCTTTGCTTGGTTACAAACGTCAGTGCAGGCAAGTGAGAGGCCTTTCTCAGAAAGGGTGGGATGGGAAATACAGAGGTTATTCTCTCCTGTAACTGTACCGGCTAAGAAAAATCTTCAGAAATTACACCTCTGTGCCAAGGGAACATTATTAAGATTACAAAGTCAAGCTCTCAAAAGCTTGCACATGCCGGAGTGGAAGTTATCTGTGTAACCTTCATTTGTACCTTGGTGCCGGTGCTCTCTGATTACCTTATTTACTTCTTCGGTTTCACAGAGCTCCTGCCTGTGCTCTTTCCAGAGGGCATTGAATGAAGATTGTTAGGGCTAATTCACCTGTTGCTCGTAAGATCCCCGTTTAACTTTTTGCAAAAACTCAAAATACGCTTCTCTAGCTCAGGCAGAGAGGCGTCACCTCTTCCTACAGGAATATTGTGAAAACAAGCGTGGTGTTTGCCCAACAGTCACATGTTAAAGGCCAAATGCCATAAAAATGCTGATGATTCCAGCTGGTAATTTCATTTTTCAGTGCAGAGTTTGGATGTTGCCTATGTTAAAGTGTGAATGAGCTACTTATATTATATAAAAAGTATAAATATTGTACCAGTATTCTCTGTGGCTCTGTGTGGAAAAAATACTACGCTTTTTTGCTAAAGGCTGACTTAGTGCCTTATCACATGGGATGATACTGTTCGAAGTTCCCAAACATTTAATAGCCACAGAACTGGGCTTGAAATAACAGATTTCTCAGTCCTGCCGTGCTGTTGTGCTGTGCCTCCAGTCAGAGTAAAAATACTCACATGGGGCTAAAGAAAATCTTTGCTCGAAGATTGAAACTTTAGTTTTCTTTTTGGTTCTTATGCTTGTTCTGAAAGCAAAAGTCAGCTTCATTAGATGAGTGTTATAAATCAGCATTTCTTTGTTTTTTTTTTAAATTACAATGTTTCTTCTAGAGAGATGCTTTTATCTTCATTTTCCATTACGTTTTGATAGGCCTAAGATTCTTCTGAATTGTGATGTGCTTGAAGAGCTACTCTGAAATGGCAGTGAGAGGCTATGCTATTAATGTTAATTTAACATATAAATGAAGATGAGGACTGGAGGCATTCGAAGGCGTAGCAGATGTTGTGCACAGCATCATGCTTGC
Source organism: Astur gentilis (assembly GCF_929443795.1). NCBI lineage: Eukaryota > Metazoa > Chordata > Aves > Accipitriformes > Accipitridae > Astur > Astur gentilis. The sequence goes on from NC_064888.1 coordinate 29,975,653, forward strand.
CCTCAGGAATAGGCAGATTGCAGGGGATATTGCCCCAAAGCAGGCACAGGTTTTCTGTATCATCTAAAAGCTACTTTTCAGAAACTCTGGTTAGCCCAATGCAATGCTTTATTGCAAGGGATGTTACATTGAATTCTGTCATTTCCAGTCTCTGCTACCTTGTACTGTCCGTCAGGGTTTTCTCAATATATTATCCCAAAAGCATTCAAGGAGGAGGGGGCACTCTTGGCATTAATTTCTTTCCTGACACCTTCATGCACGGAGTCACCATCTTTGAAGATAAACCCAGCATCCAGTGGGGGCTTGTGAGCGTTTGCATGCTGATGGAAAAATGTTGTGCAACTTGGCCTGAAGTCAGTTCAGTTCCTTGCCTTGGAAATCCCTTTCCTTGCTCAGCCCCCTGCCCCTCTCCAGCACTGCTGGTCCCCTCTTCCACTCCTGCAGACAGCTGCACAGGGAGGTTACGATAAAACGCCAAGCGCTGGCAGGGTCAGAGTTAAGCCTGGGATGTTCATGACAGCTTCAGCTTTTCGGGAGCAGGGGCCGCAGCCCCTGAGCAGTGACATGAGACCTTGGGCTCTCCTGTCGCTGCTGTGTCTCCTTCACTGAATCAATCCGCATCCTGGACATCTATTACAACACTTCGCCGATGTCTTCATTGACCTGCTGAGAGACAGCCTTTACTGCTGCGCTGCTGCGGCTCCTGTCACGAAAGCAGACGCAACTGATGTCTCATTTACGCTGAGTGCAAATGTGAGGTGGATATTCAGCCTAAAGATTTTCCCTGTCCTTAAATTCCCTTTCCTGCTGTGTCTGCAGAGAATTGTACCGGGATAATTGAGCACCTGGGCTAGTGGTCGTGGTGGTGTAGTTTGTAGGTGTGCGTGGTGATTTTGATTTTAAGAATTTCAGCCAGAATTTTCAATTTCCTTTGACTTACACGTTGAGATTTGGCTTTCATCCAGAGCTGCAGCTTTATAATAATGCTTAATAATGACATAACTCATTATATTCTCAAATGGCTGCATAAACGTCAGCTAATCAGCATACCCTTTGCTAGGGCAGTATCTGTATCTTTGCATTATAGATAAAAAATCGAAAGCAGAGACACCTCTTTCATCTAAGTCCCCTCCTTTAATGGCAATAAATTAATGTTAAAAGGATACATAGAATGCAAGATTTCCTAGCTCTGGTCCCTGTTTTTTGTGCACTAGCACATGCTGGTGAGACTTTTTCTCTTGGATGCTTTCCTGTTGAGAACATCGTTTTTCCTCTGGAGTTACAGTGGCAGAGGTTCCTGCAGGAAATCTGTTTTCTGTACAGGTGAAGTTTCCCCCCTTAATAGCAGTCAGACACTCATGCTGAAAAAAGACCTGAGAATGCATTCCCCTAAATTCTCCCATCTTCCTAGATGATCTCCAGCTGTTTGCTGAGAGCTACTGTATTGAGTGCAAAAGGACAATTTCTAGTCAATGTTTGTTACCATAAAGTCAAATGCAAGTGGTAATAGAGAAATTGATGGCACCTTTCTAAACATAAAAGTCATTAAGAGAAGATTCCCTGTCCCTGGCAAATATCAGATGGATTTCCACAGTTCCCTCATACTGATATTTGAGGAAACTTTTAGGACCATTTCTTGGCAGGATGTCTCTACCTGCAGCACCATTAAAGTGGGTGAAATCCCCATCAAGAGAGGTTTTATTGCTTGTTTTGTCTTGCTTATGAAAAGTCAACTCCAGTTCTCCATAGAGCCAAATCCAGTCCCAAAAGAGTTTTAGCTGCATGAGGCTCACATGAACTGGAATTTCATTTTCCTGTCCTGGGCTGTGCATATGTATAATCTTATCCTTGGTCTCCATGAGATGGATTTTTCATCCTCTCCTTCTTCTCTGTCTCTTTGTACCTTTTCCTGTGTCTCCTCCTGCGCAAGGCAGGTCTCTTCAGAGCTGGCTTTCCCTGCTGTGGTTCCCTGCAGGTATCTCTGCTGCTTTCCATCAGTTGGGCTGGAATGGGCGGTTTGGCCCTGTTTGGATGTCTTTTCCCAGACTGTGGTGGGTCTCCAGCATCCTCCTTGCTGACTGCTAGCCTTCTGACCAGGACACCAGGGAAACAATGCAGACACTCATGACCCCTCAACTTCATACCCAAACCCGCTGCCCAGTGCCCGAGGCTGGGCGTTTTGTCCCAGGAGGCGTGGGAGAGGTGCCCCATTGTCTGCTCAAGGCCGCTTGGAAAGATCCAAGGTTTTAGTCTAATATACAGCCTAATGACGGTGAATCCATCTACAGAAGTCCTCTGCAGCCTCAGCATCCTACTCGTGCAGTTAAGTATATTTAGCAAGATCAGACACTGCCTCAAAATACTCCTGCAGCAGATTCCTCCTGGCTTGGACAGCAGCGCTGCTGCTTGGCCGGAGTTTGCTGGATGCTGTTCACAGATGGGAATGGATTTAGGGGCTGAGTTTCTGTTGGGTCCAGCCTAATACCTCTGTCAGTGATTTAGAAGGGAGCACAAATCACCGTGATGATATTGATTTTTATACTTGATGCCAAAATGGGAGGCCTTGCCCGAATTGGCACAGGCAAAGAAATATCCCAAGGGGACCTAGAGGGTATCGGCAGAAAGAATTGTAAAATAGAAACAGGGTGGTAGATAGGTTTTCTCTATGTCTAGAGAAGAATCAGCAACATGAAAGGCTGAAGAGGAATTTGGAAAAGGGCAAGGTCTGAAATGGACTTGGAGGTGATAAGAACAAATCAGGAATAAGTTCCAGCGCGACATGGCTGTGAAGCAAAGATTTGCCATATGGCAAATAATCCTTGAAGAATTATCATGGAACAGGGCAGACGGGCAGTTTGACTACCATGGATGGCTCTGTAGGGCTGCGTCCCCAGGAGCTGCTCTACAGCAGCGGGGGAAGTTCATGAGGGGGATTGCCGGATTTTTTCTGAAAAAAATGAAATTTTAAAATCAATTGAAATTGTTTATCATTTTCTGCCAAACGGGATGACTCATTCTGGCAGTCTGCCCTCTCCCCCCCCCCCCCCCCAGACAAACAAACAAAGCCAATAAGTTGCAAACCCCAAAATAATATGAAAAGATAACAATTCAAAATTTTCCTTTTGGTGTATTCAAAACAAAGGGCTTAATGGTTTTTTTAAGACATCATTTCAGAGCTGGATTCAATGACCATAACTTGAAAAAATGAGGTAAAAATAACTCCGAAAATAAAATGCTTCATTTTGAGCTAAAGAAACATTTTGTTCAGCGAGACGCACAAACCATTAGGTTTTGGGCCAACATGAAATGATTTTTTTTTTCTAGCAATCTCTTGGTTGAGGCAGTGAACCAAGAAGTCAATTATTCACAGAGCTGTAGCATGATTAAGGTAAGGATGGAAAGCAGAGCCGAAATGAGAAACTGAGGGAGAAAATTTGGGGTTGAATGTCCAAGTCAATCTTTATTCTTCCGAGTGAAACGTGGTAGTTGATGGCGTAAGCACCTGGACCCTTTGCTGTCAGCCCGAGTGGGTGGGCTGCCCGCCAGGAGACAAAACCGGCAATGTCCTTGTGGCGTCCACGGGTCCCCAGCGGTGTGGGAGCAGAGCGGGGTGCTGTGACGGGTTGGTGTGATCCAAGAGATGCCCTGCACCCACCGGGATGCAGGGGCCATGCTGCGGTGCTCCTGGGGACGCATCCTCACCCTGCACAGCTGATGCTGTAAATGCAGCATCCTCGGGGAGGGAAGGGGAAAAAAAAAATAGAAGGGAAAAAAAAAAAAAAGCTTCTTCTGCCAAGAAGCTGCCGTAAGCTCTGCAGAGTGTGACTTTGGGCAGGGAGGAGCGGAGTGCTGCCTGCGCGCTGCTCAGCTAGGGGAGAGCTGCTGCTTGGCTCTGGGGTCCGGGTGTGAGTCTCCTCGGCTGGGCAGACGGGAGCCAGTGGGTGAGCCGGCGGTGGTGCCTGGCTGCTGCTGGGGGGCTCGGGAGAGGCTCCGCTCGCAGGTTGGAAATGCTGGGCACAGCTTTCCTCACGCAGGCAGCGTTAGTGCAAACACCCTGACTGTGCTTTTTGGCTTGGGCTTTTTTTGCACCGCTTTTTTTTTTCCAGAAGTGCTGAGACCTCAGCACCCAGCCATCCTAAGCAATAATCCTTACAACACAGGCGAGAGAAAACCTTATTTCCCATTTTCCTGGTGGCAGAGTCAAGGCAGTGGGATGGCAGGATTTGCCCAGCACCATGGTAAGAGTTGGGAGGCAGAGCTGCTCTCGCGGCTGCCTAAGTTTGACTCCCGCTCCTTTGCAGAGTGAAGAGCAACTGCGGCGTAGCGCAAGATGCATGAGCTAGTTTTAAATGAGCCAGCTGGGATATACCCATGGCCGGCCGTGGCAGCTCGGCGCCTGCTGTGTTAATCTACCCTTAGAGCAGTGGACAGGAGAGATGCAGGGAGAGGTGCGTGTGGGCAGGGGCGTGCGGTGCTGGAGGTGGAGAGGAGGGAACGAGCAAGCTCCTGCGCGAACCGCGGGGTGCAGAGAGCAGCCGAGGGACCAGCCCCGGCTGTGGTACCCTGCGTACCTCCCTGCACCATCCCTGCATCCCCCTGCTTTTAATAACGCTGGCCATTATCCATCAGCAGAGGTAATGAGCTGGAGAGCAGGAAGCACTGTATCTGGGCTGAGCATGCGAGCCTCGCACAAAAGAGTTTACAGGGGGTAATGTCTTTATTATTACAGTCCGTGGTGAACCGTTCTGCATTTCAAGCCCTTCTTTGCTATTAAATAATTAATAATGAACCGGCAGAGGCCATTTGAAGACTCTGGTGCAGTGATGTCTGGTAATAATTTTTAACTTTTTTTTCCCTTCCGTTCTAATTCATTCCAGGGCTTTGCGCTAGGATACCAAACCACCGGGTAGCGAAAGTTCCAAATGGCCAAAGTCGTTTGATTTTACAAACGAGTTCTTAATTTTTTTTCATTATTTCTTTTTTTTTCCCCCGTGGAGTTGGCAGTGCCTCCTGCTTTGTTCTTAGCGTTGCCGGGGAGCCCGGGCGCCGCCGGCTTTTCGGCCCGTCCAGCAGCCCCCCTCCGGCAGCTCGCCGGCCACGGCAGCATCGCCCGTGGATGCCTCTGCCCGCGGCGTTCTGCACCGCGGGGCCGTGCGTGTGCGCCGGGGGGGGGGGGACACGGACACGACGGACCACCACGACACGCGGGGACACGCGAGGCCGACGCCGCGCTGCATGGATGAAAGGCCGGCGGCAGCTATTTCAGGAAGCCGCGGAGTCTCCTCCTTCTTATGTAAATAAACATGACAGCTCCTAGCGCCGGTGCCGCGGCGGGAGGCGCGGAGTGGGTGGAGGCTGCCGGCGCGGGGCGGCCGGCTCCCGCCTGGGCCGGGGGCTGCGGGCGCGGAGCGGGGGCCGGCGGCGGCGGGGCTGCGCCGCCATGGGGGGGCAGGTGACGAGGAGCCTGCTCTACGGTAAGGACGCACCCGCCGCTGCCGGGGGCGGCGGGGAGCGGGAGGCGGCTGGGAAAGGTGAGGCGGGTGCCCCCCGGAGGGGTGGGGGTGGGGGGATGCGGGCTCTGCCCGGCTCGTCCTCCCGGAGCATCCCGCTGCCGGAGAGGGGCCGGCCCGAGGGGACGCCCGGGCTGGGGCGGGCTCGTCTCGCCGAGTTGCCGGGGTCGAGGGACGAACGGCTGCCCGAGCGGCGCGGACGGGCGCGCCGGGAGGGGTCGGGGGCGGCAGGAGAGCGCCGGTGTCCGTGGGTGTGCGCTGCCTGACGGCGCAACACCAGCGGGGCGGCGGTGGAGGTGACCGCAAGGCAGCCTGGCAGGCTTTCCAAGCGGTCCCCTCGTTCTTCTCTTCCACCGGCAGCTGCTGCTCCGCGTACATCCTCGTTTATTTCGCGTTGAATCGGTGCGGTTCGGAGCGGACGCTGGTTTGAATGGGCTGATTTTAGACGAGGCTAAAGCTATGGGCGCAGCACGCTGCCTGCGTCTGCTGGGCAATGTAGAGCGGGGACGGGGGGGAGCTGGAAAGGGACAGGAATATCCTGCACAGGCCCACGGTAAACCAGAATTTGAATCTACGGACGGCGTGCGATACTAGGCATGTCCCTGTCTGCGCAAATCTCATGCCGTGAATACTTCCGTGAGAATATTGCGCTCCTGAATGTTAAACTTGCCTATTGCTCTGAAATGTTCTGTTTAACTTCGGACAGAGTCAACGTGCTGCGTGTTCAGTGCGGTATGAACGTATTTTCAGAGACACTTCCATGTTACAGTAGTAGACATGGCTATGAAAGTCACAGGTAAAGCATCATGTGGGCTTGGAGTATCTCCTATCCTCTCTTTGAATAGAGATGCACGAGGTGTATACGCTTAGGCTGTGAATATTCACGTTACGAGTCTCGATTCTTCTCATCTTTTCCACCAAGTCCAAACCCTGTAGTTTAAGGAACAAATGGACATAGGAAGTAGGTGACTTTCTCCCTAAAGATGTTTAGCAAGCGTGTCTCAATAGAGATTTTTATTTGTTCGTCGTTTGCGTTCCGTTCCGAGGTTTCCGTGGCCTGACCTTATTTCTTCTCTTATCTCGTGATATACATGCAATATGCAGAAAAACAGTACTTTTCGGGTCAACATAAAAAAAGAGCTCTAGCTGTTGTCTTGTGATTGTAAGTGCCTTTTCCCCTTTGAAGCATTATTTGAATGAATTTGGAAAAAAAAAAAAAAAAACAGCTGGGAAAGAATAATAGCTATATACATTTCCTGTGTGTGCCAGGGACTTGGCATTCCTGCTGGGGCTTTCTCCTGCCTGCAGCCAGCAGCGCGCTGCACAGTAATCCTGCAACTTCTGCCTGTCAGCGGTTCTTCTCCAGCGAGCGTGCTTGTCTTTAATTTTATTTTCTTGGGAGAGGGAGACTAATGAGGAGATGTGGGTAATTAACTCAAATTTCCCTCTTCATACAGAGGGGCTACAGACTGTGTTATATTCAGAGGTGATGCACTGTTGTGTTTAGCACAGCAATCCTTTGGAAAAAAAAAAAAAAAAGGACGTGCATTACATTTTAAAAAAATAAATAATAAAAAGTCATGCAACAAGCACATTTAACAAAAATAGACTGCATCTGCACTTGTGGTTTGTCTGTGGCTACCGTTCCTCTTTCTGTTAAATATTTCTGTTTCAGATGTGTCTCAAAATAGCTGGGGAAAGAGTACTGAAACCTTATCCATTTCTCTAAAGGGTAATTGAAAATGCATGTAATGATACTGAAAGGAGTTGTATTGACAGCCCTAGGGGCTGACATCCGTTGTTTTTAGAAAGCACAGGTAAAGCAGAAATTCATGTCCTCCGGACATTTCTGGTGACCTCTCCGTGTTGCAAGGATGGGCTGGGATTTTCACAAGCACTTAAGTAATTTAACTTTGCTGAAAATTAGGTCGGATGGGGAGATACTGCATGGGCTGGCTGCTTGTGGCTCTGCTGAGCCGGTCGTGGGGAGGCAGCCGGTTTCCCCGAGGTGCGTGCCCAGCGTGGTGCGCTGGGTCCCTGCCTCCTCCAGAGCCCACCCTGGCCTCGGCAGAGTCGGAAAAGGAAATTGAGATAAAAGCTCCTGAAGAAGATCACGAGGGAGGCACCCTTTCAAAAAAGCATAAAATCAGGGTGGTGATTTTTAAAAGCTTTGGGTGCCCTGAGGTAAGGACGGAAGTTTACGGTAGTCAAGTGCAACCATACACAGACTGTCATGGTGAGGAACACTTGGCATCATTTTACCCTCTTTCACCCACAAGTCTGCTTTCAAGCAGCAAAGTAAAGCCATGCAGCATTCCTGCTGGGCAGAGGAGTTTCAGCATCCTTTGGCATGAGGAAAACCATGGGTGGGTGACACGTCATGCTCGGGTCTGTGTGGGCGGTGGTGGTGACGCTGGCTGTCCCTGGACCTGCGCTGCTGCTCGGGTCTGTTGTGTGAAGCCCTGCAAGCTGGTGCTGTGCCGATCCTATTTGAGCCATACGGTGAGGTACATGCGTGCTCGCATGGATGGGCATCTCTGAGGGAAAACACTGCTTTCCCATTGATGTGGTGGCAGTGCAAGAGAGCCACGCTAGTGTGTCCTAATGACAGAGTTAGTGGGTGCTGAATGGGCCCCAAGGCACGTGAAAGAAAGTTTCCCACCTGATGGGACTGGGAGGAAAAATAAACTTTGAACTAGAGTCACTGAAGCATCAGTTGCCTGAGCTTCCCAGGAGAGACCCACCTCTGGCTTCATTCCTCCCTAGCAAACAAACCCCCATGGGTTTCTACCATGAAAGGCAGCACCTTTGTTTTTGAAAGGAGAGATCTGATGGCTTGACGTGTTGGGACATGGGAGCTGGTCACTCTTCTTCTCTGTGAAATGATGCGCAGTGCTGAAGTGCACTCATGCAGTCTCCATCTATGTCCCTGTGCTTGGCACCGTGCTGGTCTCTGCTCCTCTTCCCCACTCCCTCTCCCTTTCCCACCGCCATCCACAGAAGTCCTTGGGGTGCTTTCCAGAGCTCTCTATGCAAAGAGAAGGAAACTCAAAATAGGAAGTTCAAAGGTAACACAACCTTGATGGACAGGATGTTTACTTGCTGTTTAAAAAGTAATATCTATACATGCAGTGTTTATGTTACAATATTTTAAACAGGAAATATTAATATCGTTGCTTGTGGTTCATCTGAGGCTGGTTTCTTCAAGAATGACTGTACACTGTTATTCCTATAACATAGGTGGAGTTTACTAAATATTTATATTAAACTACTTGCTAGCTAATGATGCTTGAAACATATCTGTAATAGATGCATATGTCATAATACATATGTTTTTGTTATGCATCTGATGCAACTGTCGCCTGCTGCAGTAGTTTTTAATTCCTCCTTAACGGCTATGAGTGAGGTGCTATTTGCAGAAAATCCTATTCTTAATTTCAGGGGGCCAAATCCAGGTGTTTCTGTCTGAGAAAAAAACCACCTGAGTATTTTTTATTTCTTTCACTCAGAACCAAACTAACACAAAGTGATGGTTTAGCCAAGGAAGCTGCTGCACTGTGCTGGGAGACGGATTCAGTGTATGTAGATGTGCAGAGGTTGGCGATTAACATGTGCACATCTCTTCAGAGGGCTTTTGACTAGCTAGAGTGTACACAGTGGATTAATTCATGTGCAGGGGATATGTGAGTCTGTGCGTACCTGCACATTTGCTCAATAACCTTCCCTCCTACAAGTCGTAATTACTAATAAGTCCCTCATTGCAGGGCTTTGTTTTATTTTTGCTTTAATTATGCACATGTCACAGGCAGTCGTCAGTGTTTTACAGTGGAATAATTTTTACAAGGAGCAGGGAAAAAGGTATCTTGTGCCACATTTTCCAAACTGTAATTGTATGGCACCGATGTAATTGCAAAGAAGCCCCTAGTGAGAGCGCATCAGCTTTTTAGCCTGGGAAGTGGTGCTGATTGACAGATGTGATTTTCAGTTTGAACGGCTGAGTTTTTAAGCTGCTTGCAGATGATGCTCCCTAAGTTGTGGATACAGTATATGTAATGGCTCGTGTGTCTCTGCGTGGGGTATGTAGAGGCCCACGTAAGTATTACGCATGGGCAGATTTTCGCCTTACCACGTGTATATAGGCCTGCTGAGCAATGCAGACACAGTTGTGTGGTTGTGCCGCAAAAAGGGAGGAGAAAGCAGGAGTTACGGTGTAGCAGGACTCCGTCCACGCTGCATGGCACTAGGCTTTTGGGTGGCTGTCTGGATTCATTTCCCATTTCATCGGGATCTTATTTTCCGTAGGCTTTCCTGCACCTGGCTGGTCATTTATTACTGCACAAAAGAGGTGTGAAGCGCTGGCATTGTCCTTCCTCCGCGTTTTGTTCTCCTGGACAACAGTTTCAGGGTCTCGCTCACACGTGTTGGTGGGAGGTACGGGATGTTGGGGTGCTGTGCGGAAGCCTTCAGCCCCAGCGAGAGCTGCTGAGCTGCTGCTGTAGGGCTTTGGGGAACAGCAGAGGGCGGAGGCCATTTCCCTAGTGTAAAATAGCTACTGTATGCAACTTCATTTACTCTTACTTTGCACAATAGAGCTCTATTTTTAGCTTTCTCTTAATTCCTTATAGCATAGTGAATGGTATATCTATATGCAAGTGCTGTAATCAGCCCCACGCTTTGTTTCTCACGCTGTATATTCATTGCCAATGAATATGTCACCGCAATAACCATTCCAAATGCCACATTTCACCCTTGCAGTTAATATCACTAAAGAGCATTGCACTCCAGTGCACACTGCTGTATACACCTTCGAATTTAATAATTTCCATCTTCTTATACCTAATTAAAACTGCAAATATCCCCACAGAAATAAGAAACAACAATAGCGAAACAGTGAAGACCTGACGACATCAATCATAAGTGAGATTTCTTTGCAAATTAGTATTACTTTGTATTCTTATCATCTCTAAGTTACTGCCTAGATTTTGGGGTAACTTCTCATTTGATGGAGTGACTGGTGGTTGAATCAGCCTCACTAGGGGGTTAACATCTCCCATATTCTGCAGAGAGTTGCTTGTTGAGAACTAGCACTGGACTGGGGAGAAAAGGCTCTTTCTAAACTTACTCTGCTTTCAGCACAATTGGTATATAGCCCTGAAAGCGAATGAGTGTGTGTGTGTGTGTCTGTGTGTATGAGAAATTAATCCTGCTCAGGGTTGGATTAACTGGTGCAGAAGACCCCGGGCAGGGTGCCAAAGCAGTGTTGGCATTTGCTAGAACTGGGGCTCCCAGAGGTTATTTCGGTTCATGCCGCTGACCTGTGGGTCACCTGCCAATGTCTGAAGGTGGCTGATAGTGAAGCGTATTGACTGCTGACAGCACTTCTGAAAATGAAGCGTATGGTATGTCTGTATATAGCGATTTTATGGGTGACCATGTTTATACTTGAAAACTATTCTATTTACTGTGAAAAGCAAATGAGTTTTTCATTTGTTGTGGCAGTATTTGACTGTAGTGGTGAGTATTTGCTACAAGTGGTGAGAGCAAAGGGCATCCCCATTCTCATTTTGTCCCTTGCTTTCATGGCACTGCCCTCTTAAGTTTTCTGTGTTCTGGTTCTGTTCTGGTGGGACCTAGGGACTGAATGTTGTTTGTCAGATTTTGTTGTTTTATTTGCCTCCTCTGACTGATCCTTTCCCTCCTCGATGTGCAAGCATTCTTACCTCTGATCCTTCTTTACCTCTCCCTTACTTAACTCCTGTTTTCTTAAGAATTATGGGTGATATGTTTAGCTATCATTCAATTAATCCAGAGGTAGCAGGTGTCTCTTCAAGGTTTGTAGGATCCTCTGACATGTCCTAGGGAATCATCTGCATGCTTAATCTAAACAAGTACTCTGGCAGCCAGAGGATCCATATGGTTAATAGTAGAAAATAAATTAGCTAAACAAATACAATTACCATTGCTGACATCTAGCAGGAATTAAGAAGAGGCAGCCTCTAGATTTCAAAATTGGTAGGGCTGCTTTCTTTTTTTTAAAGAATTTTACATTAATGATATCCATACATGCAGAGGGTTGCATTGAGATCAATCTAAAAAAAGGATTAGTCCTAAAAGAAAGGGAGTTTCCTGGAAAGCAAAAGCAACGCAAAGAATTGATCCCAATCACTTGCCCTCGGGAATCGGCAGGGATTACCGATGGCACAGCAGGGTATGGAGCTGGAGGTCAGGAGAGATCTTGCCTCCCAGAGGCTCAATAAGAGTGTAGCTGCCAAGACACAAGCCTCGCGGTATGAGTGCCCATGGTCAGCGCATATGCTGCAGCCCTGCGTTTCGCTGTGCTTTGCTCTAGGGTTGATTCCTATTAGCGTTGTTGTCTGCTCGTTTTTCTCCCCATCTATCCCCCTCTAAATCAGTATTTCGCTTTGCAAATCTATTTATCTGACTGAAGCTTGTTCAAAATGAGTCAGAGCCGCCTTCTCTGTAGCTCTTGTCAAGTTAGTCTCACTGGTATTTCTGTTCCTTAACTCTGTCCTTGATCGTCTCATGAAGGGACACTGTAATTCGTTGGCATTAAAAATAACATTCAAGATGACTGCAGTTGATGGGGCTGGGAAGAGGACTCCTTTGGTTTATCTGAGATTTACCATGAGTCCAACAGCAGAGCAAAGGGTGTGGGCTCAGAGAGAGCCGTGATAATTTATCAGATCCATGAACATATTTTTCCCATTAGAAATGTTGATATCACTTTTATTTTAAAGAAAAAGGGAAAATAGTAAAAAGGGGATATAATAAAAGCCATATACATTAATGAACATGATACAGAATCTAAACAGTGTGGTCCTGGTTGCCTCCCCCCCAACAGCTGGTGTCAGCAGAAATCTGGAGTTCTCGCCCTCTCCATCAAGTTAAAATCACTTTTTTACGAGAAGCTTTTGCAATAAACTAAGGTCCCTTGCTGTGAAAATCTGCTCCTTTTTGTGGTTCAGTTTACATCCTTCTCTGCCTATACTAGTAAACATATCCTAATACAGAGGGGAAGCCTGGGGGGGGTCAAGTAGCACTCAGTACCTGTGGTCTGAATTTGTCCTGTCACGTTGGCCCTGAGTATGGGAGTTCTGCGCAGGGGCTGTATGAGCCTGGTCCGCACAAGGTGACCTACCCAGACATACTGGTTTAGCCCCCAAGGCTCAAGAAGCTCCTCACAGCAGGCTGTGTCGATGAAGTCTGGAGAACAGAAAAAGACCCAACACTTGTCCCAAGCCAAGCAGGGTGGATGTGCAGTGACTGCTCTATAAAATTTGCCTGGATAGCTGAGGCTGTTCCTGTCTTTGACTGCCTTTGGAGAGAAATCCTTATGGATCGGAGCACACAGAGCCCTCATGAGAAAGTGCCCACAACTGACTTGCAAGGTGGCTCAGTGTGGCTCTGAAAATGCTGTTTTAGTCTCTCTCCAGGTAAAGTCGTTGGGTTGCTTGCTGCGACTTCACAAACCTTTCTCTGGCTGTCACCGCCGTATTTTCTGTGCGATAGACCTTGCTGTGCAGCCACGTGGCACCGCGTGGATACAGCATTGGCACTTTTTGGCCAACAGACTTGTCAGTGAAAGCAGGACCTGCTGTGAGATACCAGGGCAGGACTGAAAACACAGTTTTTTCAGGAACTGTGAGGCTTGTGGCCTGGCTTAAGCGGAGCTCAGGCGGGCGTTGAGGCTGCAGCCTCAAAAGCAGTGCCCGTTGAGCCGGGAGGCGGTTTGAAGGAAGCGTGTGCCCGTGTTTGAGTCGCAACTCGGCAGGTCTGGAGGTTGGTGTTCTTTTGGTTTGGGCTCCTGCGAGAGCCTATTCTTCTTCCGTTCCCTGTGGCGCTCCCTAGCAACCTAGCCCTTTGCTTGCCTTACGAAGTCGAAGAGCTCCTCGGGCTCCTCAAGTCCCAGACCTGTGTTATCAGCCAGAGGGAAGCTGCGTAGCCTCAAGGAGGCTGGATGGGCTTGAGCCTGGGAGAGCTCTCCCTCCTGCGCTGAGGAGGTTTCCACCTGCAAAGCAAGGATGGGGAAGGTGCTGTGCGGGGCCCTGGTGTGATGCTACCCGCTGGTTGCAAGCATAGAGGGGGAATTGAGCCATAAACCACACCGTGGCACACAAAGAAGCCATTTTAATTTCAAGCTCTGCTGGAAGCAGTACATGGAAAAGAAAATGTGATCAGTATAAAAAGAAATGTTTATGTTTCTAGGAGCAGAGACCTCCCAAATAATTAACATCACTTGACAAACTGCTGTTTAAAATGCAAGTGGTTTAAGTGCTGCAGCTCAACAGGCATTCGTCACAGCTCTGGCTTAAATGCAATATGCACTGTGGGTTGGTTGCTGCTTTAGCGTAAAGAAGATTTCCGACACACATCTTCTGCTTAAGGAAAATGTCTCCATGATTTTACTTTTTCTTGCTTGGAAAAGCTAAACGTTAAAAAACTGGACAAATGGCAACTTGGTGGCAAGGGCGTTGGGGATATGGTTTTGGAATGAAATAAATCCTGGATTTTTGTTTCTGTTGCAGAGATCGGGCTTTCCTTCAGAAGAAAGACAGAAATGTTTCATTGGCTTTAACTTTTGGGAGGAGGAGACAGAAGGGCAAGGGCTTTTGAGGAGAGAGTTTTGGAAGCTACAACTTCAGCTCTGATCTGTCTATATCCAATATTCACTGACTCAATTAAAAGTACTTTAAATAAAACCTTACTTTCCTCTAGGGCTGTTGGGACACTGACTGGAGACATAAGGGTTGTTAAGAATTGGTATTTTTCAAAGGTTAAAAAATAGCATCTTACAAAGAGACTGAGATTAAAAAAAAAGTTAAAAGAAAAAAGTCTCTCTGGAAGATAGAAATATATGGGTGCCTGTAATGTGCTGAAGCATCCCAGATCAAAATGACTTCTGTCTTTGCACACCAAATAGAATCAGATTATCAAATATAAAATAGAGCCTTAAGAATCTAATTCCTTTTACAAAGGCATTATTGATGCTGTGAATTTCATGCAACTTGGAAAAGGAAAATTGCTCAATTTATTTTCTGGTTATCCTAAACTAGTTCAATGCCACCCTCTGATTATTCATCTCCAAAGGGAAAGAGATTATCACTCCTGCTGCCTTCTCATTTTCCTATTCTGAGTGAAGTTATGTATTTATAAGGAATGCAAGTTTGGATGTCCTGATGGGTGCTGGTCCATCCCAGATGGAGCTGGAGCTGCAGCATGTTAGGAGTTGCTGCTGTTCTACTCTTAATCCTTCTGTCCATCAGTGGCTTTGCAAAATTGGCTGAAGAGACCTTGATCAAGCGGCATGGCTGTGGCAAGGTTCCTGGACAGCCCATCTCCTTTCTGTCCCACCCAAGGCTCTTTCGCTTGAGCAAGGGTGGGTGATTCAATATCTAGATACCATGTCTCTGTATCTCATCACTAGGATTTTGGATGGTTGCTGACTGTAAAATGATCTTACTCTCCTTGGCCTATGCTATTCTGTGCATGGCTTCTAGCAGTCAGGCTTAGGTGGGAAAGTGGACAAGGCTGTCTTTGGGATGCAGCAGAAGATCTTGCACCATGTTAGACATTAATTCCTGAAATGGAGGTGCAGTGATTACAGCTCCCTGTATCCTTCCTAGGCAGATGTGCAATGGCATTTATCACACAAAGGATAAAACATTCAGGCTACCTGTTCACTTGGAAGAAAGGATAAAATGCAGAGAAATATCCTTCAAATGTTCTACAAATAGATTTGCAAGAGTGCTAAAGTCATTCAGCAAGTTTGCAAGAGGTGACTGCAGTTCTTACAATGCTTTTCACCAGAGATTCAGTAACCTCAGCCATTTTGCTGGATGATGTTTTTATCCCATTACCTGTAAAGTGACTACCTGAGCTCTCTTTACCCTCTTGCGAGTTATCCCACGCAGACCTTTCTGCTCGGAACTCTCATACAGCAAAGCTGCTCACTGGGGACTCCAGGACATCCCTCATCCCAAGCTGACTGCAGCTTCAGACTGAGCAGTATACAGGCGACTGCTTGAAGGAGATAGAGAAGTTCTTTAGCATATGATAGCTGGAGTCTTTTGAGATTCATTCGCTATATATACACGACAATGCACACTTTCCATCTTCCCTTAATCCTGTGCTTTTGGAAATCTGTGCTTGAAGCCTCATGGACAGACTTTATCCATTTTGTCTTTACTGTGTAGCAGAAGCAGTAGTTTTATGACGCATATGTGCCTGGTACTGCTGGCTCAGTTGATGCAGGAGGAGGTGTGTAGTATTAAATGGGCAGCTGTAATAAAGTGTAAATATGGGCAAGTTACCTTAAATAACTTCAGTACTGCAGAGAAGTGATTTTGAAGTGTACCGTCTGGGAAAAAATAAAGATTGGTAGCAGTTTTGCAACTTCAGTTTGAGGAGAAATATTTTGTGTTTTTCCTCTATGTCCTGTGTTTACAGCAGTAGGTTCAGATTATGCATTGAGATCTGCTTCTGAGTGCAGAAAACTAATCAGGGAAATGCTTCATGGCCCAGAGGTCTGGATTTGCAGACTCCAGTTCAACAGCTGCACCTCTCTGTGCTGGCAGGAAGGAGCATCTGTCAGGGATGCAGTGTGGTCCTTATTAAATTATAATTTAGAGCTGTGGCTTAGAGAAACAGGTGCAATTATATACTAAAAAAAAACCCCCAAAACAACCTCAGTGGTCTTTGTTATCAGAAGAAATGCCCCTTAGCTGGACAAAGACTAAAGGATTTTCCACAGCTTTTCAAGCTACAAAGAGCAAGGAAAATGGATGAATGAATTGGCCTCCACACTTAATTGCTCCTTGCTCTTCTGAAAGAGTGTAGTTGTCTTTCTACCAAGAGAATAAAGCCCCTTGAGCCCTTTAGGCTTGTTTCCTGTTCGCACATGACCTTCAAGGCAGTCACGCCATGAACGTGTCTACATCAGGAACAATGCTCTGAATCGTGTGACATCGAATTTCTTCCTCTTTCTACTCCTATCAATATCCCAATATGCAAAAATGCCCTTTTGCATGAATTTTAAAACAGCACGTTGTTCCTATTCCAAGCTGGCGTGCCTTTCTAGCACATCTCTCTTCCTTCAGCTATTTAGAAACGCAGTCATTTTTTTTCTCTTCATGATGTTCCTCCCGAGTCACCTGCTATACGTTACCCAACTTCAGTAAATGGTAACCGGTCATCTGAGTCAGGAAAGGTCATGTGAGTAAGTCTGCAGCAGTATAAAATTGCTGAAGACTGAATCATTGGGAAGTTTTCTTCTGCATAGCTCATACACATTGATGTTAACACAATTTCCAAGCTAGGGGTGGTGAAGCTTCCTTGTCACCCTCTCATAAGAAACATTGGGGTAACCTCCTCTACGAAACAACTTGAGGGGTTGACTCTGTTACCCAAGTCATAAGAAAATAGTAATGAAATTTTAAGGGAGTTCTGTGAGGGCTTATAGTGAAAGGTCTTTGAGCTTCTAGTTTGAAGTGTATTTTTGCCTATGCAAATCAGAGAGGACTGGAGCTCTTTTGTGTGCTGTTATGGTGTCAGAGGAAGCGTGGAGTCCCCTCTTGCTGTCCTCTGGTGCAAGGAATTGCATTGGCCCTGGGTTTTGAACAGCATATGTCCCGACAGATTGATTCAAATCGACTGAAATTCAGATAAAACGTACTATCACTTACAAAGTTATCTTCCTCTTACTCCCATTTATTTGCTGTTTCTTTTTTGTAGACTGTAAACTGTTCAGGGCAAGACCTGTCTCTTCTATCTTTGTGAGATTCAGCATGAGGGGGTGGCTAGCAGGTAGGATGACTTTTAGAGAAATAAAACATCTCTACATGCTCTTGTCCTCAGGCAATAAGGATTCAACACCCTTGGTCTTTTACTGGCTGACCTGTTGCAGCAGATGCCAAGGAAAACAAGTTCCTCTATGGACTACTCCAGCAGCTATTTATAGCAAAATGTTAAGTAATAACTTCATGAGTCTGGCACGGGGATTGCTAGGAAGGATGATGGAACAGTATTCATGCTGCTTCTTTAGAATAAGTGCCAGGGATGCTGTTTATCTTTGTTAAAATAAACCGTAACTTTATGCCCTGACTGGCTGTTGAAGTTTGATGTTTTAATTCAATGGTCCAGGTTCGGATGCTGGTCTGCTAAAGAAACAGGGTTAATTACTGGTAGAGGGTGTTTAAACTAGTGCAAGCAATGTGCTGCAGAGCCAGATGAGAGCGGGAAAGTCAGTAATTTAGATTCCACTTGTGACTGTGGTACAGAAGGTGCAGATTAATGATGGAATGCGTGCCTGGATGGCCAAATTCTTGCGTAAAGGGAGAAATGTTGCCCTTTCTCCTGGTTTTGCCTCAGCAGTATTTAAATTATTTGCCTGGGAATAAACAATATTTTAATCCTGTAGCGGTTAACACTTCTAGTGATACTGGAGACCTCTCTGGTCTGGGCAAAGGTTCTTGGTTATAAGTTCTATTTGTGCAGCAAGAAGTTGCTGGAGAGCAGGGCTCGTGCCCTGCACTGGTTTGGCAGCTTTACTTCTGTGCCCTTGTGCCATCTCTGCCAGGTAGGCTGGAAGTTTTACAGCTTGATGGTGGGAGAGAGGTGTGGAGCTCCCGTGCTTTAATCCCAGCAATACACCTGAAAAAATGCCATTTTGATGACAAACTCTGTAACTCCCCTTAGTACCCAGTGCAAGTTACTTTGCAGGAATACATTACAGTTAACTAGCGGGTGCTGCCAAAATAACTCCCTCTGGTTATAACTTTGTGAGATGGGGGAGCCTCAGTTAATCACTAGGACCTGTTATCTTTCAGGAGAGGGGTGATTGTTTTTTTTTTTAAATGAGAAGATACAAAGCATGTCTGTCTTGAGGAGAACAAACCAGGAGAGTGCAAGAGATTAAAAGAAAAAAAAGGAGTAAACCTAAGTGAGAGAGAAATGTGCTGGATAAGGTGAGGCCAGTGAAGGAGGTGGAAGACTTAAAACAGGGAAGTGGCTGAGAAACTTTAATACTCGTGACAAGGGGGGTGGAAGAGGAGAAGGAAGATGTTTTGGAGGAGAAGGGATGGCAAAGCAAGCAGAGGGAAGGTTGTGTGTTCTGTGAGTTTTCCTCAAGAAGAAATGGGCAGAGGGAGAGATGAGAGAGAGGAAAGGAGAATTTGAATAGAGAAATGGTAGAGGAGGAATTCAAGGAAGTACATGGCTCCTGTAATCTTGAAACATTTACAAAGATGTTAAATGTGGCCAAACAGTAAAGGCAATAGTAAATTTTCACCTGCCTGTTAAGTTGCTAGCTCTAATAACCCCATGCTTTAAGGATTTATTTGCTGCCAAACATAGTCAGGAAAAGAGCCACTGGAATCAATATCTTTTTTGGCCTAGTCAGTGCATAGCAAGGCTAGAATTTCAGGTGCATTTTTTCTTTATAAGCAAAGAAATTTCATATTCCATTTCACAACGGCATAAACCCTGCAGCCAGGAGACCATCAGCAGATAAATGTTTAAAGGACTTCCTTTTAGGATTGCTTTTGCACTTTATATTGAATGAAAATCTTTGATATTTGGGTAACTGGTGTGGATGGAAATAGTTTGGAGACTGTACCGACTAACAACAAAGTGAGCAGTGCAATTTTCTTGTGCTGAAAAAGAGAATTTTCAGTTGATCAGACAGAAATTAAAACGTGCAAAAAAAGACATAGAGAAGACTTACTGGGTGACAGTATATTTACAGCCACCAACCTGCAGAAAGGAAAAAGCAATGACCTGAGTATAAGGACATCAACACCAGAAAGTTTTTGCAAAAGATTCAGAGGTCTGCTCACGCAGCTAAACGACATTGTCCTTAGAGAGACAGGACTAAGTGCTCGCTCAGCCGGCTCCTGGGGTAACACGGGCTGACCATCAGCCCTGGTTGACGAGAGCGATGCAGCTGCAGCCCGGACACCATGGCGGTCTGGAAATTTTTGGTGTCTCTGTTGAGGGGTGGAAGATCTCCATCACAGGAGCATCTGTAGCTGGACACTGTCCTTCAGCCATGGCGTCACCTGGGGGTGTCCCCTGGGGGTGTCCCATGGCGGCTCCGCAGGATGGGGGGTGCTGGCTCTTGGGTTCGGAGGCAGGCTGTTTCGCACGCGCTTGCTGGCAGACATCAGCGGAGGAGGCGTGCTTAAACCACTTAAAGGAGGGAATGGGAGCCTTTGGGCAAAGCACCGTTTGGGGTCCAGAAAAATAATCACTGCATCTCAGAAGTGCTCGTTAAATTTGAAATACGGATGGGGTAAGGAGCTGCTTCTGGCAGGCAGGCTTTCAAGAGACCCTGCAAGGAACAATAGCAGGAAACTTCAGGAGGAAGAGTGTGAAACAAGTATGACTTGAGCAGTGTGTTTTTAAACAAGACTACACACAAAATGACCTAACTTTACAGTACCTCAAAGTGACTCTAAATGGATGGTTTATATTAGGAAAAAAAGGCACACTCCAAGTGTAAATGTCATGTATGATAGAAGAAAAAACTGCTTCCTGAGATTTTTTGGAGACGGCATTATGGCATAAAACTTCATGGTATGTGGTACTGAATGATAAACATAATCTACACTGTCCAGCTGGGTAAGATGAGAAGTAGAACAGGCTCTGGGATATGTATCCTAACCCATCCAGATACTAAATTAAAGTGGGGGCATACATGTGTGACATTCACAATAAATTCAAGCAGCAAAATGCAGAAGAGGCAGTGAAGCCACTGGAGATTTCACAACTGCAGTCCAAAGTTGTCAGCAACGTTTCTGAACTGAAAGGAATGTTGTGCCTTACTAACATGCTCTCCCGTAAGGCACGAGGACATCACAGAGATAGGTATTTGGGAAGGCACAAAGCATGTTTGGATGCTGAATCCCCAGCGTGGCTGAGCCCATGAGCTCTTGAGGAAGGAGCTCATTGCTGTTTGCTGTGATCTAAGTTCACCTAGCATGTTGGCCTCTAAACCTTTTGTGGCTTTGAGGAACTGATGGTATTTGAGTGTTAAATTGCTATAATCTCAGGGATATTTCAGCTAGTGCAACTCCAGAATTTGCTGTGAGATGAATGGTGCTGTCCCTGTCTTGGAGTGTTTTCCAGGCTCTTTCTAGAGGCATCCCTCCAGCAGTCTTTGTTCTCTGCCCCGGAGCTACGAATATGAGCCCAGCACCCATACCACCTTCTTGCAAATGCTGTCTCTGCAGAGATGTTCCTGCTTTCTGTTCTACATTGGGGAGCCGGCACTATTCCAAGGTCTTACTGTTCACCTCCCTTATTCCAGGGACACTTGGCAGAGCCAAAATTTTTGGAGCGAACAAGGTAGGATAGTGTCTCCAGCCTGGGACTTTTGTCTTTCTTGATGAAAGGTGGTCTCTGATTAGGGAGCTGTGCTAAACAAGACACTTAGGATATGGGAGGTCAGAAACAACAGGAGATTTTTAGCCACTGTGTTCTGCATGCCAAATGTGTAGTCTCATGCACTGGGATGAATGGTAGAGCGGTGGGAGAGCATCCTCCAGTTGATGATCTAGACGAGAAGCATAATTCTGAGATGCTCTTCATTACTCTCTTAAGACCCTATCTCTTTCCACTGGTGATAGAAGGAGTATAATGAACAGCATCCCAGTTTAGCTCATTATATCGTAAATATGCAGTGTGAGTAGCGTGCTGTGGACCCAATTCAGCATCTTGAGTCTAGAGGCACATCTTTGATTTTACACAGGTGAAACTCAAAGCTAATTCAGGGGCTTGAGTTCAGAACCACAGCTTCTCTGACTTTCATTTTCTTTGCACGGCTTTGTCAGTAGGCTACACCATTTTCTACCATCTCTTGGATTTTGGTTCTATAGGTCCATTTGCTTGTCTCTACCACTCTTGTGTTTGCTTTTTTCCTGCTCTCCATTGCTTGCACCCTCCTTCTTGTCCTGACAAATATCTAAAGTTTAACCTTGACAGGTTACTTCTGTTTCTGGTGAACTCTCAGTACTCAGACTTCCAAGCTATTACATTGTACATGGAAAATGTGCCCAGGATAGACTTTCCATTAAACTGTATTTAAATTGGAAAGAAGAATGCTGGCACCTCTACAAGTATTCCAAAATACTGAGGCTAGTTAATCTTTTGGAAGAACAAAAACTCTTACTGATTTATATTTAGCAGAGGGAATGTATTTAAGAAACACAGTCTATATGAGGCCCCTTGAAGAAAACATCTTTTACATTGATTTGTAGTGCATGGAAGTACTACGTGGCCATAAAATACTTGCAGTCAGGCTCTGCTTTTACATAGCTACTTTTTTGCAGTGTGGACTGTCGTGAACCCTCTGAGAATGGCTGCTCTGCTGACTGTGGGCTGTGCAGTGAAATACGGCTACCTCTGGAGCAGCCGTTTAGCTGGTCATCACAGCTGTGCCCAGTACTGCAGGAGGGGAAGGGGAAAAGCAGCGTGCAGTTATCACTACAGTGGAAACATGAGGCTTGTGAGGATGAGGCTTTGGTTCAAAACCAACGCAAGGTTTGTACTTGTACTGTACCCTGGCACCTGTCTAGCCCAGGTGCCTGCCTCTGGCAGGGGTGAGGGGATATGCTGTTTGGGGACAGTACATGCAGAGCCTCAGGAGGACATGGGTGAGAGCAGAACCTGAACTTGCCCACTCTGTGTGCTCGCACGAGGTTAAAGAGAGGGGCGGAGGTGCTGTTGGCCCCAGTCTCAGCAGCACTGCTCTTAGTTAAATGCCTACAATAACTACTTAGGCTTAGTTTACATGGTTATAAATTAGGAGGAACTCTGCAATGTTAATAGAGGTGTAAAATGTTCTGTGCCTGGTTTTGATCTATACTAAGAAAATGGGTAACTGGAATTACGGTGGGTGGGAGGGTTCACTGACTTGTCCCAAGTAGACAGTTTCTGGAAGAGGAGCTATGGTAGGGAACCGGTTCGTTAATGCAGTGGGTCAGAGAAGCAAACATAAGTTATTTATAAAGTATACATAATTTTATGGCCAAAAGTATATCTGCTTATCTTTCCGAAGATAAGGATTAGCAAGAGGAGGTAGCATGGAAAGTTTTGGGATTTTCTTCTTCCTTCTGTCCCACCATTTGCAGCACAGACAGATCAGCCATCACCCCGGGCAAGCTATTCCTCCTCCTCCTGAAGCATCTGATATTAGCAAAGGAGAAGATTCCCAAACTGCACATTTGCAAGAGAAGGATAAACAGAATTTTTAAAACATCCCTAAATCTTAAACTGAACTGGACTTAATCTTGTTTTCTTTTGTTAGAAGACATAAATATGTTTGTACATTTCTCATTAGACTGCTGACATACCCAACCTGATCACAGCAGAGCAAAACCACTCTAAATCAAGAAAGAGATCTTGGATGCTTCCAGAGCACCATTTTTTACTTTTATATTCTCATTTCCTACTCACAACATCTAACTTACGATGCCTTAGTAATAATAATAAAGATGCAAAATCACCAAGATGCAGAGAATAAGGTCAGAAGTGCCTTGTTGCTCTCAAAAATAAATAATTATTTTTGATAATTGGCATTGGCAATTTGATAATTGCATTTGGCAAATGCAAGTTGCTCCTGCTTGCGGATCAGAGGAGCTGCTAGAAGATAGTGTGGGCAGAAGCGGCTGCTGCTGATAGAGGGATCTCAGTGTCCTGTCCATGGACATGGCTGGACCCCGGGGGATCCGGCTCGCGAGGCAATTCATCCTGCCGCTGCCCAGCATCTTTCTGGGGGGCTGCTCACCCCCTCTCTCCTTATCCAGCAGACAGGAGCATATGGCTGCTTACTTATGCTCTTGCCATTCTTATGTGCTTAGTGGGCTTATGGTCCGCAGGGGCTCAGGGGGATTTGCACAGGGAGGGGGCGAGGAGGGAGCCTGCAAAGGGTGGGCTGCGCCCGCGGGAAGCGGAGCAGTGCTGGAGGTCTCGCAGCCATCCTCCGTGGTGTGCCGCATCGGTGACTGAATCGCTGCGAATGACTGTGAGAGGTGCTGGGTAAAGAGTAAGAGTGCCTAATTAGGGACCAGGAGATGGTTAATGATTACACGGCATCATTACCGAAGATGTGAAGTTTAAAAATCAGTTTTTAAGGGGAAGGGGTTTCTTCTTGGCAGCCTTATGTGCATATAGAAATACTTGCATATTCACACTCTTCTGATATCATCTTTTCTTCATGACAAAGAGGGCATGATCAGCCACCTTTGTGGTGCTTGGTACTTTTTAAGTGCTTGCAGTGCCATCAGCTGGATTGTTCCTCCTGGAGATGGTGTGTGTGAGGGTTTGCCTCCCCAGCTCAGTCCTGCCCTGCTGTCCTCTCCTTCTGCCTCTCCTGCATTTCGAGGGTCTTCCTCAGCTTCCTTCCCATATCTGGCAGAGTCTCCTCTAGGCTTTGCCCAGGAGCATCTTCTTATTTCTCTCAGGGTAATTTCAACCACAAACAGTTCAGCCATATCCTTCATACAGTCGACTAACAGATTCACCTCTTCTCTGTAGTACTTCAATCTCCTTTGGCCTGCCTAAATTTTTGCTGGGGATTTTTTTTTGCTTTTTAAATAAAATATTACAGACAACTCAGGCTTGATATAACTGAAGCAGAGCTCTTATTTTCCTGTCACTCCTCAGCTCTTTTACCTTCTTTTTTCAAGCATTATAGAAATTGCCACCCTCCCGATTCTTACCAATACTCATAGCCTCAGCATCGTCTTCAAGCAAGCCTTCGTAAAGGCTCACATCAGAGTTGTGACCAGGGACTTGTAAGTTGATGGGTTCACCTGGTGTGGCTAAAAAAGCCTCATGCCCAGGTAATTGCCTGGCACTCCTGCAGAGGTTATTGTCTCCGCATGAGGAGTGACTGTTGAACAGGACACATCTCTGCTCCTCAGCTAGTGCAGTTGCACGTGATGGAGGGCAAATGCACATCCCAGCTGAGCAGAGAGGCAGAGGAAATGGCAGTCTCTGTTTCAGCCCATCGTCCTAAATCCGCTTGAACACGTCAGTGTCCCGAGTCTTGCTGATTCTGCCTGCATCTCTCCCATCTTCAGGACACAGCCTTCCCCCTTTCCTTTCCTTTCTGCAAGCCTCAAAGCCTTCTCTCTTCTGCCACTGATAAACA
Source organism: Astur gentilis (assembly GCF_929443795.1). Lineage (NCBI taxonomy): Eukaryota > Metazoa > Chordata > Aves > Accipitriformes > Accipitridae > Astur > Astur gentilis. The sequence continues at coordinate 30,000,334 of NC_064888.1, forward strand.
AAGTCTTGCCACACTTGTATTTATTCCAAATTTATGTTGTTGTACTTTTCTGCCCTCTGTCCTTACTGTCACTTTTTGCATCTTTTTCACTAATTTTATTTTTCTCTATGAAATTAAAAATCAGCTCTTCACTTTGAAGGCTCCTTACAACTAACCACTCCCTACCACCCATCAGTCGGGTTTGAAAGATGGAACCATTGTGGATCATCCTGCAATCAACTCCAACTTCTATTGCCCACTTTTTATAGTGGGGGTGGGGGTGGGGGACTTTTCATAGGTGTCTGTAAAACCACCGTTGGTGTCTTTCAAATCTGTTACTTTAAACACAGCTTTGCTTTCTGGTCTTAAAAAAAGCCCCAACCAACACCCCCCCCCCCCCCCCCCCCAACTCCAAGCCCCACCCTGACTGGTATTATCTCCTTTCATGTTCTTGTGGTCTGTCTGCACCTGCCTCTTGTCTCGTAGTTTGCAATTTAAACGGAAAATCTTACACTATGTGCAAACCTAGTCTTGATACATCTTGTCACTGCTAAAATAGCACAGATGAAAATAAGTTACATTTGGCTTTGACTTGTTTTAGAGTCTTGGATAGGAGTGCTAGATCTGACCTGCTGGCTGAGATCCACCTTGTAGAGATGTCCCTAATTCACTAAAGTTTAACCCAAGATGCTCCATAATTTCAGGTGTTCTGGATTTAAAGCTCCAGAATTAACCCTTTGCATTTCTATCATTGAATGGCCCAACACCTACAAAGCTATAGTCTGTCTTTATGGAAGAGCAAAGCTTTGCTCTGGCTTCCTGGTCATCTTGTAGTGCCAAGACGAGGAGTTGACCGTGGTGACAGCAATCTGACAGGGTCATTATCATCATAATAGGCGCAGGGAGAGCTGGATATAGACTGGAGATACATGATTCCTTATTCCTTCAAGAACAGCAAACGTGTTTTTAAAGGCAGTGAAGAAACCCTTGTTTTAATTTGCATTAATATATGGTTCTGTTTCTTCTGTGCACATTCCCTGGGTCAGGCTGCATGTGAGAAAACAAGGTTTGCAACCCATTTTCAGTTTCCACTGGTGTTAAGCTAATATTTATTTTTAGTAAACTGTATCTTGAAGTGTGCTTTTAATAATCCATTTGCAAAGCCTAGCACAATGACTTCATTATGGTTTTCTCCTTTTGAACTTTATTAACAAATGTAAAGAATCAGTGTAACTAGTTACACTGTGTTTCACTGATAATTCTCAAAAGCATGAGACCACCTCAAAAAGCGGTAAGGCTTATAAGCATTCATCTCATAATTAATATTTTCTCCCTGTGCTGCTAGTAACCATCCAGCTTTGGCAAAACTGTGCAGGTAATCTTTCAGAACTAGGGCTTTTCTGCTGCACCACGCGTGCGTCCCTGGGGCAGGGCTTACCTTGTGTTCCCGCACCTACCCATGGTTTCCTTTTCTTCCTTCTCAACAATCCTTCCTTTTCAATGTTTATACAGTGAGGCTACCTGCCAGATAAAGCACTGTCTGTCAGCCTCTTTTGATAACGTAATAATTTTGAAACCCTTTTCTCCCTTTGTAGTGTGGTGTTTTGTCATGTCCACTCTTTCCACTGTCACTAGCCTGCGGGACAGGTCACCTCTGTCACCACCCCCAGACCTCTCCTCTCCTCCTCCCCAGGTGGACAGGGATTTGTTGTTCCTACCTGCTACTGCATGTCAGTCCCTGGGCTCTGTTTTGAAGTTGTCTTTTCTAATTCTTTCAGTTCTGAATGTCATTTATTTCACATGCTCTAAGAAGTTTATCTTAAATACCTTGCAGTTAGTTTTCCATCTGAAATGAGTTTTGACAGTGTTCTGACAGGTGCCTATCGAGATCTTTTCAACTGGAAAAAATGTATTTAAAAAAAAATTAAATCCAGTCATTTCTTGCAGCATTTAAGAAATCCCAAGCCTTTAAGATTATGTCTAATGTTTGCAGAGCATGAACGCTTCTGGTGAAAACCCCTAACAGGCTTTGGGATGCAATTTGCTAAGCTGAGAACATCCAGTGCTGCCTTTTATGTAGCATGTGGAAGTTGCCCAGGCCTTGAGATCCAGGAGACCAGGAACACCTAATGCGTATGGAGGGAGAAGTGTGCTACCTTTGGGGCAATATTCGGCTTTCTCAAACAGGTCTCTGAAAAGGATGGGCGTAGGAGTGGGACACTGAAGGCAGAGCGGTTCAGACTGCTTCACGTTGCTGTTCATGTTAACATCTCCTTCACCTTGGCTTGCTAAAGGTCTCAGATGATCCAGCCTATGTGCTTGTGGCTCAGGCGAACAAGTGGTGCATTATCACCTTTGCTGCTCTCTTGGCAGGGCTCATGGTATTAGGGACAGGTTGTGTTCAGGGTTCAAACCCAGTGCCGAGTGAAATGGTTCAAACAGCATCTATTATTGGCCACAAACTGAAAACAGAAGTCTATCCAATCTTTAAAACCATATGAGTGACCAGATGCTGCTCTTTGTGACCCCCAGTGTGAAACCTGGAAAGCTGTACGAGGGTCCGTGGTGCGTCTCTAGATTTGTAGCCCTTTGACACAGAGGCTGTTTTCAGACAGGCATGATTTTGGTCTTGTTGCTTTTGTCACAAGATAACAGTTTGTGTAGTCCTGGCATGTTGTTACAACTCCTCCTTGTCAGGGGGAAGTTGTGTTGCATTGTGGAATGGGAAACTTGCGAAGCCCCTGAACACGCTTTCATATTTCAGCCTTCTTTCAAATACTTATTTGTTTGCAATTTTTATTTCAGGCAATTACTTCACTTCGCCCTTGTTATGTGACTGATAAGTCGGGTTGTGGCAGAGGAAGAGTCTGGGTCAGACTCTGAGTTGATAGAGTCTTGCATGGTTGCTGTGAAATCGGGAGGACTTTTGCCTGTTTTGCCTGCTCAGTCTCTGGGTTTGTGAGTTTCACTCAATTCTTTTACATAGAAAAAAAGTTTGAAACCACACTACAAGGGCCCCAGCTGTATTGTACCAGTATTGCTGGTAGCAAAGGCTGAAGATGTCAAAATGTGTAGTAGTTTTAACGAGGGGATGGGAGAAGGCTGGAGTCCTGGTCCAGCCCAGTGAGAACAAAAACTTTAAGCGGATGATTTACTTTATTTTTAGCCGGCCAAGCAAGGACAGCAATGTATCTCACCAGCTTGTGTTGGTAAAGTGTCCCTTTCCTTGTCTAAGTCCATTTGTGGTGGGCTGACCCTGGCTGGATACCAGGTGCCCACTAAAGCCACTCTATCACTCCCCTCCTCAGCTGGATGGGGGGGAGAAAATACAATGAAAGGCTTGTGGGTCGAGATAAGGACAGGGAGAGATCACTCACCAATTACTGGGCAAAACAGACTCAACTTGGGGAAAATTAATTTAATTTATTACCAATCAAATCAGAGTAGGATAATGAGGAAAAAACCCCTAAATCCTAAGACATCTTCCCCCCCACCCCTCCCTTCTTCCTGGGCTCAACCCCACTCCCAGTTCTCTCTACCTCCCCCCCCCTCCAGCAGCGCAGGGGGACAGGGAATGGGGGTTGGGGTCAGTTCATCACACCTTGTCTCTGCCACTCCTTCCTCCTCAGGGGGATGACTCCTCACTCTTCCCCTGCTCCAGCATGAGGTCCCTCCCACAGGATACAGTTCTCCATGAACTTCTCCAACGAGGGTCCTTCCCACGGGCTGCAGTTCTTCATGAACTGCTCTGGCGTGGGTCCCTTCCATGGGCTGCAGTCCTTCAGGCACAGACTGCTCCAGCGTGAGTCCCCTGTGGGGCCACAGGTTCTGCCAGGAGCCTGCTCCAGCACGGGCTTCCCACGGGGTCACAGCCTCCTCCGGGCATCCACCTGCTCTGGTGTGGGGTCCTCCCTGGGCTGCAGGTGGAGATCTGCTCCACCGTGGACCTCCCTGGACTGCAGGGGGACAGCCTGCCTCACCAGGGTCTTCCCCACGGGCTGCAGGGGAATCTCTGCTCTGGCGCCTGGAGCATCTCCTCCCCTCCTTCTGCACTGACCTGGGGGTCTGCAGGGCTGTTTCTCTTACATGTTCTCACTCCTGTCTCCAGCTGCAGTTGCACAGGTTTGGTGTTTGGGTTTTTTTCCCTCTTAAATATGTTATCCCAGAGGCACTACCACTGTCAGTGATTGGCTTGGTCTTGGCCAGCAGTGGGTCCATCTTGGAGCCGGCTGGCATTGGCTCCATTAGACATAGGGGAAGCTTCTAGCAGCTTCTCACAGGTGCCACCCCTGTAGCCCTCCCTGCTACCAAAACCTTGCCACGCAGACCCAATACACCAGTCTTAGGTGTTTGTGTTGCCATCTGAAGCTGCATGATGTTTCCTTCTTTTGGAGTGGACATGCTGCCCTGAAGTTGTTGAGCAAAGGCCTTTGTATTTGACCCATTGCTTTGTAACTTCTCCAAGTATTTGTAAGGTGCAAACCCCTGTTATTAAATAGTTTTACTTTTTAAAAATTAAGACCTTTTCTGGTCCTTACACCTGAGCTGTTCATCATGAAGGAGTCACTGCTGTGTAAGAGCATTTGGGAGAAAGAAGGGCCTCTCGTCCCCATTTGCATTATCTGACTATGGAAGCTGATCCTGGGGTGGTTTGTTACGTTCCTGTAGAGCATGGTTGCCCTGTGTTTCAGCTGTCTGCATGGGGAGGCACTTGTCCTGCAGGCATTGGTCATGACACATGGGTTTGACCCATTCTCACATCGCAGTGCCAGGCTGTCACAGCAAATAAGCATTCCTCTAACATAGTTCCCATGGGGTCGGGCAGGACTCTATGGCTCTGTAATGCTGCTCCAGCAGATGCTCTGGACATATGCGGTGTTGTTATCAGAGCCTGTTTTGAAAGCTGTGAGCAGTTGTGGTGAGTCCATTACCACATTTTAAAAAGGCGCGATGTTCTATGGAGAGGTGCGGCAGCTATTATCGCAGCCAAGTTATCCAGTAAAATTAGAGCACTGAGGTATACAAACAGGTTAACATGGGTGTGCCTTTGCGCTGCACAAGTTTGTTTTGGTGAGTGACTACTAGCAAAAAGTTTGAGCTACAGAATTCAGATCTGGATGCAAAAATGGCATGAATTGAATGTATATTCACTGGTAGCTTCTTCTCTTTCACCCCTAGAAAATATCAAAGAGGTGTTGAAAAAAACAAGACTGGAAATGAGCAGGAAAAGAGTTTTTTCATATTTTTCTATGGATCTCTTGACTCTAAATGATCTCAAACAATTGATTATATCCCTCAATATATGTCTTGTTTCAGAAATGTCTCTGACTTCGTGTCAGGAATGGAAGTTTTTACACTGGATGTTTATTTTTAGTTAGTCTACCTAGAAAAAGGGATATAGCAGAAGCAGAGAGGCAGCCAGGAGATGCGCAATGAGGAGATCCAGCGGCCTGAAAAATTTCTGCCAAAAGAGAGGCTGGGATGGTTTGCTTTGACCATCTGTCAACGGTCTTGTCCCTGCAGACCAGCATGACCCACCTGGGGAGTTGGAGTGGAGCAAGGTTAAGTCGGCCACTTTTGCTGGGTCTGGCTCATAACCATTTGTGATGGTGAACAGCTTCATGTTTGCAGTGATAAAGGAAATACTTCTTTGCAAAATACCATTAAGCCTGAGGAACTCAGCAGCAAGGTATCACTAAAGCTGAGGGCTTAACAGGGTTCCGGAGGGGTGGGAACAGAGAACATACCTGGTTTGGAAAAAAGCTAGTGATACTAGAAGGGATTCAACCTCCTGTTCTTTGGGGCATAAGACAGCCTCTAATTAAACAGGTCTTAGGAGGTGACCTCAGAAGGTTCTCCCAGCGGGGCTGCTGCAGCTTGTGTTGTCTTCTGACCATCCAGTCTGGGCTGTGGAGAGAGGCAGGGTGCACTGCCCCGGGGCAGTAGCGTGCCCGAAGGGAAAAGGTCAGGCTGATGTGAGCTGCTGCATCCTGACCTTCCCCATGTCAAGCTCCCCCTTCCATGCAGTCTGTTCCTCCTGATGGTTTCCCTCTCTGACCTGAACATCTACTTTTTCTTGGTACTCTGCACCTTATTTCTCCTCCTCCATGTGTGAGGAACAGGAGAAGGAAGATGACTTATATTCCACTTAATTTTTAGCATCAAATAACTCCCAGTTGGTTCATCTCTCCCTTAAAGCATTAATGAAAGTGTTTAGAGGTAACAACCCTGTTTGTCTGGCCTCCCTGCTCTCTTCTGAAGGGATAGCACTGTTGCTGAAAACAGGGGAAAAAAACAGCAAAGAGATGAGGGGAGAAGGCTGGAGTGACTGATGCTGAAGTTGAATTAAAATGTTCTCCTCAGAAGCCAGGATTTTAAGTTGTGTTGGTAGTTATTCAAGCTCACCCTGATGCTGTGCCATTACATAGCTACAACCCAAAGTTACCCCGAAGTCTGGGAGGAGTAGGGTCCAGGCTTTTTATTACAAAGCCAAGAGTTACATTAGAGGTGTAAGCATTATTTTATAGCAGCTATATAAAGACATAACTGTCAGCAATTAATTTGGATGAAGAATATAAGTGATTAGTTTGTATAGTTTGCGTGTTTAAGGAATAGAGTTTTTAATCATACTGTTTAGTCATGCATCTTTACAGCACAAACTGGCACATTTTTAAGGTCATATTTGCTTTTGTTGCATCCCTGAGTCTGTCACGGAGTAGTCCTTTATTCTGTTGATACTCTGTTTCCAAATCTAGGAGTATCTCTTCCCAAACATATGTGCATAACGTAGTGTGTGTGTGCACACAAGGAAAAGGAAGCAGATGACTTGTGTTCAGTATAATGATTGTTTTGTGCTTGAACTGCTGCAGGCTCCTTGTTGAAAAGAAACTCATGCATCCATACATTGATGAACAAAGCTGCTGTTGTGACTGTGTTGATTGTGCGTTGACTCTTTTGTGTAGGGCCTTGGTTAGCCAAAGATGTCGTCTCCTCCCTGCTTCATAGCCTCTCTCCCTCTTTGCTTTCCTCCCTGTAATCACAACATGCTGATCAATGCCTCCGTGACAAGTGGGATCTCAGCTGAGGTTCCCATCAGTAAAGAAGAGAGGAGAATGGATGGTGGTTAGTGGAGGAGTCTAGGTGGGTTATTGCTGAGTGGTGCTTGAGTATAAATTAGCAATGTATGTGTCTGATCTGGCGCTTAGCGCAGGTGGCTAGGACAGCATCCAAAGACACATGGAGGCAAGGATCAATGGAGTTGCTGTTACAAAGGAGGAGTCAGAGAAATGGTCAGCTTGTGTGGGAGTCCTCTGGAAGTGGAAAATTTTTCCCTAAGTGTGACAGCTTTGATATAGCAACTTCACATGTGCTTTGCTCCAGTTTTGGAACCAATTCTTGCCTTCTCTTCTGATGTGTGGTCTCAAGATGGCCTGTGACTTTAGTGCTGAGCTGTGGTCTCCATGTCGTGCTCTGTACTATCAGACTGTCCGGATGGGAGCCTTCAGTATCCTCGTAGCCTTTTATTGTTCAAGATGCGCTAAAAACCCTTAGTGATTTACAGAGTGGGGATTTGACTAACTTTTATTTTGATCCATAGTTCCTCTCTGCAGTGCCCCTGCCTTTTTTTGCATTGAAAGTTTTTTACTTATTACTCACAGCAGATTTGAAGCCCTTTTTTCCCCGTTGTGCTTTCAGATTCCATAGGTGGGTCGTTTTCAGCTTCCTCCCACCGATGCCACCACAAGCAGAAGCACTGTCTCCCCATCCCACAGTGTGGAGCTCTGTCCATCAGCCCTCTGCTTTTCCATCCCCACACGAAGGGATCCCAGATCATCATGGACACGACACAGAAGGCAGTGAAGCGCCAGGCTAGTTTCTGCAATGCCATTACCTTCAGCAACAGGCCCATTGTTATTTATGAACAAGTCAGGCTTAAGGTGAGTAAACGATACCTTCCCTTATTGCCGTGGGAGCTGCTGTGAATGAATGTTGGGGTGTACCAGGCTTTGGTGCTTGTATCAGATCTTTAGCTCTTCCTTGAAAAGCACAGTAGTGAGATCTTGTCCTTAAAGACCCACGATCTTTGTTGGTACTTCTGCATTTGTCACTGTAGTTCTTGGAACCATTGGTACAGACCGGTGTAGAAACTGGGAACAAAAGGGAAATCCACACTCCAAAAGAGCTTATATTGATGTTAGACAAGGAATAGCAGATTAAGCTGAGATTGCTTGGAAAACAGCAAGAAAAAAGGGCTGTATTGATCAGTCCAAAAGGCAGCAGCCTCAGTATGTCTCTAGGCAGTGTGTCCTCTAGGCTTGGCATGCATCCTGCAAAGGATTTTTACTGGACGGGCTGAGGGAGGATGAGGAGTTAGTTAACAAATTCACATGTCCACGAGCACTTTTCTTCCTGTAAACAAGGCAGCAATGAAGACTGGTCTCATGGAGATTGGAGTCAGCCTCTCCACAGCCAACAGATAAGAGGTGAAAAGGACCTGGAAGTGAAGGTGCTTGCTTGTGTGCTTGGCAGGGAAGAAATATGGGCAGGATGAAAGGAGCAGTCAGTGCGGCCACAGTTGCCATCTAAGAAAATGATCTTTCTGGCAGTCTGCTGACTGCTTTGTTGAATCAGCCGCCTGATAGCATTGAGGTCAGAGGAGAGAACATTGCAGGCATCACATTTTTCTTGCTGGCAGAGGCTGATTTCACTTCCTTTGTGTCTGTGGTAGCCCGAAGGATGGAGCTGGTACCCCTTGTGCTGCAGCTGGCATGGGAAGTTCAGCTCCTCTAAGACAGTCGCATGCCTCCATGTGCACTGGGAGCTGCATCCTGGTGAAGAAATTAATCAGTTCCCTCAGGAACTGAAGCACTTTTTAGGCTCTCAGTACCTCGAAGGAGCTTGGGGCCTTTCAAATTTCATCCACAGGTATTTTCTGATCTTTATGCCCTCTAGTTTGTGGGACTCCATTTTTCTATTCTTAGCTGATTTCACGCCTTTCGTTGGCACAAAGTAGGTCATCTTCTTTGGCAACTTTAGTTCATGGCACACATGAAAGATCTGCCTGCAAATCCTTCTTTTATGCACAAGGAGTTTTCCAGGAGGTTTATCTGCATATAGCTGCTGAGTCTGAATGATCCTGCTGTTGCTCATTGCTACAGGTTCCAGACTGGGACCTACAGCAACTTATCAGCCTTCCCTGCCTCTTCCCTTACAGCCGGCAAAGGAGCAAGAAATGAGGAGGAAGCTTCCTTTTGAAAATACAGAGAGATTTCAGTGATTGCCGGCTCAGGTCCCTACGTAGAAAGTCCCTCTTACAAGTTTGTTATGTTTCCTGTGGAGCTCTTACTGCTTCCATTCAGGCTAGAAACCCAGCAGGACTTACTCGTGTTGCCTAATGGGATTTTTTCCCACATTGGCCAGCAGTTTGGACAAACAACTGCGAAAAATGATTTGGGAGGAGATGAAAGCAGCATTTCATTTCTGAAAACACCATCAAAGATTTGAGTGGGTTTAGTGGTTTAGGCAAAGGTTCTGGGTTATTTCTTCCTCATTCTGAAACAATGTAGCTATCTCTGGAAATTCACACTTGTTTATCACTGTATAGTTTAGGATTTTAGCTTGCATAACGTGTGAAGAATATGCATGCAAATCTGCACAAGGGATTTACAAGCAGAGCTCCTGCTGAGTGCAGTGGCAAGGTCTCATGGGAGTAATCAACAGGCTTCAGCAGAACTTGTACTCTAGGGATGGATAGAAATGTGAAAACATCTTTGCTTTTCTGGTAAGTCCATCCTGCAATTGCCTTGTTGTTGTGTGTGCCTGTGGAAAATGGCATCTTAAACCTTCTTACCAGCTAAAGACTAACCATGAACCCAATCATTCAGGTCCTATAAAGTCTAAAGTCCCTTTGGAAAACTAGAGGAAAGAAGTCAGGAGATTTCGTTCTGCTTATTAGATATTGTATCTCGGGTTTTATTCTGAGATTTCTTTGCAGCTTTGGGAATGCCATCAAGCAGCCAGATTTCCTCTTTATTTGCCTCCGAGATATATGTCCCAGTGTGGTTTCTTCCATGTCATTCAGGACACTGCTCAGGAGTGGAGTGAGGTTGTCAAGGGTGACACAAGGCACTAGGCAGTAAAGAGCAGGAGCCTGAATCTGTGGAAGCAGCCATGGCTTGGCAGTTTAGATGTAGATCATTGTATCTTCTCCTCCCCTTCTGGTACCCAGCAGACCTCCCAGGCTTTTCTGCTCACAGTGGCTGCTGAAGAGAGAATTTGGTCCATCATGAACCATTGCCTTTTTTAGCAAAACTGTGTACCCTTTGTCCAGCTGTGTCTAATTCTTGGCAGGCTTTATACTAGATTTTAATTTGGATATTAGTTTGCCTGTGGTCGGACTGTATTGAGAACTGTTTAGAGGTGCTGATTAATACATGGAACATGTGCAGCCTTGATTACCATATGAATATTTGCTTCATGCGGCCTGTGATTGCTGTGAAGTATTGGCAAGAGACTGTGAAAGAGCAAATTGTACAAATAACAATGAGGCCATATTTATCTCAGACCGAAAAGCTTTTAGGGCTTGCAGTAAATTTGCTGCCATAAATAATCCAGGCTTCTTGGAGTGTGCTTATATTCCCCGTTTTGTCATGTGCATACCCCATCCACCCTCCTTCCACTGGGGACGTGCATGATCCCATCCCATCCTGGCCAGGCATATAAAAGAGCAAATCTGCTGCAGTCCTTTCTAGTGCCACCCGAGTACCCATCCCACAAGCAGGAGCTTCCCATAGTTCCTGGGACTGAGGTCAGTGCTCAAGTACTTCATTTAAACAGTTTAGATGGTTGGCTTGACTGAGTAGGGCTAAAGACCAGCACTCGCTTAACTGCGGAACTGTCTGTTGATAACTTTTTTCTGAAGCTCTGAATTATTTTCTCAGATACTTCAATTATAAAACAGAAATCTCTAGGCTTTGAACAATGTCTCTGTTGTGAGATTGTTGTGCCCCTGAGGACACACGTTCCAGATTTGCCTTGGAGAGGGACATGTGAAAGAAAAATGCAATATTTACAAATGTAATTAGAAGAGAATTCAGAAGTCCAAAGAAAACATCTTGGAGAATCCCTTGGTGAAAATCCTGTGCTTCCAAGCTGGGACACAAGGCGCTGCTGCAAGGCTTTTGAGGACAAAGTCCTGCAGTCCTGGACAGTTCAGTCTCTGGCATTGCCATTAGCCATCTCATCTGAGCCATTAGCACTTCGGCAGAGCAAGAAATTACAGTAAGGTAGCAAGTTTTGTGGTTAGGTGGTACCTGTCCATGTTTCTGCTCCTGTCCTGCAGCCAAGAGTGAAATTGCTTGAGGCTGCCAGGGCTTTGATGGAAGAGGGCTATCTCAAGTGCTCTCATGTTTGCTGCAGGTTCAGTGCATGAACAGAAACACCCATTATGTGTCAGCTGGCATGCAGGAACTGTCCTGGCCCCACATCAGGGTTGGATCCAGCATCCTTAGGTCTTTCATTTCTCAGTCTGGCTGCTGACAGGCTGAATCCCTTTGAGAGGAACAATTTCCAGAGGGTTCATAATCCAACAAAAAGAGGGAAAAAATTCTCCAAGGGCATCATCTCCATCTGGGGACCATACTAACCTTGGAAGACTCCCCGCTTCCATGGGAAGAAAGAGACCTTGTAACTGGGTAGTGTTTTGGATGTGCTGCACATGTTTAGGACCCACTGCTTGTTCCCCTCAGATCCTCTTCAGTCCAGGGCTCAGTTCATGTGAGAAGAAGCTGATGACTCTGGAGGCATCTGTGATCCTTTGTCCTGCTGTCTCTCAGGTGCAGACGGGTGGATATGACACACGCACCATCCCCAAAACTATAGCAGATCTTCCTGACCCCAGACACACTGAGTAACCACATACCGACAGGTGGGGTATAGATGGGCACAACATATCTTGAAAATCACCACTCACAGCTGAAATAAATAGGTTTTCCCCAATCATAACTCAACATCTATCATTGCCTCCTAATTGTGTATTTAATACCGTTGAATACTCTAAATTGTGCTTTCCCCCACACAAGTTCTCTGCTGCAAGGCTGTGATTTCATCTAATCTGACAAGCTAAACAAGGGTAAGACTGTCTTCTACTTGGCTGGGAAACCCAGAAAACCCTATGGTGATGACTGTGATTCTGGAGCCAATGCTTTTCCCTGAGGTCATGAGAGACCCCATCATCCGAGCACCACAGGGGAAGAGCTCTGCTGCTGCAGGTGCTGAGATAAAAGCTCTTATGGCCGTTTTTGGCACATTTTGCGAGAGGATGATTCTTAGGCCAAAAGGAATTACCCTAGAAATAGAAGTGAGTCATCGTGCAGCTGTAATTACATTTCACCTCTCTGCATAGACTTAATTTGATTTTTTTTTAATATGTGCATTGTATCCTAACTGTGCAGCTGAAAAGGGTACAGCAGTATTTGTTGGGTAAAATGTTTCCTAAATCTAGTGGGGTCATCTGCATGGTGGCCATTGGTGCTCGATGGCATAGAGCCTGTAATGTGTAAGTAGATGTTCAAGTGCCAATCACTGTTATTGCTGCTGTTATCTTTGCAGATCACTAAAAAGCAGTGTTGCTGGAGTGGGGCTCTTCGACTTGGGTTTACTTCCAAGGATCCATCGAGGATTAACCCTGACACTCTGCCGAAGTATGCGTGCCCCGACTTGGTTTCCCAGAGCGGTTTTTGGGCCAAGGCTCTGCCAGAAGAGTTTGCGAATGAGGGAAACATCATAGCCTTCTGGGTGGACAAGAAGGGACGGGTTTTCTATCGGGTGAACGACTCTGCTGCGATGCTCTTCTTCAGCGGGGTGAGGACGGCAGAGCCCCTCTGGGCTTTGATCGACGTCTACGGACTCACCCGCGGAGTGCAGCTGTTAGGTGAGTACCTGGCTCCAAACGTGCAGGGATGATGCTGCGCCATCCCCAGCGAAGGGCCAGCCTGATGCTGCCTGTCCTCTCGCTGTGCTGGGACAAGCACAGGGAAACGGCCGTTGTTCCTCCCCAGAGCATCTCACGACCTCAGCCTGGATCAGTCGGTGTTTGAAACTTAGCACGTAAATATAACATGAGTGAGAGGTGGGAAACAACCGCTACAGTATAGCACTAGAAGCCATCTGTAAGTAAGTGGATTTCTGCTCAGAGGTGTTGCTCTACCAGAGCATAGACTAGAGTGTGGCATATACCTTGTAAAACTTTCTTTTTACCTCATCTGCTGTTTTTCCCATGCCGAAATGGGGAAATGCATTTCATGTGTTATGGATAAATCCTTCCTGGATGGCACTTTTATGATTTTCTGGCTGGTTTAATGGGCAGATTTGAAACATGGATATCTTCCAAATTACCGGGGAGAAGCTGCAGCTGGTTTTGCCAGGATGTTGCTTTTGCAGAGGAGCTTGATTTGTCCTCTGGAGCCTGAAGTTTGGATATACAGTTGGGGTTGGAGGATGAGGAGTGCTGAGTGCCTGTGTCTTGTGCCATCCTCTGCTGAAAGGGAGATAGTCTGGCATTCATGAGGACTCTAATCTAACCTCAAGTATGCAGGCTGTCAAGGTTTGGGCTATTTGAGTTTATACATCTTAGAAGAACTGAAAAGAGTCTCCAAGGACCCACCTTAAGGGGCAGCTAGGTTGGCGGGGGACCAGAGGTGTCAGCATGCAGCCTTAGAGTTGGCTTTGCATTGTCACTGGGGGGCAAATCAGAGCATTTCTCCACATAACAGCAGTTTCATGGGTCTTGTTTTCACCATGGAAAAGGTTAGATGGTACCTGGTGACCATCATCAGCTGGAGTTCCTTTGGAAGATGAGATGATCTCGCTAGGCTGAGAGAGATCCTGGCTTCTTCCTGTCATGCAGCCTGGTAATCCCTGCTAAAATGACATCTTCATGCCATATGTCAAAAACTTTAATGAAGCTTCTTTCTGACAGTTCTGCCTCCTTTCTGCACTGCTTGCTGTATTAAAAAATATGGTGGCACGACTGCCCATAGCAACCTACACAGCAGGGAAGAGGGATATGGGTTCAGGAGGTGAAGAAATGGGAAATACTGCAAAAACTACTGGCCCAAGATGGCACAAGGCAGATGAATTAAAGAATTTCTCGGCAGCTTTTTGTTCTGTTTTAGGAGCAGAAAGATTTATCTTTGTTGTGAATCAGCTTGAATCGGAGCCACTAGGCAACTGTTCATATGCCAAGGTGATGATATTTGAATTTGGATCTAGAATTTGGGCAAATGTCATGCCAAGGATTCAGTTAGGAAGAGCTTACGAGTGACTCCAAGTCCTCTGGCCGTTCTTGCGAGATTTGGCACCTCAGGACTCCTCTGCCTGATTAATGAGGGCCCGTAACTCTTGATTATATGTTTCCTTTTAAAACACCTAAGAAATAATTTCCTATCCGTAATCTGCTCCTGCGCTGTCCTAGCATCTTCCACATCCGCTTTCACAAGGAAAATGTGACTCTTGCCAGCCACTGACTTACCTCTAGTCTAACAGGCTCCGAACTCTCTGGTGGGTATAAAGTCCCTGAATGAAACAGTCAGCTTCTGAGTTTACACAGTTGGCGTGGAACTCAGATACATATTTATGGCTCATTCCAGAAGCCTTCAGCAGGCTTTAAGCCTAGCAACTGTGCCGAAAAGTCTTCGACTTGAGTCCTCTCTTCTCCATTCATTATTGCACAGCACTAAAAGTCAGAGCAGGGAAATCATCAGCTATGTTGCCTCTGGATCCTATAGGCATACCCACTGCAATGCTCTGCATGCCTGTTTTAGTGTAGCAGACCACACATATAGTACAGGAGAACTTGCCAAAAACTCCTGGGACTTGACAAATGAATTTCATAGCTTAGCTACAAACATATGGTTGAATTCAGCCTGGTATGGCATGCAGGGCATCTGATGGAGGCTGGGGATGCTGGAGTGGTATGTTGAACAGAAGAGCCTAGCATTTCAGATTCCAGTTCAGTGATTTATTCCCCCTTCAAACTCCAAACATGTTCCTTGTTCTTGAGCCTCACCATTTTCCCAATGCCTGTAGGGTTGCAGGGTCATACTACACCCCTGCACTGCCTCCATTTGCTTTTATGTGTATTTCACCCAAGAATCTGACAAAAAGCTTTATCATTTCTGGTGGCTGCCTGTTTATCACAGAATTATTCCCTCCCCACTCCCAGTAATGTAACTTCATGACCAAAATCAGACTTGCCCGAAGGAAAGACATGCAGCAGTAAGTATTGTGTCACTGCAGGATCCTAGCTCTGCAGGGGAATGCACAGTGTGCATTTATGGCCCCAAAAGTCACAACTTCCAAAACTTCACATTCTTGTTTTGCTAATCTGCATTACGGTAGCAGTTCCAGCCAAAATAAGGAACCTGGTAAAGCAGGGCAATGACCAAGTCTAGTGACACTGTTCCTGTCTTACAGATTTAATAAAGAGAGACTTGAACAAAATGGGACCCAAAGGCTGGGAGAGTTAAATAATTTGCCAGAGGCTGTACAGCAGTGTCACCAGATTCAGGGATGCCATCAGCCTTGTTGCCCAGCTCAGTCCTGCCTCCCTCTCTGTCAGCATCGCAGGCATTGCACAACACTCTGGCATCACTAAATTGCGCCTGTGGATGAAAGAGAAACAGCTGGTTTGTACCTTAATTTTTCATTTCCTTCTGCTTATGGCTTTACCCATAGCATCAGCCTTACTGATAATTACCCACATGTTATTACTGCTGTCAACACACAGGTTTATGTGGCTGTCGCAGATGTTGCAGGGTCTGACTGCCCTTGCTGTATGTTCAGAAGCAGAGCCCTCCAAGCAGCTTCTTTGCCTGCTTGATTTTGTTCTGAAAAAGGTAAAAAGGGGCTTGCAGGGTCCATTGCATCTCAGCCGAGGGGTGGTCGGAACTGAGTTTGGACCACGTCTTGTCTGTCACTGCAGGAGTGAGTCAAAACGAGAGACTGGCTTAAATCTTGCAGATGAGGTTCGCAGTGTTCACGCTTGGTCAGAGGTGAGAGGCTACTCCTTGCTCTCCTTGCTTCTACCCACGTTACAGAGATGAAAAGGCTTAAATTCACCCAGGAATCAGGTCTCCTCTGACCACAAGGTCTCAGCTGGTTTCCTGCCACAGTGTAAAGGCCCGCATAGGGGAGGTTGTTGCAATCGAGTGGATGCACGCTCTGTGTTTTAGGGCATGAGTTTCAGCGTAGATGCAGGCTTACATGACCTGTAAACATGCCCTTATACAGTGACTCTCTTGCCAACATGCTCAACTTGCAGGCAGGATGGCTTACAGCTCTGCTTCCCTTTTTGGGCAGCTAGTTTTGCACAAGTGCACTTTTACATTCCAGGATAATTTAAAGCAATATTTACTAGAAATGTGGCTTAGCCTTATGTTATCACTTCAACATACACACATGCTCATTCACACTTCAAAAAGAGTCCGAGAAAAATGGAATATAAGCAATCTGCTGCCTCGCTGCTGTAATAAAGCATCAAAAGGAAAAGGAAAGGAACAGCTGTTTAAATCCTGGGGTCTTCAGAGCCCTGGAGGAAGGATGGCAGCTCAGGGGAACCAAATGGTGTTGTCTCACATTAGCCTGCTTCTTTCAAGCACTTGGCTAGTGAGCCTGGCATAGACTAAGAAATGTTCATGTACACTTTCTGTGGACTCACTGCAGGACAGCAAGGGTGGCAGCTTTCCTCAGTGATGTGTACATTAAAGCATAATGTGTGTTTTCAGCATTTTCCCGTAACTTTTAGTGGGGAATTCCAGGTTTACTTGTTGTGTAGTGCCTTTTTGAAAATTGCCCCATTTTTATTGGCAGTGTCATTGTAGCACAGGAGTGCAGAATGGTTAAGATTGGAAAGGATCTATGAAGATCATCTAGCCCTACCATCTAGTGTCTTTTCTTTTAAAGCACAACACGTCCTCTAAAAGTGTGGAAAAATGGGACTGCAAAGAAATTATGATTTCAGCATACCCCTCTACCCACCCTGTATTTCCAGTGGGGTAATGTGAGGAACAGCCTGTTCATTTTCCTTAGTCCCATTCGTTAATAGTATGGTCAGCAACCAAACCTCTTTACCGTTTATTACTCTGTTCATGCTCTTTTCCCTTCCATCTATCTGTATTTTCATTCATGCAGTATTTCAAAGTAAGTAGTCTTGGTCTTTTACCAGCACGGTCTTGGAAAACCAAGGATAATTTTATTTAGATTGGCACACTGAGAGGCACCTGTTGAAAGCAAAGCTTCACCACCTCTTGTAAATATAAAATATGTGAAAAACTAGTAAGACCTTGCAAAGTGGGAAAATTTTAAATGCATATGTATTAAATGTGCACGTATTAGATCTACCTGAAGTAGAAACAGTATAAATATATACTTCAGTCATAAATACATATACAGATCCTAATAGAATTAACTGGCAGTGCTATATATTATATCAGATATTTGGGAAATCTTTTCTATCTCCAGATCCCCTTCCTAGCTTCTTATTGCTTCATGTTTGCAAAGTATCAAAAGTCAAAATGTGAACTGATCATGGATGGAAGTGTACACATCTCGGCACTCAAGCTAGTGTATATTTGACAAGGAAGTTGCACATTTTGTAGGGAAAGAAGGAAACGTTTTTCTTTCTTCACCCCTGTCAGTTCTTAGGTAAATTGAATCTCTAGCTCCAGGGCACCTTTAGAAGAAACATTAAATAAGCCTCAAATGAGGTGGATTTATGGGCAAATTTCAGGTGTGAATGGTATAAGACTGATGATAAATCTAATATATCGTATGCATCTGCAGTTTTACCATGTGGTTATTACTATTTTATTTTCCAAGTGCAAAACTTATTTTCCATTGCCCATGGGGATCCATTTCTGTTGCTATTCTGACACATGCAAATAAGCAGACTGATCTGCCAAGAGTGCTTCGCACTAAACACAATTGGATAATCAAATATGACTGCAGTGTATTTTTATAGTGTATTGTTGAAAGTGGAAGCTATAAACTATTTACTCTCTCTGTGGAAGTCTGTGACTATCTGATGAAGAAGAGTAATATGTGTTTAAACAGAGTCCTACTTAATGAAGGCAAGATATACACGACCTGCAAACAGTCAGTTGTCATTGTTTTTCCACATCTCCTAAGGGGAGAGGGAATATAAATTGCCCATAAAATTTTATTGTCTGTAGTTGTTGTCTCTATAGCAGCTGCAGGAAGCCCTCTAACACAGCTAAAAATGTGAAAACAGTTTAATAAATAACTCATCTCTTGCCATTTTAATTAATCCCTGCTTTGCCTTAGCACCTCTGGAGGGACGTATTTTTCCAGATGTGATGGGTACCTGAAAGTTAGCCCACAGCCCAAAGGCAGCTCCTTGCGCTTGAAGGTCTGTCTGTCCTCCAGGTCTGTCTGTCTGTCTTGCTTGTGATGCTAAGGCTGCCGGACACAGCACTTTCAAGCAAGCCAGAGCTCATCTTGGCCGTGTGAAGTCAATGCCTTTTTTTTCTTCTCTTTGCGTTTGGTTGTGAACAGCGGCGAATTTGTGCCCATGAGCCTGGGCTGGCCGGCGGGGGAAGGCAGCATCTCCCCAGCCCTGCCCTGCCCTCCTGCTGCCTGCGCTGGCAGCACTGGCGGGTTCAGGCTGTGCAGTGGAATGGCAAATACCAAATAAGTCAGAACAGCCAGATGCCAAGTAAAATAAGGTCTCTGAGGGATCGGCATTTCAGGCTTCACCGGGTCTCGATGAGGTGTTGAATTACGAAATTGCACAGAGGCTGTGCGCATTACATATATTTTATCAGCATTGCTCGTCGGTGTACCTGTTGCTTTCAGCTGAACCACCTTTGCCTTCGCAGGGCTGCTCGCGGAGCTAAGGCATTGGTACAGGTGAAGGGAAAGGACAAAATCTGGTGCATAATGTGCTATTGGGCACATTATATCCACAAAATATCCACATCAGCGTCAGGAGAGCCTGCAAGTGAACCTGGGTAGGAATAAACTTAAGAGGGATTAGTCTGGCTATTATTGCCTAGACTGAGAAAAATGAAGACCGTATCAAGACAGAATGGCCAGTGGAAAAATAAATTCTGTGCTTTATAAAGTTCCTTTTGTTCTGGTAAGCTGAAATATTGTTCCTAACACAGGCAAGAAGGCCTATATAATAATATTTTCCATGTTACCCATAAAAGCCCAAGGAAATACAAAACCTCTGACAATTGTAAGTGATGTTTACATTATGGGTATGTATACACTATAGTTCAGATGCTGACACTGCAAAGATAGGGCCCTGTGTTAAAAAAAGTGATGTCTTCACATTAATTATCTGTTGTGATGATTGATTTGGCTGTTGCTTTAAGAAGGTAAATATTGATGGTTTACACTAAGAAATTTATCTTGCCTTTGCTAAGTGTTGCTATTTTTTAGCAGAACTGTGGAACCTTTAGTCTGGAAACAGGGATTCCAATTCAAAGGGCTTTCACCTTCTTTTACTTCTACTAAAGGTATAAACTATTGGAGTAATTGAGTATATACTGAATTTATTACACAGCTATAGTTATTTACAGAAGTTTCTAGTATAGACAGGGCCTTAGAGAATAATAACACACCACTAATGGAGCAGTGTATTCTTTAGAGAAACATTTCGAAGAATTCCTTATGTTAGCAAAGATTTTGGCATTTTTATTTAAACCATTAGGATAAGCTATCTGTGCTGTGTTTTAAAAAAATACATTCTCTTAACTGATACTTAATGCTACAGATAATTGTATTTTCCTTAGTTTGTCTGATGTGATTCCTATTGTAATTCTGTAAGTAATAACTGTCTTTAAAAAGAAAGATGGAGAGAATATGTTGGTACAAGGAATTAATCTTTACAGCTTTCTCAATACCTTTCTCCAAAATAGTCAGCAAAATAGTTTAAACTGTACAAACCTTGGGCTGTAATGCTGAAAGCTAATTCCTCTTCATTCATAAAGCTATAGCTTGACAAAAAGAGCGCATTTACTCTGCTGTAAGACAGTTGGAGCTGGAGGTAAGTTTTGGATGTGAATGGAGTAGATGATCTGGTAAAAGTATAACAATTGTGCTAATCTTGCAATTCCAGCTGTTCCAGCTGTGGAGGCCATTTCCCCTAAGCCTGTATGACAGATGATGACTAAACATTGCTTATATGATAAAACTAAACACTGGCTCTGTACAGTATGTCTTTGCTGGCGTGAGATAGCACTTTGTCATTTCAACGTCTAATTCACATCACAGCTGCTGAACATGCAATTTACCATACAGAGGATATGATTTTGTTATCCCTGTAGGTGTCTGGGTTATTAAAAAAGTTTGACACCTTTAATAAAATTAAATTAGCTTTTCCATCCATATCAGCAACAGAGCTAAAAGTGAGATTTCTTTGTACTCCAAAGTCTCAATTTTTTTTTTCCAAACTGTATAAGCAAGACTGTTGTTCTTGGGCTCAGTCTGGAAATCCTTACTGATAGCCCAACTCTACTCCCAGTTTTACCAGCCTAAACTTGCAGCCACCTCTGGAATCGTTCTGGTTTCACACTGTGAGCGGAATCTAGCCCCAGTTTTTTGCTTATTTATCACTTCTCCTTGGCCGTACACTGAGCAGCAGAAGCTCCTCTAGACCTTGCTTGACTTGTCCTGAAGAAAAAAAAACATTTTGACTCAGGGAACCTGTGCTGATTGAAGCCAGGACCTCTCCTTCCATGTACCCTTGTCCAGGCCAGGAGAAATGAGACTCTCGGGGTCTGTGTAACTGTAACTGTTCACAAGTGGCTGAAAGATGGCAAAAATGCAGGTGGTGTCATCTGCTTGTGCAGACTCAGAAGAATTTTTGTGAGCAACTCAGGTCTGCATTTACCGAAAGCGGCTCTCCCAGCACTGATGGACTGGTGCAGCAATGTCCTGCCCAGTCAAGTGTGCAGTGCCGCCTGCCCCAGCATTAAACTCTCACCAACCCATGCTATCAATTTAACTGTTGATAAATTGCGGTGCATTTTTGCATCAAAAAGTTACTGTCCATGTGTGATGCGTAAGAGTGTGTCTGATACCTGCTACCAGTAGCTGCCCTTAGACACCAAGTTTCGTACTAAATCACGATGCTAATACATGGGCTAGAATGACTCATTTGTTCATTTATGCCAAAGATATTAATTAGTTGGGATTTCATAGGCAGAAGGAGCCTCTCTGTTCATCAGCTGTACGTGACTCTTTTCTGATGTGTATGAAATGCAGTTCATGTGACTGTGTGTCTGTACAAACAATACAGTGCAATTTGGGGGGTGTCTAAAGGATGCATTGAGGCAAATGAAAGAATTTCTTAAAAAGTAAAATTTTCAGTGGTGCTTCCAGGGCAGGCAAATGCAAAGGCATCACTGGTGCTCTGGGGCCGTGGTTAAGGAGAATGGGAGCGTGCATGGAGGAGGGATCCCTGTGCTGTCCCACATGTGTGTGCCCTCTTCCCTGCAAATCCGCTTCACCCCATGCTGGAGGTAGAGCCTGAGGCTGAGTGGGTCCTTGGTCTTGCACCACTCTTCTTCTGTCCTCAGCTCGCTGCAGTCCTGTTCCAAGTCCTGGCCTTAGCTTGGGACACGCACACTGGGTCACTGAAGGTCCACTGAATCCAGTGACCTATCTCTGACAATGACCAGCATCTCTAGGTCCTCCTTGGAAAAAAATTCTGCAAATGCAGGTGTTATTTTCTCCTGCCTTTCATCTTTAGTCATGCTGAGCTACTACTTCTGTTCTCCAAGATACACTACCTGCATTGAATCGACTCCCAATTTTGATGCAGACGATACATCAGCTCTGCTTATAATGTAGCTGATAGTGCAAGGTGCTGTGCTCAGTGAGATGCTGGGCTCCTCTCTCCTGCTCAGACATTTAGAAAAATCTGCATCTTGCATTCTTCTATCACACCACAGTCTTTTAATCACATTTTCATTATATGTTCTTCTGACAGTATTACATGTTTCCCCTATGTTGTGGCATTTGGTGAAAATATCATGCCTTGTACTGACATGTGCTAGGTAAGTGCTTCTCCCTATCATCATGGGAATTCTAGCAGGGTACTGTTTGCAGAACCCTGCAAAATTTATAAAAAGCATTTCCATGTATATAGGCTAGAACAGTATGTCCAGTCACTTGCAAGTTCTGATTCTCATGCATTAGCATAATTTTGATGTTAAAGGCCTTTACAGAAATATTTCAAAAGAAATTTCCATTCTATCTGATCCTATTAGATTTCAAAATTAAGCTTATTTGGAATTGGTAAATTTTCAGTCTGTAGCTAGGGATAAAAGATTGATAAATCAGACTGCTGGCCACTGAATCGAATATTGTGCTACTGGCTATGGCTGGTGTGTTTAAGAAGATGAAAATCTCTTGTGATGTATCTGGCCACCGGTGTGACCCTTCACAGACAATTAATTTTCTTCAGGAAAAAAAAAAAAAAGTTTAATTGCTCTATCTTCTTTTAAGGGGATAAAGACCACTCCAGGGAAAAAGCCTTTAGAATCCAATAATCCTATTCCGGCACTGGTACCATGCCAATAAATACTGCATCACTTGCATGAAAAGATCTGAAGCCTCCAAAATCTTTAATGCAGTGTTCCCTCTTTCTCTGCATGCCCAAGTCCAGAGGACCCCAGCACTTCAGAGCCATGTAAGTGTTTACTTGAACCAGGAGACTGATGACACTTTGTTCCATGTGTTTCCATAGACATCTGCATTTCCTCCTCATTCTGCAGTGGTGTTTTCCTGGTTGATTTTCTTTGCCCTCTTTGCTGTCTGTAGGCTGCAGCCATCACCCTCCTGAGCCTTTTACAGGCATCAATGGATGTCTCTGTTATCTGTTGTGTGAAAGCATCTTTTTGACAAAAACACCGGCCCTGTTGGTTTCTGCTCCTGTTTCTAGGCCTGGTTGGTTCTAGCTGGACCTGAATCAATGACTCTGTACACTGGAGTATGCTCACGTCAGAGGTGAGCCTCGGTGTTGCCTGCCTTTGTCAAGACACTTTTTTATTGCTTCGTTCCTAACACGGTAGAGTCTGCAGATCTTGACTGTAACGCTGCTTGGCCAGGTGGAAGGAAATTGGCCTCATGCTGAAGGGCAGTGCTAGAAACACTTGGAAAGAAAACTGAACTGATGGAGAATTTCACTGCAGAGCTGCAGGGACTGGCAATTTCAACTCAGCCTAATTGGCTCACTCAAGACATACATAGGTAATTGGGTCTTAGGCCATAATCACTATTATGACTATTTGTATGATGATTTCTAATGCTTCGTTTTTGGATGTGAGACCTAAAAGACCAGGTAAGCTCCAAAGAGTCAAAGTAGTGATCTAATAGCGAGGCAGAGGGTGCTCAATGTTGGCAGGCTAAGGGATGAAAACTGATGGAGGAAAAACTCGAGTGGGTAGTAAAATACCATTTTAAAAGTGTGTCGTTTCCAACTGGACAGATTACCCATTCTCAGTTGCTCAGAAAAGAAGGCCGTATAGGCTGCAGGGTCTGAATTCAGCAGGACGGTTAACTACTTACCCACCTCTTATGCATACGTAGTTGTATCTGGTATGCCAGAAATCAGGTATATGCTTGAGTAAGTATGTTAATTCACATTCCTAAAGATAGCCATGTGCTTAAGTGCTTTGCTGAATCTTTTTCTTTGCCATCTGCTTGTTAGTGGGTTCTGTGCAGGGCTTACTAGGTCAAAACCAGTGGTCTGTGGTTAATCAGTAATCACTGGTTATGCAGGGATTAGGCTCTGTGCTTAATGGTTTTTCTGAGAAGCAAAGAGTCTTTTAGAAGGAGAAGGAGGAGGAGAGAGATGAACATGAGCAGGGGAGGCTGGAACGCACTGATGAAGTTGGAGGGAGGTAGAGAAGTTGCCTCCCAGCAATGCTTGCTTTTCTTGGAAAACATGCTAATTTCTGTGCAGGAAGGTTTAAGAAGGGGTCCAGAAGCATGAGGGGAGCAGGAAGATGAAAGCATGGAAACAGGGTGAACTGCTATCTGAAAGCAATGGAAGAAGGACAAGTTTGGCAAAGAGAGATCAGGTTTTATTGATGGGGAAGGCAAGAACAACCCAGTGACCAAGATACCACCCCTTTCTTGCCTGGTTTCTTCACTCACGTAAGGTTCAATTTACACTTGTAAATCACTGGCTCATTTTGACTTTGTGTTGATAATTCATAACCCAAAGGCTTTGGTTTCCTTTTTTTTTCTTCCCTTTATCTGGACAGCACAGGGTGTTAGGTGTGTTTGAACTGTTTTGCATGGGTCACTGTGGATGCCCAGCATGTTCCTTGAAGATAAGTGAGCTCTTTTATCAGGTCAAGTACATACTACTGACACTCTCTCTATCAAAGGGATCATGAAGATACAGGAGAAAAACAACACATGGGGAAATATCTGAGTCTAATGAGTTTCTTATGCCCTGAATTAGATTGGTGCCTTTTTGTTCTGCTCTTGATAACACCTATTCCTCTCTGCAGTGGCTCTTTTTATCCTGTAGTTAACTTATTATAGAAGTCTTCTGCTAATAACAAACATTGACAGATCTGTCAAAGGGGTGTTTTGGATGAAGGTGAGCAGAGTGTGTGAGGAGAGAGGAGATACTCTTGTTTGTTAGTGCTTTGCAGGGGGGTTTCACACTCCTCAGCCTGTGCTGGTAGAATTTGCTGCCAGATAAACTCCTGTCCATTGAGTTGCACTTTAGAGTCTAATCTTTCACTTAGTAGCATCTGTAGCTTGCTTGGCTGAGAAAAAAAACAACCCTCTTTAAAATATGTACTGAGTGCAGTATTTTCCTGCAGAGGGTTTAGTTACAATGGACAACCTAGAAAATTAATGCAAATTAATTGCAAACATGGCTTTTAAAAAGGACTAGCTATGCTAACCTGAATAATTTCTATGGGCAAGCATTTAGAATTGAAATAGCCTGACTTTGGTTTAGCTAGATACAGAGTGAGCTCAGCTGACATTTGATTTACTTTAAAAGTTTTGCTGGCACCCACAAAAGTGAGAAAAAGCATCTTAGCCCCTCTTTGAGACAGGCACAAGGGTTAATGGCGGCCACTGGAGAAACCCAGGCAGCCATCTCTTCCTGGCTTTAGCAGAAGGGTGAAAACCAGCAGTGAATGACAGGAGCTTCTCAGACTGTTCTGCGTCTGGGTAGACCTAAAGATAACTTCACCATCACTCCTGGAGGTGTGTCACTGTTGGTTATTCTGGCATAAGCGTCATCCAGGGCATATTCGCAGCCAGCAGTCCCAGATGCTTACAACTGCTCTCCCCTCCTCAGGATGTTCCTATTGGCAGCTATTTGACTAAGCTATTATTTTATGGTATATTTAGTCCTTTTTTATCTTTCCTCACTGTCAGTCTCTTCAGACCAATAATCATGTTTTCTTCTTTACCACAGCCTCCATATCCTGCTGTCATTCTAAAAATGCTTCTGTGATGTTAAATCTTTTCCAGTTACATGATGAGAATTAATTCATTCTGACACAGCCATGAAAATCTGATTCAATTCCTTTTTTTGGTATCTCAGTCACAGTCCTTGATCACAGATCAGCATGAGTCAGAATTTCCCAGGTTATTATTTCCTCAGAAAGGCTGATTGCAACCCTTTCTCCATATTTAATATCCTTTTTCCGAGTGCAGTGGAACCAAGCAGTCGAGGCTGCAGTGATTTTGTTTGGAGACCTGTCTGTTTTTCTGGAATTTGATGCCACAGGTGGAAAAGGTGACACCAAAGAATATCCCAGACCAGTTTTAGGGTTGCAGTTTCCCATCATCAGGTAGTTGAGTCCATGCTGGCTCTACAGCATAAAGACGACTACAGAAACGAGCAGGATTTATTTCTCTGGAAACTAAGAAATCCTGGGTCATAGGTGGGGAGGGAACACAGTGGCTTTACCAGCTTGTGCCAGGACATGAAAATTTATTAACAACACGTTTTCAAACTGTCCATACTCTGCTGAGATTTTCTGCCAAAACGGACTGTTCTGAAATGTTTCAGATAGATAGGTTTTGAGTCCTTTTGGGTTCAACTGGTTAAATGAGTAGCTTATCTGGAGTTACTAAAAGTAGACCAGAATGAAAAATAAGTGGGGAGTACTCTCTTTGGGCCCTTATCATTCATTTATTCTCTCCAATACATGTTTGTCTCTCAAGTTTTATGTCTGGAGGCCAGGACCACGTTGACTGCCCATTGAAAGAGTGGAGTGCCATCAGTCTGTTCTTCTGTGTTGGGCTGTGCTGTGGCCAGGAGGGCTTTGGAGGCACGAGAAGGCTTCCCTTTCTTTACACAGAGCCTCTGGCTCTGGAAGCAAACACAGGAGGAAATCCTGCTTCCACATCGCCATTGTACCTCTCCTTATTCCGAAGGATGTGCTGTTGGCTGAGCAGCAGCTGAAGGGGCTGCAGGAAGGAGCAGGCATTGCTTCTTGCAGGTCACAGGAGGTAGGCGAGATCCCTAAGCATGCCCCAGGGGGTTTGTCACTGCACAAATTCAATGTCCAGCTTGAGGACTAAGGAACCATTTCCATGTGTTCTATTGATTGCTGCAGCTTCCTTTTGTGGTTCTCTTGGGTTCTTCAAATAGGGCGATAGTAGCTTTAATACCCAGTTGGTTTTTTTGCTTGCTTGTTTGTTTCCTACCAAGTTCTAGGAATATTTTTATTTTTTCACATGAAAAGGAAAAAAAAAAGGTCCAGACAGAGTTTGGTCCATTATTTTTATGAGGGAATAATATTTATCAGGGTTTAATTGTGCAGGAAAAGCAACCAAGCACTGCCTGCAGGAGAAAGCCTTTACACACTGGTGTGAGTACGTCAGATCAACAACTAATGGTTAACAGGAAGGGACAAAAAGCCATCCTTAATTTTAGTGGTAAAGGATTCAGCTCCTGATTCAGGCTCAGATTTCTCACCTTCCTGAGACAAATCACACAATTGCTGATTTCTGCAGGACGGAGATACTGCTTTTCTTCCTGACAGGGGACTGTGGGTTTCAGCGCCTCTGAGTTACTGGACTCCTCATGTGCTAAAGTGGGCAAGCCAAGCTACCGGTCCAACAGAAGTGCCTTGTCTTTGTTTGACTTGGCGTGCCTTGTGAGTGTGTTTCGGGCAGACTCACGAGTTACTGTTTCATGATTCGATTTTCTATTGTGTTCCATATGCCAGAGGCTGTGCAGTGATGCTCCTACCCTGTAGACACAATGGTTATTAAAGCTTAGGTGAGTGAACTCAATTTCCCCTAAAATTTCCAAACAATTCCAGGCATTATTGGTGAGGATAATTAGGATAAGATGCTGGTACACTGAGCAGAGTGGGTGGCCTTTGTGAGGCTCATTCATTATTAATCAGCCATGTAATTGCCTTTAAGTGACAAGGTGCGATTGCCTTTTTTTAGGCCCAATTGCATCTTTATGCTACGAGCAGAGATGAGATCCTCTCGCCTGCATTGTTGTGAATTACCCATTTGGGATATGAGGATGCTGTAGGTTGGAGATACTGCCTGGGAGCTCACTCATGACACAGAGAGACAATCAGATGCTGAATAAGCAAGAAATCAATTCTTCCTTCCCTTTCTCCTTTCCACATAAGAGACGGGTTTGTTTTTGCTGGGGTTTTGCCTGTGTAAAGGCTGCAGTATGGAGCCAGTGTGTGCCGTCACACTTAACCTTTGGCGTGTCAGAAACCAGCTAATGGTGGGGGCAAAAATCCCCCTCTGATGGCAGTACCTGCTGAGCGTGCCTCCAGTGTGGCGGGGGCCTGGGGGGAGCCGGGTGCAGGGGTACCAGCCGTACATTGAAACATTGGAAAACAAACTCCTCACAGATGAAACAAACGTAGTGCTCTGATTTAATGCAACTGAATAGCTGTGCTTCGAATGACTTATAATGAAGACAAAATCAGTATAGTCTTCATTAAAAACAGAGTGATAACATAATAAACATAACCTTATTGAACTCAAGGAAGCATAAATCAATTGTAATTCAAAAGCATTATAAAAAATAATTATGATTCACTGCTGAACTCTGTTTTACAGTCTGTGAAAACTTTTAATGTTTTGCTTTCAAAAAGGCATTTCTCTTAATCAAAGTTGTTGCAATTAGAGGGAGTGGTAATGATCCAGAAGATAGCTGAGTGATGTTGCCTTTTGAGGATCTCTACGGCTGCCATTTTCATAGCGTGAACAGTGATGCTTGGTGTTGGCAGAGAAGCTCCTGCGATCAGAGCTCCAGCAATTGGAAATGTTGTGTTTTGCAATACACCCCCATTCCCCCAAACCTACCATGATGTTGAATTCCATCCACTTAAAACAGAGCCTTATGTTTAACAATAATTTAAATCATTATCCTGCCTGTCAGCTCGGAGTTAAGGGGCTATGCAACTGCGATTCTCTGTTTAGAAACTGCCTGGAATAATAACTTTCAGATGTCTCAAATATGCACCACTTATCTATAACATCTAAATACAAATGTCTCCCCGCTGAGCAAGCCCGACACTGTTTACCTATCGTGTCCAAACCATTCCAGAGGGTTTGCTTGGCGTGGAGCGGAAGGCCCTATATCCGCAGCTCCGACAGCGCTGTCAGTGTAATGTTTTTCAACTCCTCCTCACCTTTAGGTGACTGAAAAGAAAGAAACAGCCTAAGCCTGGGGGTGACAAGTGAAGAATGTCCCTGCGTGTGCATTCCCCCACTCCCACCCCCACGCCAAGGGTAAAAGTGCATTACGAGCAGCCCCGCGCTCTTGCAGACGGGATGATGCTCGCGCCGCTGGGTCCCTGCCAGCCTGCTGTGAGATGATCCAAATGCTGAATCCCGCATGCCCCAGGCGCGCTGGGGCCGGGCAGAGTTGAGGCGCTGTCACCGGTTTGGGGCCCCCGGGCTCTTTCTCCGCGTGCAGACCTCAGCGGGACCTGTCAAGTCTCATTGAATGTCAGGCTCCGCAATTGGCTTGCGCCGTATGCTGCCCGCAGCTACGGCGTGCCGAAGCCGTGTGCCGCACAGCCGGATCGCTGCCGCCCAGGGAGCTGCCATGCTGGATGCAGGCGCTCAGCATGTCCCTCAAGGGGCTGCGGGGGTGATGGGCCATGGTGCGGGGCTGCCCCTGCAGCGCGTCCATCAATAATCAGAGCAGGGAGAGCTGAAAAAACCCTCCTTGCTTTGCTACGGCTGACCTGTGGCTTATTGTGGGGGAGCCCCTGTGACTTTTGGGGGCTCTCCCAAAGGCATGGAGCGTCTTCTACCACCCACACCTGGAAAGAGAGGAGCTCCATCCCCATAGCTGGTGTTGGGTACGAAAGGCCTCTCCGCAGTGCTCTGCAACCTAATGGGATATGCTGCATAGCCTACAAATTTCCTAGTGCATCCCAGGGAGCCCCACGCAGGGCTTGGGCTTTGCTTCCCCTGGGCACACAGAACACCCTTAGCTGGTGTGGACTGCCCTGATGCAGCCAGCAAAGGTTAAATAAGGAGAAATGAAAAGCATTTAACACATCTTTGCATCATCTTTGGTCCCTAGGTGAAGTCTGAGTCCCAGCTCTTATGCTGTATACCAGATCTATGCAAATGTTATTGACATTCTTCCTGCGGCTTTTATCCCTTTGCATTCACTTAACTCCTGGATTACCTGTTGTCCAGCCCCTGCAGTGCTGCTGCTGTCCTCATATTACACAACAGCAGGTTGTCTGAAATGTATGTGTTCTGGGCATTGAAAATTGCTGTTATTTTATTAGTTTTTATAGACGGCGTGAAAGTTAAACTGTTAGCAGGGGCCAGACGTGGTACCAATTGTTTTACAAGGCTATGGTTATGGAAGCAAGCCTTCCCCCTTGTCCACTTTGGACAGCAGTTAGCATGCGTGTCCCTTCTGCAGCCACCCAGGGCTGCCACAAAGGAGCACCACTGATCTGCTGCCTCTGCGGCCAGGTTGAGCCCATGATAGTGTTTTTCAGAATAGCTGCAGTTAGCGAAGTATGCATAGCATTAGCTGAGCTCAGAACATGGCTGCTTCTTCCTTTTTCTTTTTTTAATGTAGGCTTCCTTGTAGGGATGTGGCTTGGAGAAGAGTCCTTTATAGCTTGCTCTCAGCCTGCTCAGGAGCCCAGATCAGTGAGGCTCAGTATCTGATGGCTTTCTTCATGCAGCACGCCTGCCTCCATGCACATGAGTATACAGTCCAATTTACTTGCTTGAAATGCCCAAACTGTTTTTCTGTTCTTCATGAAATATTCATCTGCTTGGATGTAGTAAGCCAGGTTTTTCTGGTGGTGGTGTTTCTGGACAGAAGCATGCCCAGGCATGTGGCTCCAGTGCCCGCTCAGCTTGCTGGAGCTGCCTGTCCCACCTACCGCTCCGACACGGTGGTGCTCAGGGAGAAGCTCTGCCTGGGGAGCCGCACAGCTCTTCCATGCTCAGGAAATGAGCTGCTCTGAGGCCACCTTCCCTCCATTCATCCTCCCACTTTGTATGGTCGGGGGCTCCAGCTTTATGGGCCTGTCTTCACATATGCCCGTATCAGAGTGGCTGGGGTTGGGAGTGCGAGCAGCATGCAGGACCTGTGGGCTCTCCATCCTCAAGCTGGCTCCTCCTGTATGCTCTTACACCAGTTACTTTATCAGCATCTTGTCACCTCCTCAGCAGCTCTTCACTGACTTTCCCACCATCACCCATGCCAGAGGGCCTGGAGCAAGTTAGCACAGCAGAAAGATTTCACACATTTAACCTGTTTATCCATCGCTTGTGTGTGACAGTTAAAAGCTACCTATATCACTTGCACAGAATATCATATTTACCAGGTGTTCTCTGATAATGGTTTGCAGCTTAGCCATGTATGCGGGAAAATAATTTGCAGCTACTGGAGTTGCCTTCATGCTGTTCGTTGCTCTAAATTTGTACTGGGTGTTTGCTGGCCAGACGGAAAGAAGGCTGCAGTCCTGGGTGCTGGCATCTCAGATGTCTTCAGCGAGAGATGACCAGTGACGTGTTTCTTCCCAAGTGGCATCCCGAGGTTACATGACAGAATGACAGACAGATGGTGTTAGGTTGCACAAGAAGCACTGCTGGCCAAAAAGGTATAAGCAGCTAGTGTGAACCCGTGTGATCAGGTCCAGCCAGTCTCCATAAGGAGCCAGGGCTAGTTTCATTTACTGGGGGCGGGAATTGTTTCCTACAATAAACTAAGGTTCAAAGCTGAATTGAATCTCAGCTCCTCCAAAACCCCCAGCGCTCTCCGATCTGGTGTTTTGATTACCTGAGCCCATTTTAAATGCTAGCTCAAGCGTCAAGCCCTCACATTTCCATTTAGCTGTTCAAGGAAAACAATTTTAATAGCTACCCAGCTATTCATCAGGATTAGGCCCTGCTGGACTAGTTTGGATAACACTCAAGCTAAGCGCAGTGCGGTCCGAGCTTAACTTGGAACATCCGGAGGCACCAAAACCCATTTGCTTCAGCAACTCAAGCGTGTTCCTCAGCCCCCGCTCTTCATGCCGCTGGCCATGGCCAGTACCAGGAGAGGAGGGGCTGGGGGAGAGCCCGGTCTCCTGTTATTCCTGGCCCCGATGGAAACAGGGAGAAGCAGAAATGTCAGCAGGAAGCGTGCATTTTTGAAGCTCCCACCCCCAAGCTGACTTGGATGCAGAGGAGAAAAGCATCCACATACTTGGGCGCTTACCCAGCTGCCCCCCATGGCAGCAGCACCTCTGCCCGTTGCTCACCATGTGCATCCCTGCGTGCCCCGGTGTTGCAGCATGGAGCATAGCAGCCCCCCGAAAGCACCTCTGGGATTCCAGTGGAGCAGGAGAAGTTAATTTGTTCTGTATTTATTGTCTAAGGTTAGATAGCTAGTATACTGCTCTGCCAAGTGTTGAGGGAAGAATTCGTTTTTCCACCTTATATGTTTCTTGGAGTGGCCCATGCTGAACTGAAAATCCCCGTCCAGCCAGCACTGAGCTAGGTTTCACATTGGTGCTGAAGACACTGATTTGCTGATGGCTTCGAGACTTGGAGGTGTACATGGGTTTCCTCTCTTGTCCACGTATCTTCATGCAGATATCGAGAAGTTTTGCTTACTTAACCTCCAGTATTTAGTGGGAAAATGCTAGAAAATGTTCTTTTTTAAAAAAAAGAATTAGCAGACGTTGAATAGATTACGGTTGTTTTCATGCTGTTGCTGCTGGCTGGCTTTTCCCTATACAGACCACTGGAAAACATTGGAGGATTCCTGTGAGAGGCTCAGGCTCCCAAACAGATTTGGACATTTAATTGCTGCAGTGGTGGGGACTTGTCAAGGGTGATGCTGGCTGCCTTCTGTGTAATCGCTGAGATCTGGAAGTGGGAGCTGGAAATCCCATAAGAATCTGGTTTCTTTGAGTACTTTGACCCTTTGGATTGGCTATGGAGGCTCCTGGGACAGCAGAATTTATGTAAGACATTTTGCAGTGTCATCTTTTTTTTCAGTTTTAGGAAATGTTGAGGCTGGATGGAGTTCAGCAGGGTAAAAGGGACAGTTCTCTTGCTTTTAATAACTGCTGCCGCTTGTTTCTGAGGCGCGTTGGTTGTTTTACAAGGGGAGGCAAGATAGTATCTGCTTTCTATCTGGTAGGACAGCAACCATTTTATTCACAGAATGGTCTGAATAAAGACAAATTACTGAATCTTGTAGAAATCTTGATGGTGAGACAAAGCCCTCCCACTAACTGAAAATAATAATGGGGTTTTGAAGGTCTCTATATAAATATTTACAGCTCTCTCTTTATGTATGTATAAAAACAACCAACCATCTACCCCCCCCCCCCCCCTCCCCGGGCAACCAAACACTGCATAAAGACCAGAAATCTTTACCATTTTCATGAAAAGCAAGGGGATTACATTAAATTGTTCACACTTTTTTCTGTTGTCTAGACAGTGCTATACTGAAATAACCCAGTGTGTCTAGCTGAAAAGGGAATTTGCTTAGGACTGTGAATCCCATGCAGGCAGCAAGGAGGAATTGTTGAAAAGCTTTGGAGAATGGTGAAAGCAAGCTGTCCACTGTCCACCTGGGCGTTACGTCTCAGAAGAGGTGCTGCTGCTGAAAGTGGCTGTCAGCTGTCCCTACCACTTGGTGCCATCCTTGGCACCACATCCGTGGGAGCGAGGAGGAGGTCAGCTGGGACCTTCAGCACATCCAGAAAATAGAAATGATGCAGGAGAATGGGCCTTGTGTCTGCTTCTCTGAAAAAGAGAGACTTACCCATGTTGAGAGTAAAGTAAAATTGCAAAGGAAGGAGTTTAGCTCTTATAGGTCATGTATTCACAATACTTTAAGGGTCTGAAAAAAGGAGAAGAGTGAACTTGTTGTTGCTTCTGTTGCCATGGGACTGTTCTCCTGGCCCTGTGCTTCCCTGTGTTGCACAACAAGCACAAGATGCAACTTCTGTGGAGGGGGAAGTGTGGCAGTTCCCTTCAACACTTAAATACCTCTTGATTCCTCCCATTGGACGCGGAGCAGCATGCTCTTGTTGTTCTTTCCGTCCTTCCCCCTTGCCTCCCCAGGCAGGGAGACATCTGGCACTTCCCGGTGAGCCTGGGCAGAGCTGGAGCCATGCAGAAACATTCAGGCTCTCCCACCTGGGTGGCTCTTACAGCAGGAGCAAGCGTGAAGACAAATGTCTTCCTAGAGACTATGATGTCCTCTCTTTACCCTGCTTACTGCAGACATGGGATGAGACCTTTTCAGTTGAACACATGCAATGCAGGGAGTAAAAAATCAGAGCAGGATGTGATATGTTTGAATTTTAGGCATCATAGAGTTTTGTAGATCATAGCTACTCCATTTATTTTTAATGGGGGCGGAAGATTCAGCACCGTAACTCAGCCTACGAGCGTGAAGCCCATCACCTATTTCAAAATGATCTACCAGGAGAACACTCAAGTATGACCAGGGTACACCCGCATGTTGGGAAGCACATTTGCAGTATAGGATGGGAGATGCCCTCAGTGAAGAAGCACTTAAAAACTATGCCAAATGTCTCCCCTCTGTCAGCATCATCTTACCTGAGCAGCAATGCATTTAAGCCAGTGCTTTGTGTTTCTCTTTGGGGAGCTAGGAGACACCTCTGTGTGTACCTGCTAAAAGCAGACACTCAGATCTGAGCATTTGAGTCATCAGACTTAAAGTCTCTGATGATTTTACTTAGATACTGGATGGTGATGACAAATTTGGCCACTGTGGAAACTTCAAAGCAGAGAGCTGGCTGGGGAGGGAGAGCTGATCCCAGGAATTCCTCCAAAAGTAAGGAGTAAGAGTCGCCTGCAGCCCTGGGAAAGCTCACAGGTATGTTGAAAGCTCTTCATGCTCAGCCATAAGAAGGCTGCTGAAACAGCAAGGACTGGCTGGACTGTAAGCGACTGCCACTGCTTACTATGCAGTCTATAATAGATTTATTTAAAGTTTTTTAGGCCGTGTTTCCCACTTAAAACTGCACAGATTTCCAGGAGAAGTTCAGCTGCTGACCATCTGCTCTCTAGAGAAACACTTAAAAGCGCTCTTTGTCCCTTTTTAACACCTAAAAGGTTTCCACATTTAACAAGGCGAGCATAGGATCTGTCACTAAGGGCTCCAGGACCTCGCTCCCTGCAGACACCTGGGGGGTGTTCAGAACATTGGGAGCTGCTTGCAGGAGGAGGACTTGAGTCACAGATCACAGAGATGAAATGACCTCCCAAAAGCTCTGCGGGGAGGACAAAGGACAGGAATAGAAACCGTGAGCCTGACTTGCCGCCTCTTATTCTCAAGCACAATTAAAGCACAGCCTGTTCACATGGTGCAGTTGGTGTCTACAGATGTGGTGGGAGAGCAGTGGGAGGGAAGCTTTGGGCAGAGGTAGGATCAGGAGGAGTGAGAGACGGGAGAATGGGATGAGGCAGAGGCAGATGGTTGTGCATATGGAGAGAAGGGAACCTTAATGGCGAAAGGAGAGGTAGAAACCCCACCAAAAGGGTCATTACAGAAAATACTAATTCTGTTCATTTTGGAGAATCCATAAATTATTTTAGAGCACGCTCATGGGACAACCTGTCCAGTGTTTCTAATCTGAAATCCTGTTGTCTAACACGTTTTTGGCTGTTAACATTTTCCAATCTATTGTGTAAATAGATTCTATTTTAACATTTTGGCAAACGGCTTCCTGGGAAAAGCCTGATTCCTCCACCACTCCTCCAGGGTCCCATTGTCCGGGGTCTTATTTTTCCTTCCTGTTATGTATGAATGTGAAGACCTTTGACAATTGCACTTTGTAGTCTTGAAATGTGAATGCCTTCCAAGGCTGGAAGGAGTCTCTCGGTTTCTGAGAGTGACCTTTGATTTCCAGTGACAGCCAGGATGGATTTCTGCAATTCTTCATGTTGCCCAGGGCCTGACATTGACTAATAGGACTAGATATTCAGCAGGAATGGCAGGAAGCCCTCGGTGATGAGATTTATTCATGCTGTCCATGCATAGTTTCAAAACTGTAGGGCTAAGTTCCTGTTTGGGGTGAGTGGAGCAGTGTTACAACAGGGGTGAACTTAGACCATTGCTCCCGAAGGCACAGAGCAGCTCTTTCATTCAACCTCCCCGTTGATCTGTCTGATCAACAGCAAGCAGTCTGTGCTGCTTCAAGTATTGCAATAATGTCATGCAAAATCACACGGTTTTGTGCTGAAAACCAGCAGCGATCCCATTGCATTTGCCTTTTGTTTATCTTTCTAAAGAAAACAGTGGATTCTGCCTCGTTTTAGTGGAATAGTCCCTTGCTGGCTGGAAATCACTAGCTATACAAAAAAAAAATGTGACAAGACGTATCTCACTGTGTTTGAGAAACGTTTCTGCAGAGCTTCTGCACTGACCAAACAGAGGGACACATGGGGGAGACAGCTCAGGAACCAGGGTGCATCTGGAGAAGCTATTTTGCATTCTGCTTATGTTTTTATGGCCAACTGGGGTTGCTACCAGCATCCTTGTGACCTGCTCCCTTCTCCCCTGGATGCCTGGGAAGACATCAGAGACCATCATGGCTCTGCTACAGGGACAGCTTCTTCAGGGCACCTGGGGGGTTGGCTGTGCCACCAAAAAGGAAGGGTGCCAAGCGCTCATGCCGTGCATGGTGGGGGGCTCTACATGGTCCAGCTTCATCTTGGTGCAGCTTCATCTTTCCCAATGGAGCAGATGGGGGCTGCAGGGGAGAAGAAGGAGCTTTTTTGCTCTGCAGTAACTCGAGAGATCTCTGAAGCCATTTGCAATTGTAGATAAATAGGGTAAATAGACCCTCACACGGAGCTTGTCAGCAGAGCACTGGTGATATAGTGCAACCTGGTTACATTGGGGGTCCTCTTTCAAAATTCTTCATTCAGATCTCTAGCTGTCCATGAGTATAAACACATGATTAAAACAAAACTGATTTTAATAATTGATTCATTCTTCCCTCTCTTCCGTGTCTAGGACAGGGAGAGTGAATGAAACATTTTTTTTCTCATGTTTGCTAGTTAACCTTTTCATCTAACCAGCACTGGCTGAAATTAAGGGAGACTTTGATTTTTATTTTTATGTAAAAGTGAAGCAGTATGTGAAAACAGTCCTCTTTTACCTTAGGTTTTGTGAAAGGCTATTGCTATTTTTTACAAAACGAATTTTGGACCAACTTTGATCTGACAATATTATTTTCAGTCTAGGATTGCTTTGAACCAGCCACTCGTCCTCCTTTGTCCTCAAGGGCACAGTGGTGGATTTCATGGAAGTTGAAAATCACGTTTCTACCACCATGTTTAAATACTCTCCATACTAGCATCCATTAGGGGCCCTAACATGGCTCATCCCTTGCAGCCAGAGGGATGCGTGGGATACTTGTCTTCCTTTCTCCCTCCTCTGTATCACCTGGCAGGCAGTGGCTGGGCTGTGGATGCGGAGCCAGGAGGGAGGATGTTCTGACTGCCTCTCTGCAGTACAATCTGAAGGCAGTGCTAGCGCAGCACGGCATTTTGCACCTCTTTGTAATGCTGCACAACCTTCTCCTTTCCTCATGGGCTCTGGCACTGGGCATCCTCCTGGCCTGGAGAGCATCCCCACCCTGGGAACCAGCCCAGAGGCTCAGCAGTCCCTCCCAGGAAAGTCACTACTAAAGGATCAGCAGTCATTTACTTGGCTTTTTAAGCGCCCCTTTCAGCCCCTTAGATCAGAATTTGACCCCAGTTCAGGCAAAGCAAGAAACAAGCAGCTACTTCTCCATCATTCAAAGCAATGCGAGAATTTTAAAACCATTTCAAAATAAAGATGTTCAGCTGACAATTCATTTGGGCATAAACACACACTCACCAAAGAAAGATCCTCATAGAAACTCAGCTGCTGAATCCTTGACCTCCAAAGGACCCCTAAATATAGTATTGTATGCAATGTGCCTCTTTTTGTGGGTGAGATATTAAGAGCTTATTTATTTATTAGAAAGTGGTTTACAATGTAAGTAAATTAGTGAGTTCCAAGGCCCTCTCCCAGCTGCCAGATGCTGGGAGGATGTTTATGGCCACTGTAAATAATTTCATAGCTTAATACAAATACATTTTTAGAAATCAAGGGCTGATGGATGCATGTTTATGGTGCAGTTGAGGATTTATCAATTCCTCTAGAATATGAGAAAGAAAACAAACAGTATTTCAGATATTTTAAAAATTCATAGGAAAGAAAAAGCCCGAAGATGTTCTTCATTCCCAGTGCTGTGGGCTCAAGTCTGCGTTGCTTTGGCTGAGATCTCCCAAGTCTCATCAAGTCAGTGAGATCAGAAAATGCTCAGCATCCTTCAGTACCCAGCCCGTGTGTTTTGGAGACTGTGAAGGCTGGGGCTTTAATGCTACAGACAGGTTTCCCCTGCACAGGATATGTATTTGCCGATCACTTTGCTGCTGCTGAATGACCTTTGCCAAGGTCAGCTTTAAATGACAGGAATCAGATCCTTCATAGTCACCAGGGCAGCCAGGTGGATCAGCACAAGGGATTTGCTTTATGTTGTGGCTAAAAGGTAATAAGGACCGAGCAGCACCTGTGACTAACAGCAGAAGGTGGCTCTGGAGGGAAACCTGCTTTCCAGGCAAAAATAGGACATAGAATGAAAATGGGGCTGGAAGGAATTTCCTTTTCAAGGCATGTGTGCAGTGAGGAATTAGAAATCAGTAAGGTGACGTCAGAGCGTATGTGGGATGCTTGATATGATTTTTGTGAAAACTCTCAGTGCCTTCGGGATGGATGGGCAGAAATGAAGTATTACAGATGCTTCATTTGAGCTTTAGGTCTGTTTTCAGCCTTTGCGTATATGGTAGTGGAGGGCCTGCAAGTATCAGCAGAAGCTGTGGTCTGCTTCTCCTGTGGTGCATTGTGGTGGCTGCACATTCCTGTGCTGCGCTCTCCATAGCAACATATTTTCAATGTAAAAACCACAGCTGAATAGTTATGAGCGTTTACACTCTCATGTGCACAGGGGAAAAATGATGATGCTGAGCTGCTGCGAGGCAGAAATGATCCTTGCTTTAAGCTGCAGCCTAAGCTGAGCCTTCGATCTGGAGCTGAAATGCAGTTTGATGATGGGAGGTGCTCAGACACATGCACTCACAGATGCCTTGTTCTTTTTTGGGAAAAAGCAACCCTTTTTTTATTACCCAAGAAGCCCACCAAGAAGCACCTTGTTTTGGGGGCAGGAGGCTACCCCGGGTCTACAGCAAGCCAGAGTTAGATGGCTTGTCACAACAAGGTTTGCCCAGGCTAATGTTGCTAGTGCTAACTACAACTAATTTAGGGCAAAATAACTTTTTTTTGCAATTTTGAGATAGCAGTGAATCCCATTGTGACCCTGCCCCAGATCCAGCAGGCTGAGATTTGGGTACGCTCATTGCAGCAGGGCATTTTTTTGCAGCAAGTGTTGTCTGGTGCCTTCCTGATCCTTTTCCTTGATGGTGTTGGATTGCCCGGCCTTGAATTTACCTGCAGAGGCCGCAAGCTCCAGCGAAGCGAAGGCAGCTGTGCAGCACAGACAGGCAGGCAATGCACGGCCACGGGCATGGCACCGAGATGGCCAGGGAGGTAAAGGGAAGGAGCCTGCAGGGCTCAGTGGCTAATCCTGCCCATGCCTGGCTCGCTTCTGTCTGTCCCTTGAATCACTCCCCTCCTGTCAGTTTCTGGGAATGGCGATATGTGTGCTGGTGATAGCTTTGAGGTGGTTTGGGAGGTACTGCAGCAGCAGAGCATCCTCCAAGTGAGTGCGTAGCCATTGTCAAAAGGTCCAGCTCCTGTGGCTCTGCCTCCAGCCGCCTGTGGAGCAGGCAGTCTCGGCAGGATGGCAAAGGCACAGACAGTGAAAGCGTTCGACATGCCTTTGCTGAATGACTGGAAGTGCTGGGGAGCGAGGCTGCTGACCTGGAAAACAAGCCAAGATTAAGAAATGTCAAATTTCTGGGGAGAAGCGGGTTTCCCGGGGGGCTGAGAGGTGGAGAAAGTAGACTCTGGAGGTTACTTGGGATGGCTAATTTCAAATGGACCATGAACCCTGTCGTGGCACTGGTGCCTCTGGGAAGGGCCACCCTGACTCTCTAAGCTAGGATTCGCCTCCCAAGACTGGGCGCTGGGACATGGGTGGCTAATAGCGGCAGGAGGACGTAAGTGTAGAGGTGACTGTGTCCTCCTGGGGACAGAGCTGGAGGATGATGCCTTCGAATTAGCAGCCTTTGGAGAGCTTCTTGCCGGTTTAATGTAGCAGTGGACAGCACAAAGTGGGCACGAGCCATGCTGTCCCTTGCGACTTGCAGCCATAGGTGCTGCAGCTAGCTGGGGCCCAGGCAAAGCTGCCGTGCGGCAATAACTGGCACCCTCCCCTCTGCAGCAGCTTCACCTACAGTTAAAAGTCCTGCTAACCCCATAGATGTTTTGAGTGCAGTAGATGTAAAAGTGAACCCAGCAGCCATCCTGTTACTTGTTTCCTTATTAAATTCTGTTTGCTTCATTTTGCCCCTAAATACGAGCTTGCAAAGTGCCACAAACCGCACTCGGGGAGGAATTTGCATTGCCTGAGCCTGGGAGAGCCTGGGTGACCAAGGCAGCTTTAAGAGACCCGAGTTGAAATGCTTCTGGCAGGACGAAGCAGTGAAATGCAGCGCATAGCAAAGTTGTGATTTATCACCACTCCCGCAGATCTGTGCCGCGGTGGCAATCGCTGTTCGTTTCTCTGCAGACAGGGCTGTTCTGCTGCTGCGGGCAGCTCTCCCGGCTGCGAGGTACAGCCGTGGCGGCGGAGCGGCAAGGCAGAGGGGCGGCGCGGGTGGGGTGAACCTGCCTTCTCCCCAGAGGGCCGCAGGGGCTCGGGCTGCGCCCTGCTGGCTGTCGACAAGCCGGCAGACGGAGCTAGTTTCCGTTCTCGGTGCTGTCAGCCTGGCCCCCCCCCCGCTCGTAAAGTTGGTGTGGTGCGTTGGGTGTAGGGAGGAGGCTGTAGTAACTCGGAGTCTACGTAACTGGGGCTTCTCTTCGCTGTTAAGTCCTGTTGCTCTCAGGACAAGTTCCTGCCTACTCCAGCAGTCCTGACGAGGGCCCTGGCTTCTCCGTGCCTGGTCGGGGACTAAGTGCTTGCCCCGGTTTCCCCGCGGGTGCCAGGCCGGTTTGGAAGGGGCAGGCCCGCAGCACAGCCCGCTCTCCGGCCTGCGGGGCGGCACCGCGGGGCGGGGGGAGGCGAGGCGGTGGCTGCGCACCACTGCGACCTAGTGGAGGAGCGGCGCTTGGCCGGGGGCGGGGGTCGTGGGCCGGGCGGCTCCTCGGAAGGGCCCGTGTAGCTCCAGTGTGACGGGCTCAGCTTTGCCCGGAGAGGCCGTGGAGCCCGTCCCCGCCGGGGCTCTGTCAGCACCGAGGGGCTGCGGCGTAACAGAGCAGCAGGACGCTCTCAAACGTGCGCGGGGATGCAGAGCCCTTACAGGGTTTAACGGGAAGAATTAAAGAGGGGACGGGGCGCGTACGCGGCATCTCACCGTCTGGCCGTGACCCTCTTCCCTGTGTTCATCGTGCCCTCTCGCTGTGTTACGTCGAACTCGGGCCATAAGCTCCGCTGGGATGGGACTCGCCGTTTCTAACTGCCGGGCGCAAGGCACACCTAAGCCACCTTATAAATCATATTTCTGTGCAGAGGGAAACCTGACCCTGGGACGTGAAGGGGTGGCTAGGGCAACAGCTGTCCGGGTGCGTTGTGTCTCCTGTGGACGCAGAGCGAAAGGGGCCGGTAACACGGCTTCAGCCGGGCTGGAGCAGCGCTTGTACAGCTCCGTGGGGCCCTTTCTGCACATATCCACTCGCTTCCTCCTGAGCATAAGTCATCTGCGCTCCTCTTTTGGATTTTTTTCTCCCCTGCCCTTGCTTACTTTGATATGAAAAAGAGTTACAGAACAGAAATACAGCCAGTAGTAACCCTTTCTCCTCTGTTTTAAATATCAGGATAATTTGAGCACATCATCTGCTTTTTATTCTCGTCTAGCTTACAGAAATGCATGGTTTTTTAGCTATGCACCTTCCCAGTACCATCCTGTGGTGGGCAAGAATGAATGCTAATGTGAATTATCCAGGCTTTTCCTCTGATGACTAGACTACATCTGTGCTTGGAAACAAAGAATATTTTCCCAGTTGTAAATAAAAAAGTCAAAGCTGCTATAGTACCAGGAACAGTGGGACTGTACTGAGCACAGGGGAGAGAGGGACCATTTTTCTCTGATAACCAGGTCCTGAACAGACATGGGATTGGTCCCAGATTCCTCGGACTGAGCAAGACATCACTGGTG
Organism: Astur gentilis; assembly: GCF_929443795.1. Taxonomy (NCBI): domain Eukaryota; kingdom Metazoa; phylum Chordata; class Aves; order Accipitriformes; family Accipitridae; genus Astur; species Astur gentilis. Next base: position 30,042,199 of record NC_064888.1, read on the forward strand.
CTGGTGGTAACATGTCGGTTGATGTAAACCCAGTAATTTTTATTATGATGTAACAAGGGTTTGACAGTTCCTTACAGTAGTTCAGAGTATGTGCAGAAAGGTTCACAATAACATTCTCACCAAATATTGCTTTAAACTGATGCTGAAGCAGCCAGAAACTGAATAGAAATGAGTCTATTAATGGGATGAGAAATCCTTGAGTTTAGGAGAGTCACCCCTATATTGGTTACCATCTTTCTAGCGCACATAGAGATCAGCAAGGGTCTTGCCTACAATGTTGCTGTATTGGCTCTTTTTGTTGCTGATTATACCTGGTTCAGTCTAATCTCCAAAACTAAGCTTGTTCACGACACTCTGGAGCCAACTTTACCTTTTACAAACCATCGAAGAGTAGAGGGTCGCTTAGCTGTTTCCCAAACCAGAGAGGTATAGCATCAAGGGCTCAGGGAAGTAGAGGGTAAAAATAAAGGCATGGGAGTTTAACAGATTGAAACTGGGCAAGTGGATGAATAAACACTGGTACCCTTTCCTAGCCAAACTGGTGCAAACCCAAGACATTACCAGCGGGGAAGGAAGAGGTTTAGATCATCTGTCAGTCAGAGAGAGCAACCTTCGGCATAAGCTGAAATGTTAAATCCTAGTGAAAATGCACTGACAGTACAACAGGGCATCATGTGCCAAAAGGAAGCTGCTGAGAAACGGCAGACATCTGTCATGGGAGTTTAATGAGAGGTCAAAGAAGAAAAGGAAAATCACCCTGCAAAAAGTGAAGAGAGCCAAAAAACTCACTGCATTTAGATGCCTGTGTGTTACCCATGTCCTGACCCCTCCTTGAAAGGGCTCAGGGACCAGTAATAGCACAAACCAGCTGCAAAGTCAGGCATCTCTCCAGTGCTGTGCTTATAGCTGGCACTTCACCGGTGCAGTGTTTTTGCTGGGAAGCTGTGAGATGGTCAGTGTCTGACTCACATCAGACAGTCCAGCTTTGTCCACCACAGGGCCTGTGTCCCAGTTTTAGGGTCCAGTTACCCTGAAAGACCATCCTCCATCTCATCCCCAGGATCCCAGCAGGACCAAGCTTGCTCATGCTTATCAGGTGAGAAAGGGAGAAAGAAGAGGAGGAAAAGGAAGAAAAGCAGTCCTGTGGGAAGATGGGATGTGGGGAGAGCAGGAACCTTTGGGAACTGAAGCCTCAGGTCCCCTTCCTCAGGGGGCTGAGGAAGGTTTGGCTCCTGGGGCTGCAGCTGCATTTAGCATCTGGCAGCGTACGCTGGACCTTGCTCTCCATGTGAATCCTGAATCAGCAAGGTTACGCTGCCCTGACTGGCAGCCAGACTGTGGCCCTCTGGCTGATTCTTGTTTATACTTTCAATATGCAGCTTCAGAAAAGCCTCCTGTCTTTCTGTCTAAACCGTTCAGGCCACATCCTATGATCTGTGCATTTAAATTAGCTTTACTGATAGCCAAGGTGTTGAAGCTTTCCCTTGGGGTAAGTGAGAGCGGAATTTGTCTTTTTGCTTGTTAAGGAGTTAGCTGAAGCTCTGGTAACAAGATTCAGCTCTTTAGTTCCTTTAGTTCAGGGTATCAAAATAATTTGTAAAGAAATTATGTTTAACATAAAAAAAATGTTTAAAAGTGTTTAACATCTTTGTCAGTGACATGGACAGTGGGACTGAGTGCACCCTCAGCAGATTTGCTGATGACACCGAGCTGTGTGGTGCGGTCGACGTGCTGGAGGGAAGGGATGTCATCCAGAGGGACCTTGACAGGCTTGAGAGTTGGCCCGTGTGAACCTCATGAAGTTCAACAAGGCCAAGGGCAAGGTCCTGCACGTGCATCAGGGCAATCCCAAGCATAAATACAGGCTGGGTGATGGTGGATTGAGAGCAGCCCCGTGGAGAAGGGCTTGGGCGTATTAGTGGATGAAAAACTGAATATGAGCCAGCAATGTGCATTCACAGCACAGAAAGCCGATCACATTCTGGGCTGCATCGAAAGAAGTGTGGCCAGCAGGTCGAGGGAGGTGATTCTGCCCCTCTACTCTGGTGAGACCTCACCTGGAGCACTGTGTTCAGTTCTGGGGCCCCCAACATAAGAAGGACATGGACCTGTTGGAGCGGGTCCAGAGGAGGGCCACAAAGGTGATAAGGGGGCTGGAGCACCTCCCCTATGAGGACAGACTGAGAGAGCTGGGGTTGTTCAGCCTGGAGAAGAGAAGGCTCCGGGGAGACCTTATAGCGGCCTTCCAGTACCTAAAGGGGGCCTACAGGAAAGATGGGGAGAGACTCTTTAACAGGGGGCGTAGTGATAGGATGAGGGGTAATGGTTTTAAACTGAAAGAGGGTAGACTTAGGTTAGTTATTAGGAAAAAAGTCTTTACTATGAGGGTGGTGAGGCACTGGAACAGGTTGCCCAGAGAGGTTGTGGCTGGCCCATCCCTGGCAGTGTTCAAGGCCAGGCTGGATGGGGCTTTGAGCAACCTGGTCTAGTGGAAGGTGTCCCTGCCCATGGTGGGGGGGTTGGAACTAGGTGATCTTTAAGGTCCTTTCCAACCCAAACCATTCTATGATTCTAAATCACAAGCCTAATGGGCATTTGCCGTGACAGAATATATGAACAATTTATTGAAGAGATGAACTTTTCAAGTACATACCTTAGCAGAAGCGGGCATTGACTCTGTCTTTGATTCCTCCCTAATTTTGTCCAGCCATGACAGCTAGACTGACTGATTTAGGGTTACTGTTTCAGGAAATCTCCTTTGCTGTTCACTCCAGTGGCATGATGCAATGGGACAGTGATGGAAAGTGAAGTTTAGCATAAGAACTGGTTTTTTTTTGACGTGGAATGTAGTTCTTAAACCTTATCCTGTGTCCCTGATTTGGGACTACTGATATGCTCATGTGTGCGTCCTGTTGCCTTCAGTGGGATATAAATACTTGTTTAGTGCTGTCATGAAACAGAACAGACCTAAACATGTGCTGAACTCTTCTGAATTGGTGCAGACTGCAATAATTGTGCTATTTTAAAACAAGCTCATCAAACAAAGCCTTGATTTACTGTTTCCATGCATAATGGGGAGAGCACATTTTGCAGTCTGCACCACCTCTGGAACGGGAGTGGGGTGGATGGAGTGTAATGGCTGCACTGTCATTTTGTACGTGTGGAAAGTAAGTCAGAAATTTTTTGAGAGCTTCTTCATGCTGGATTCTGGTGTGGAAATTCTCCAAGAAAGAGATATTAAAAGGAATTAAAGAAAATATTCTGGACAAATACCATTATGTGCATTCTTTCAGAAGTATAGTTGTTGGATCTTTAGGTGAGGAACCATCTTGGAGAAGCAGAGACAATCTGTAAACTTAATTAGTCATGGCTGAAAAATGGAAACACTTTTGGCAAATTCTAGCTGTTTTCTTTCACTATTTTCAAAATGATACATTTCAATACTGAGTCTTGCAATAACATTTTAATCTTTAGAATGGCAATAGTGATTTCCAAACCAGCTCCAGAAATCAACTGGGGAAGCTCTTGGTCCAGTATTCTTTTGCTTTTATAAAAGGAAGTAAGATAAACCGAGCACTTTGTTTCAGGTTAGCCTGAAATACTGTATCTTTCCAATTTTTTTTTATTTTTTTCTTCAGGCAGTTGACTGAAATATTACATATTTTCACTGTCCTTCACAGGTTGTGTTTTCACAGAAAAAGTTGTGCTCTTAGCTCTGGTTAGTGAGGTAGCTGTGGGGCACCACAATCCTTGTGGTGTCCAGGCAATTTATCATTTAGTAGTGCCTTTGGGCAGCTCTGCCAAACCAAACAGGACTGCAGCGAGCCCAGGAAGGTGATCGCCAGCAGTGTTTCTTGCTTTCCTAAGGAAAAGGGGGAAGACCCAATGGCGTTAGTTCAGTTCAATAAGCAATGGTGCTGGGTAAGATGCTGGACCTTGGGGAGACTTTGGTAGGGACAAGGTGGTTGTTGGTGGGTTGAATTTTCCCTGAGCAGCTAGCTGTAGGACTGTCAGTGATGGCAGAGCATTTCAAGGGGAAATATGGGGAGAAGTTGGAGAAGCAGTTGTCATCTCCACGCCTGCATGAAGACACAGTGGTAAATGAAAGCAAGTGAAAAAGGATAAATACAGGATACATAAATACCGCAGGAGGGAGGATGATGGATGGAAAGGAGGAAGAAAGTACTTCTTCTGAAGAAAATTGCTGTCAGATGATTCAGGGGATGAAAGGATGTGTCTGATGTAGCTTCGGAATTGGCTGTGAGCACTGAGATGCTATGGAAACATTTGCACAGTAACGTAAGGAGGATTGGAAATAGAGTTGTTGGAGGGCCCATAGCAATCTCCAACACAGTGCATGAAGGTAAGATTGTGGGGTTAGCACTGCATGCAATGGTGAACTACTGTCTTACCTGAATAGGTGGGATAAGAGGGTTGAAATTTCTAGGAGGAAGGGAGGGTAAAGGGGATGATAGTGCCAGGAGTAAGCAATGGAGTCACTGGGTATGAGAAGAGGGCTCTATAAAGTTATTAGGCAACCAGGAATTGCAATTATTGCCTTAATTTCCCATGAAGAAGGAAAAAAAAACCCAACTTTTCTACAGAGAAATGTACATCTTAAAGATCAGAGAGCATCAGGTAAAGTGACAATTGACAGTTTCCAGGGAGAATTAGGTCTTCCACAGGTAATTAAAACAAGTAATAAAAGACTTGCCAGCTGTAGAAAGAATAAGAGGAAGTGGAAAGAAAAGGTGGGGCACCCTACAGGGAGAGGCAGGACTGAGATTAAAATAATGTCAGTGTGGTCCTAAAAGTGATGATTGTTTTGCTGTGATTTTCAAGAGGGATAATAATAGCTGCTAGGAGGATAGTCTAGGAGGCCTGGGGCAATGGAGGTGGAAATCATTGCAACAGGGTGGGAGTAAAGTTCAGAGACTTCATGTGCGTGAGTGGGAGAGAGATTAAGGAGTCAAAAACAGGGATTAGGTGATCTCCACAAAATCCAAGGTACGTGATTTCTGCTCAAACTATATTTCTCCGACTTCATGGGGAGTTAGAAAACATCAAATGGAAACCCATGAACACAATAAAGGGAATCAGACAAGGAGGTGCCAACGTCCAGAGGTGGCTGTGGCAGTGCTTAAGCACATCTTCAACCTGAAGGACATTTGCCAGTCTTCAGGACCGCTGGCTGGGGAGGATGAGTTTACCCTGAATGAAAAGCCGTTCTGAACAAAACCCAGAATGTGTTGTTTGTAACACAGATGTTGCCAGCACCCTGCAGACTCTCTCTGAGCATCAGCTTTTGTGGAAAACAAATCCACAACTGTAACACGCATATGGAAATTTGTTCTTCATAATCTACTGTTAGAGTCTCTCAGAACATTCATGTTTGCTAAGGAAAACAGTAATTTATTTCAATTTTATGAGGCTAGTTATGCTCTTTGTGCCGTTTCGTATGTGCAAATCAATTTGACATGCTTACAGATGTTAGGCAGAATTGTACGACTGTTTGTTATGAACCAGACTGGTTCAGAGCACTTTATTAGATAGCACATGTCCCCAAACTACAATTTATCAATCACTACTCAACCTTCATACCTTCAGCCGTAGTCTTATTCGTGTATGAGATTGTATGCTTTCATTCCTTAGATTTTATTGAAGAATATGCAGATGATCAATTCAATTACTAAGCTGGCCTGGAAACCGCAGTTGTTCACTCTGGCTTAAAAACAGCTGCAATTCCCTAAAGCTCAGGGGTTTGTATTTTTTCTTTCTGAATATTTCGACTTGGAGGTTGGCAGTACATGAGCTCACATTCTTCTAGAATCTGGATTTTTGTTTGTTTGTTTGTTTCTCTTTTGGTTTGCTCTGATATTTTCTCTGTACTATTGATACAGCATTGACAATCCATGACAAGAAATCCCTGATAATCCCAGTAAGCCAAGCCAAGAGGATATTTATGTCCTTAGAAAAGTATTCTGAACAGATCCTAAGGGTTTCCTGAGATTCACCTGGCAAGACGCCAGCTGCTGTGCTTAATGGTACAAAGGCACCATTGCCTCAAAGCAGGATTTGGTGTTAAATGGCCACAGGAAGCCATCAGTTTTGCACAGTAAATTTATCAAACACCTAGCAGTTGATAACAATTAAAAGGCTAAGTTTATTCTTTTCCATCTCATTTTTTATTACCTCTCCAAAACTGAATCATGCAAACCAAATAGCTTTCGTGCTCAATCCCTCCCAAAATGACTGGAAAGAAATGCTGATTTTTATCGAAGCAAATGCAAACACAAAGCAAAGACGAGTCCAGTGAGATGCTCGTTACGCACTATTGATTTCCACTAATTTCTGTTTAAGTGGCAGATGTTTGTAGCCTTGCAATTGGTTCCACAGAGTCAATGGTCTGCCTTCTTTTGTAACCCAGCTTTAAAATCTGCTAGACAATTTTTAGTGTAAACATGAATGCTTTCTCCCACAGACGAACTCCAGCTTTGGGCTCTTTGAAACCCTTGGCTTGGACTTTGACTTCTGCTTCTTGGTTATAGCAGAAATTCTCTCAAGTGCTCTCAGCAATATTGGAAAAACACCTGAGTATCTTGTCAGAAAGCTAATTTGGACTGTGTTGGTCACAGGCAAACAAATGCACTCAGTTGATTTAAATATGTGCCAGTCCTGCAATGAAAATGGCTGTTATGAAATATCAGTTAGCTTGCCTTCCAGACTGCAAGGAGCAGGAAGCCAAAATTTGCATGTAGCCATTAACTCATGCTTTAATGATGTGAATGCACACGAAATGTATGTTTGCCCTCCATTGACTGTGTGGTGATACCAAGCCGGTGTGTGGGTGAAGGAGGAATTCTTAAACAGTGGTTTCCATACTGACCATTGAGATCCCATAATGGATGAGGAGTCCCAAGTAGGTTGAGTTTTGAGGTAAGAGGAGCAGTCTGCACATGGAAGCAGAGGAGCAGCAGGTAGATAATAAGGCATTGAATGAAGAGTTAGGAAATGAGAGGGTGGACTGTGGAATACGGAGTGGTTTTGTTGTGCACTGGGCTAAACCCCAAGAGGTTTCACTTAAGAGCTCTACCAGAGTCGTCATCTATCCCCTTGGACAGCTTACTCCATCCCACAGTCTCCAGTCTATAAAATAAGAACATTAATTCTTCCTGCCTCCCACTCACCATTTATATATCATTTCTGTTTACATGATGAGGAGTGTCTTCTGCTGCAGAGCCCAGCAGCTGAGTCCTGATCTCAGATGCTGTTTGCCCCAGAGTAGATTTTACTGTCTCTTAAAGAGCAGCCTGGGCATCTTATGTATATAGCCGGTACAAGTGACATTGTCTGTTGGCTGTAGTTTTGCATATATTCCTCTAAGTGTGTGCAAAAAGAGAGGAGCCAGAGCAGTGAGAGCAGAAGGAAGCAGCTTTATTTGAAATGGGCTATTTATACTGTCAATGAAATAGAGACATCCACATATGCAGGTATTGTATAAGTAGGTATTTACTTAACTGATGTCCTTGATTTGATGTGGGTGTTTTCAAGGAGAAGGAATGGTTGATCTGAGGCAATAACTCAGGCAGTTTGATTTCTCGGTTGTTCATAAAGGGAAATGTACTTTGTAGAAGTGAATTCCTAAGTATATGGCAAAGGAGGTTTTTAGTCTGAATCATTCCTTTGAGGGATTTTAAACATTTGCCTCCCACATGCTGCAATAATGTTCTGAAAGTGGCTTCGTTGTATGATCTGAGAAGCTGCATTCTGGCGCCTGATGGTTTATGAGAAATAAACGCAATGGAGTGGTCCCAGATCATATAAATTCAAGATTTAACAGTAATAAGCAGGGAGGGGAGGGGGAGTCCTGTGTGCAGCATCAGAGCAGAAGCATCCGTCTGGGAGTGTGGGTCTCTGCAGCGTTACGCTGAGCGTGGCAGAGCCCAGCCTCCTCTCCAGACCTCACATGGAGAGTACAAGTTTGCAGAAAAACAAATAGTTTTACAAGTGTCTGGTCAGACACATCGCCAGCAGACAAGAGCACTTTGGACATGCTCTGTGAGTAGAGCTTTGCCTCTTAATGACTGCGAGCGTGGCCTGGGCTTTCTTCACTTCTCAATTTTTCTCCTGTGTTTATTTTAAAAGGGTGATTTTCACTCTCCTGTTTGCTTAGCTCCTCCTGGTACAATAAAACATTTAAGATACATGGGGCAGAGACTGAGACAGCCTAGATCAGAGCATCCCACAGTGGTGAAGACATCTTTAACACCATGAGTACAGCAGGTGCATGAAGATCTGCTTCCAGTTGCCCTTTAATTTGGGAGGATTTTGAACCCAGGGCCACACAGCAGTCCTTCTCTTCCTGGTCCTAGTCACAGCTGCTCTTCTTTCCAGTGGAGGTGATTCTGTGGACTGGGTGCCACACACACATCAGGCAAGCTGGTAACCAAAGGGTTTGGGAACAGGTATCATCTCCTTGCCCCCAGTCACAGTGATATTCATCCTTATTTTAGGAGGGATAAATGAGAATATAAATTGAATTTTCAATCCTCAGTCACCTTAAAGTATATAATAAAGTGAGCTATAAACAACATATAGAAGTTGTTCTGGCTACTTCCGTGCTGAAGTGTGGCAGTTCCCCGGCAGTATACATCAGCTCGCTAGGACTGAGTCAGCAAGGGAACAAAGATTGCCACAGCACGACACGGACAGAGTTCGCAAGGCTGGCAGCTGAGCTGGGATTAATACCTGCACTCACACAATGGGGAGTACAAGGCTGTGAGTGACAGAAGGTTTCCAGAAGCACAGGTTTATTTCTTGTCTTATGACTGGTTGCTTTTCCCAATTGCCTTTTGAGTGTGATGTTATTTTACGGCGTGGTACATCTGCCTCATATTTCAAACACGTCTCCCTGCAATGTCAAAGTCTTGCCAAATGGACTGTTAGCTGCATAAGTCTACTGTAGACAATGGAGGAGATAGTGCGAGATTCCAGGTGTTGGAAGGCCAGCTGTCCTCCCTGCATGACCCCTTGTGACAAGTAGCACTGGTGGTGGGAAAAGGAGCCTTCATCTGCGTTCCTGAGTAGGAATGGAGCCCCTCCAGCATGGTGGAAATAAGACAGTATATATCTTTTTGCAGCTGTAATTTACATAGAATATTCTTGTAGGGGCCACTGTTTTCAGTATGTCTTTTGGTAGCTTAGCACCTCTGAGGTTCCTTAGTTGCGGGAATTAGACAATGAGCAGCAGTACTCACTAAAAATACTATTACCCAGTGAAGTGAGGGATTAAGAGAAGAAAAATGCACTTGTGAAGAAGTAAAGCAAAGAACAGAAGCAAGGAAAAACACCAGGCTTTGCATGGGAAGGGAGGGAGCATGCCAGCAAAGTTCTGACCTTACCAGTTTTTTACTCTTTGCTTAGTAGCTGAGGATAGAAATGTTCTCCAGATGCAAGGAATCACTGGGTTGTTCCTTGTCTTATCAGCATTTCTCTCTCCTGGGAGGGAAGATCATTAGAAATGGTTCTTAGGCTATCAGTCTGATTCCCCAAATTTTAAGTTATTTTTTGTCGTAGTAATTCTCAAGGTTGGTTTATTTATACTACATCTTCCATAGCTCATTCTGGAGAGTGGTTGCAGCCTTCATACTCTGAAGAAATACAGTTCATGTGAGGCCATAGGATTGCACCAATCTCAGAAGACTCATCAAGAGGAGGAGATCTGTGTCCCTAGAGCTTGCAGTTAAATACTGGACTCTGCAAGTTTCCGGCATGTGTGTGCATGCATGCTGAGTTTGCTTTGCTTTCTCAGATCCTTTACAGGTGTGTGAGTACTGGCTGCTCGTGACCTTGGAAAGTCAAGCCTTCAGGCACTAACAGACAGTACTGAAAAAGAAAAAGAGGAAGGAAATAATGATTTGACAGTCTTGACAGCAACACATCCCCTTCGGGTTTGTGTGGGGCTGAGATGATCTGTGTATGCTGGTGGTTAGAAATGCATTTGTGTTTGGATGTGCATGTAGCTATATTAAATGCACATGTATGTGATATCTATAATAAATATGCATTACACATATTCTACATGTTTAAGGAAATAGATGATTTAAGAAGACAACATTTGGCAGTGGTTCAAAAAAAAGGTGGTAGTGAAATATTTCTGATCTGGATGCAGTGATCACAGCTTTATCTGGCTGCTCACCAGCTCCTTGTAAATGCTGTTTTAAAGTGTTACTGCAGACACATTGAGCCTGCATGAAGCAGGAGGCTCTTCCATGCCCTCTGAGCAGGAAAATGGAGAGCTTTGAAGGCTCTGGTCCGAGGAAGATACTTCAAGTTAATTTTCTGTGTAAGGAATCAGCTGCTGAGGATCTAAATTTTGTGGATAAACCCCACTAAAGAAGAGGAGAAAACAGAAGATAGCTGAACTGTTCAAGTGCCTTTCATTTCTACTTTGCTAAATGAATTAGTCCTGCTTACTTTTTTTTTAAACAAAGCCAGAAAAAAAGATATAAAGGGATTTGTGAAGTTAGGTATCCTTTACAAAAATTCAGTGTCTCAGATTCTCCAGCTGAGGAGCAGAAAATTTGTATTTAGTAGAAATCCTTTCCACTTTGTCTATGTCTATATTGCTACCAGAAACTTTTAAGTCTCTAAATCCAGCATTAACATCGTAACTGCAGTGATGCAGAGCTCAGCAAAACCTCTCTGGAAAGTTACTTGGGCAGCCAGCCTCCATCAAGCTGCCGTGGTCATGGCCACCTTGCTGGTGGTACTCCAACCATCTGGGTTAAAGCTTCCTCTGGTGGCTCAGTGAGAGCTGTGGTCTTCACTCACAAGTCCATCTATTCTTACCCAAGGAGGTCTCTCACCAGCTGACTTTTCCCAAAGAAACACTGCCAACTGCCTTGTACAGGAAATTTTATAACCTTGAATATTTAATAAGAAGGGATGTTTTCTAAATTCTTCAGGCTGAAGCCAGATGATGTCCTCGGTAATGGGCGATTGGTCCCGTTTTGTATTTTAGTCTTGTCACATGAAGTCATTCTGTCTTTTTGGTGTGTGCTCCACGTTTGCCTCTGCAAATATAAATGTGCCTGAACACTCCTATGTGGAGAGTCCCTCCTTTGTAGGCATTAAAAGTCAGTTGTAAATGTTCTGCAGAAGTAAGGCTGTGATACAGACCACTCCAGTGTGAACAGCTTGGTCTGTGTTTAAAAAGTGAAAACTGAAGCTTTAGTGGAAGAAAACAACTCATTCCTGGGCATCTTCTGGTGAGAGAAACTGCTCAAAGTCACCTTATTTGTTTCACATTTCACCACAATTTTTCTTTCATAGCCCTTGGCTGTTATCAGTTATTCTGGATAAATGGCATTCCATATCTCTTCCAACCACCCCAAAAGATGAATCCCACTTTTGTTTTACTTTATATTCAATGGTATTTTTTTTTTCTTCTTTGGCTGGGTATTTTGTGATTTATAAAAACATAGAGCCCTGGAGCACGCCAGCATATCTTAGAGACTCATCCCTCTAAATTTTCACAGACTCACTTCAGGTATCAGTAAACTGCAAGCCACGGGTATTTGCAAACATTAATGAAGTAAGTCAATCGCATATGCTTGAGACATCTTAGCTTTTAAGTGGCTAGACATCTGAGCTACCGATGGATTTAAGTAAAACAGTTGGATGTGTAACCCTGGTTTGCTATCACTGCCATGTGTCTTGTCTGCAGAAGAACTCCATCTCTCTTAACCTCTTTTCAGATGGAAAAAGAGATTTTGTCCAGCAGCCAAAGGGAAATGCAGGCATCCTGGTGGAAAACAAGCTGTTTCAAAACCCTGGCTGCAAGCTACCCACACATCACGGTTGTCAGCCAGGCTGCACATGCATAGTTACAGGGAATAAAATAGAGAGGACCTTCTGTTCCTATTCAGAAAGGTCTCTACCCATTCACCTACACCAGAGGATCGTCGTCAGCTGCCAGTATTAATTTGTTCTCCTATGTAGTTTTCCAGCCAAAGGAGGGTAAAATAAGTCTAATGCTATCCAGCAGGAACACTTGCAATGCAAATGCTAGCCCATATATTACAAAGCATTAATGCGACCCACTTCTAGATTACTTGGGGTAATTTCTGATTTTATTTATTCCTCCTTTTCTTTAATTAACTTCTGGGAAGAGAAGCTGAAATATCAGTATGGGGAAAATCAAATATGAGAAACAAAGCCCATTTTTATTTTGAGACTGTGCTTCCCTTGCAATAGCAGTTTATTTAAAGAGAAGCCTGGAATAATCCAGTTTAAGCAAAGCAAAGAGCTCTACTGAAGCCAAACTGTGTGTGGGTGTGCTCTTGTCAGGGCTCCCAGAAGAGGAGGGCAGGAAAAGCTGTTAGTCAGACCTCAGATATTGCAGGAGATGTTGGTTATTCAGTAGCTGGCATTTTTCCTTGGTATACCAGTACAGAGCCACCACTCTGGTGTACTGGAAGAGGGTGCATCCCACTGGGAGAATCCTCAGATAACCTGAGGTCCTGCTCCTTTGTTATTGTAAAAGAAAATCCCAAGGACACATGGCTGGAAGAGGTGTCCGCTGCAAGGGCCTAGGAGGTGGGTTAGGAATGAGTCTCTGCTCCTCTGCCTTTTCTCGTTGTTCCACCTTGTGCTGTGTTTGCAGCAGGTCCCAGGCTGGGGTCTGGTGGTGTTGCTCTGTGCCACCTGCGGGGGATTGTGTTGTATGGGGTGGTCCCACCTCATACCATTTGGACCCAGGCTTGAAGCCACAACAGTCTTCAGGCAGAGTTCCCGCAGAGCAACAGTCAGTATGGGTCATAGCTTATCAGAACGTTTGCGGAGAATTACCCACATGCTCAGTTTTCTCACAGTGAATAGTCTCTTGATGCTATGGGCTTCTCAGAGTTCAGGAAGTCAGGCATAAGCATAAATCTTTGCATTATCTCAGCTTACTTTTATAATCTGTTTAAATAATGTGGGTTTTTTTTCTCAGTATATTGCTCTTTAAAAAGTTCTATGGCAACAGTGTAGCTAAGGATATGTTAAATTAAAGTATTTAGGCATTAGAGGCAAGTGATTATGTTCCTTAGAAAAAGAATCAAATAAATTGACGATTAGCTCTTGAAACAGCAGGTGAGACTAACACAGAGGATAAGGTGCAATTCTGTTGCCACTGGTGGATTTGAATGTGTAAGAATCATCTTTCTTTGTTATATATCCGTGGATTTGATTTTTAATTATTTGGCTTGGAGATAATAAATGATTGTATGTGATTTATAGAAAACTGCATATTCCCAAGTTCTGCACTGTGAAATCCATATCTGTACTGGTTTGCAGTGGGCACCAGCACACTAATGATTAATTATATACAGAAATATTAATTAAATTTCATATAATGATAAATAAATTAGAACTGAACATAGCATTTTTTTTTTAATTTAAAAATGTGTAGTTAGATATTTATTTCCTAGATCTGTGAGAATTACTGTAGTCAATAAAGAGAGCATGAAAACTTGGAGCCTGTATAGATATTGATTGGTATGTTCAGGGTATATTTCAGATATTTACCCTCTGCTTCCCCTCTCCAAGGAGAGCCTCCCCTGGTCAATTCTTTCCATTGATTTTGAGTCTGCCTGCTCAAGAAGCTGAAAATGTTGATGCTGCTGGAGAAAGTACAAGAACAGCAATTGATGGGAAATACATTTTATGATACTCTGCTTCCATATTTTAAAGGGGAACATTTATTAATGGCAGCAGGTCTCCGATTTTCCCTTTTAAACATATCAATCAAACTGACAGCAATTTGCAAACTCCTGGACATTTTCATTTTCTCTGAAGTGACCCCTTTTTTGTTTTCTCTCTCTCCGCAGACAGTGAAATCATTCCTCCCGACTGCCTGCGGCCCCGCTCCTTCACAGCCATCCGTCGGCCCTCACTGCGGCGGGACACGGAGGACACGCGCCTCTCGGTCAGCCTGTGCGACCTCAACCTGCAAGAGGAGACCTTCCATGTGACGGCTACCACGTGTCCCATCCCGCAGAACTCCCTCAACTCCCAGCACTCCCACCTCCTCCCCTCCCAGCTGGAGAGCGACCTCCGCTTCCACCACCTCCGGGGACCCCACGTCAAAATCCTTGACGACCAAACAGTGGCCCGCCTGGAGCACGCCCGGGAGGAGAGGACTTTGGTTTTCACCAGCAGACCCCTTCGGATCAACGAAACCATTTTTGTCAAAATCAACAAGTCCAACGCTGTGCGCACAGGGACGCTGGCCTACGGGGTGACGTCCTGCGACCCCGGCACCTTGCGCCCCAGCGACCTCCCCTATAACCCTGAGTCCTTGGTCGACCGAAAGGAGTTCTGGGCCATCTGCCGAGTCGTGGTGCCTCTCCAGAGTGGAGACATCCTGGGATTTATGGTGAATTCGGATGGTGAGCTGCACTTGAGTCACAACGGTGCTGGCACTGGCATGCAGGTCTGCGTGGACTGTTCCCAGCCCCTCTGGATGTTCTTCGTTTTACACGGCGCGGTCATGCAAGTTCGATTGTTAGGTATGTTGGACCCCCTTTTTCCGAACCTCATGCACAAGAAAGCGCGGGGGGATATATCACAGGGGAAGGGTGGAGGGAATGAATGGCTCCCTCCCTGCTCTAGGACTGGGTACAAATTTTGTTTTTGTAAAAGGGAAAAAAAAATATATACAAAGGCACATACATAGCATGTGGATATGAGTTACAAGACTTACCTCTTTGCACTTCTCTAACATCCTTCACTTGATGGTCTCAAAGCTCTTTTCAGATAGTGAATTAAGCCTCAGAGACCTCCATTAAAGTACAGATGAGTTACAACTGACCTAGGAGAAGCAAGGAAGGGAGAGGAGAGGTGCTTTGAGCTGTCCTACTGTAGGGCATAGCCAGCAGGAAAAATGAGATCTGATGCCCTTTTCTGCATGTTAGCTATCATCTGGCATGACCGATTCCCAAAAAGAGTGGTCCCCTTGCTTTCCCCAGGCTTATATGTGAGAGGCAGGCTAGCAGGCAGAGAGGAAGCCCTGTGCTTCATGATCCTGGTGGTGCACAGAGCATGACACTGGCCAGCTCAACAGGAGAGGGGTTCCCTTGTCCTCCAGCCCTATTTAAGGCAGTGGTAGCTCATACAGGTTGATGGACCTCTGAAGGGCTGGCCTCTTCCTCTTGGTATTTTTGCTCTGGTTTCAAGCTCTGTTAACTGAAGTACTTCATTTAGATGCTGAAATTCATGTTTTGAAGGTATAGAGGGGAAAGCCTTGAAATAGCATTTGCTCAGGATCAAATTTACTTTGTGTGTGTGTGTTATCGGACACAAGTGTAGGATGTGTTTGGCCATGAATTTGGACCATAACTGGAGATGATTTAAAAAAGCTCCTTTCTTGTTTATACTGTTATATTCATATAACTTTAAAGATACCTAAATTCCTTTTGGCTTCAAATCCTCGGTATTAAAATACCCGTCTTACCCAACAGGAAAAAAAAAAACAAACCCAAAAGCCAACCAACACCTCCTTTTTTAGGATTTATAGACAGTCTTTGAAGATAAATTGTGGTGAACACACACATCTGTCTGCAGGGTCCAGTTCACCTTAATCACAGTATGAAGTGCCCTATATAATTTGCTTAAAGTTGACCATAGGCCTATGCTGTGAGTGTTTTGTGGCTGTTAAAGGATCACAGATGACAAATGTAATACTGCAATTTATTTCCAGGAGCCCAAGACTCAATCCCTGATAATTCAGCCTGATTACATTTGTTGTGGGTACTGCACATAATCCGCAGCTAGCTCTGCTCTCCACCAACATGTCATTGTGATAATAGTAGGTGAAGCCAAACAGATCCCAGTAAAGTAGGAGATTAAATGCTCCTGTATACATTAGAAGGAAAACATCCTCTGGTCATTGAGCTGCTGGTAAAACTAAGTCATCGACCAGTGCTTCCTTTCATATGAGCTCACTAATTCTGGCAGTTTTGCACAGAGCAGATAGCCTGCTTGCAATGGGTCCTGAAGCAGGGCAGCAAGGATGTGTTTCACCAGAGGGTCAGAATCATGTCCTCATACAGAATTCAACCAAGCATGAACTTAAACACAGGCCTCCTGCATCCTAGGCAAACCTCCTGCTGTGCATACCCTGTGTATGTCCTCCCTACCTGCTCACAAGTTCAGCCCAAACCAGTACGCTCCCAGTGCATGTTTTAGATAAATCTGCATTTGGATCCATGAAATGAAATCTGCTGAGTTGGAAAATGCCTCACTACCCGTATTCGTGACCACATAACAGACTTTCCAGGACTCGGTCACTGGAAGAGAAGCTGAAAATGGGCTATTGTTCTTAAGTGAGATGTAAGTGGAAAGAACCAGACTTGCTGACCTTGCCTCTCTCAAGGAAAGGGTAGGACCCTGCTGAGTGTACAGCTTTATCCACATCAGCTTGGGCAGCAAGCTGCTATCTCCCAGTTAAAAGCTACAAAATTGGAGCTTGCCTATAATCTTTAACAGGTGTTAAAGTAAAAATAGAGCTTTTCAGACCTATGTTTCCAGTATAACAATGCTGGGAGCAGCATGGTCCTCATATCAGTATAATATCGGTACAGTAAACTGCCCAGAGAAGAGCACTGACGCTGTCCCAACACTGCACATCTCTGCAACTGCAGTAATTATATGGATCAGCAATATCCCAACAGAAGGCAAAGAAAATAATGAGCTTCCATCTCTAGCTTTTGCAATATTATTAGGGAGGTGATGTGCACTGTTTGTATTGCAGTGGAACAGATTATGGTGCTTGCCATAATGTCTGTCATTATAATATTAGAAAATGTAAGAAGAATATGAAGTGTTCATCTTTCTAATGACAAGCTCCATCTTCAGAATGCAAACATGAGTAATTTTGTGTGATCTGTCTTTTGTAGTTAGAGCTTTATATCACAGAAGAAGACAAGTTTATAGTCATATTTTTCTAGTTTTAATAGAAAAAGTGAAGTTCCATATCCTTGAAAAAAATGGGACACAAATACTGCAAGAGGCGTAATTGTACCAAAACTATCTTAAATAGCAGATGTCATTCTATTTCTGGGGGCATATCATTATTAGATTAATCAAAGCAATGTTATGCCATGTTAAAGGAACATCAGCACTACAGCAGACTATAAAATGAAATTAAAGTTGCTGGTTTTGCTTCTTCTCCAGCTTTTCTGTTTTATTTGGAGGATTGAGAAGATGGAGAGCAGCAATGACACTCTTGCACCTAGAGAAGGTTTATTTTTGACTCAGTGAACAACATGGCTCAGGGTATTGATCACTGGATACTACATTTCATGCCTTGAGATGAGTAATTTGGTCCTGACCCAGAGCAGGACCAAGCTCAGGTCTCTCCTGGCTTGTGGCTTTACCATAGAAGCTGACATTTGCTGATGGCAGTTATTCCACAGTGTTGGGGATACAACATTTATTTCCTAACCTAAATATCAGGGGAGGCCATCTCTACCCAGGCTGATGGTCTTAGAAAACTCTTTATGAGAGGAGGGCAGTGTCGGGTTGGTTTGATAGTAAAGAATTCTGACTTCTGTTTCCATCTTATCAATCTGGCATCATATACTGGCAATATATTTGCTGTAGGAGAAACAAAAAAGCAGAAAATAAAGATGAGGTTGGAAACACTGTTTTTCTTTATGTCACCCCAGCAAAGGGAAAATAAATTAAACACAAGCACGACTATAGCACAGTGAGAGGCCACAGTCATCTGTAGTGGCAGGTGGAATGATGTCAGTTTGTTGCAAAGAAAAGGTTAAAAGGCAACTTGACCAGCATGGAGGGAAGATAAATGAAAGAGAAGGGCACTTTAATGGAGCTGATAATAGCATAAAAAGTATCGAGCTGCTGGAAAATGAAGGGACACAAATTTATATTAAACATAAGTGAGGGTAATTAACTACAGGAACCAGCTATAGAGGGGAGCAATAGATCTTTTTGTCAGGTTTGGAAGCCCTTCTAAATATTTTGTATGTAAAGTGCTGGTCTTAATTCAGAAATTCTGTGGGTTGTGCACATAAAGACAACCAAACAGAAACCCAGATCATTAGGCATGTAGAAATGAAACAATCTTTGCATATCCTTTAGGAATTCCATTAGTTCAGGCTTGGGTTGATTTTTTTTTCAGGCATCATTCCTGTACATTCAACAAACCAGCCTATTAAATTTGATTTACTGCTTTCAGCTTTTGCTGGTACGCATTTCAGCTCACACACAGTTTTATCGACAGCTCTGAAAGGTTGAAATGAGCCAGTCTGGATACATTGGTCTGGTTTTGGTCTGGTTTTGGTGGTGTAATTCATTTATGAAGTTAAATTGATTGACCCCATAAGGTTTAAAATGTATGACTCATGTCTGGAGGAGCTATCACAGCAATAAGTTTATATATTTAGTATTTGGGGATCCAAATGGTTGGGGATATGCTTTCATTTTCTTTTGTCTCAGAGTGAATCACCAATGTGTAAAACATCTTCCTTCAACTCCTTTTTTTTTTTGGTGTGGTTTCCCTTGTGAATTTCATCCTTTCCAGTAATATTGAAGTTTTCTCTTGAGCAATGAAATAACATGTTCCAGCAACAGTCATACTAATGAAGCTGAGTTGCCAGTTTATCTGTGTCCTTTCTATCCATGCACTTCAATAACTCCAGCCCCACCAGAACGGCTGCACAGTATTGCAGCTCTCTGGATGTATCCTAATGCTGGCCAAGAGCAGCATTAGACCTGAAAAATCCCACCCAAGAGCTAGCATTTGGTGTGGGTAAGTCTGTGTTCACATCCATGCTGGATAAATGCAGAGTGTGTGGGCTAAACTCTCCTACCTCCTTTACCATGGGTATATGAGTTGGGGCTCCTACTTAGCTGCCCATTGCAAAATATGTAGAAATCAATTGTTGCTGAGGTTTCCATTCTTCTTTCAGACTTTCTTGACATTGGTCAAAGGGCTCAAAACTGGGGGAGGGAGGAAAGAGCTGACCAGGGACTTGCAGACAGAACAACTATGAATCCTTAGTTCCTTGAGATTTCTGACAACAGCAGTTGGCAAAGGACCAAATTGGGTCTTAGTTCACCAGAGTACTGTGGGACAAAAGGTGCTGGCAAAGGGCTCTTTAAGTCAACAGTGAAATTTGATCTGAAGTGGCCTCAGTGCCAGTGTGTAGAGGCAAACTGCAGTCAAGCCCATTACAGGCAGGTTTACTCCAAGCTGTGCCCATTAGGACTCTCGCTGGTGGTCAAGCTTAGCAGCCCTGGTAGTGCTGTCCGTGTTGCAACAGAGCCCTTATCCCGAGGAACCAACTGGAAAGAGTTGCAGTTTCATGGGTGAACAGAGTAGTGTCTTGCTTAGGTGACACAGAGCAATGGTTTAACCAGGGGAAATTACTTTGCCTCCTGTGACGTTAATCACACTGCCCTCTTTGGCTTTCTTTGACTTTAGCTCCATCACAGGTGAGTGACCAGCTCTCCATGGACCACTAGTGATTCCGAGGCCATATCTGAGCCTCGAAGACCACCCTCTCCTCTCTAACCAGGATTATTCCTCTGAATCCCAGGATTCCTCACTTACCTTGCTGATACAGTTCCTGCAAATCCTGTCTCCATATTATCTCCAGGGGAGACTTTCTCTTCTTTTTCTCTGGTCTCTGCTGTGGCACTTGTCTGGCCTGATCCTCCTAAGAATCTGTAGGGCTTTTTGGGAGCTGATCCCATCTTGCCCCCTTTCTTCCCAGGCTTTTATCCCTTCCTATGTAAACAATTATCTTAGCCTGTGGTTGCACCTTGACTGTCCCAGGACTCCAGTATCCCATGGCAGAGTATCCATCCCTTCCAAAAACCTACTCCTGGTTGAAGTTACATACTTTGCACAGGCAATTACTG
The DNA here is from genome assembly GCF_929443795.1 of Astur gentilis. Taxonomy (NCBI): domain Eukaryota; kingdom Metazoa; phylum Chordata; class Aves; order Accipitriformes; family Accipitridae; genus Astur; species Astur gentilis. The sequence goes on from NC_064888.1 coordinate 30,062,134, forward strand.
CAGCAAGCATGCAAAATATTTAAATGGTAATTGGTATGCACAGTTATACACACTGCCCATGGCGCAGACAGTAGGTACAGTTTGTAGAAAAGTATCTCACACAGGCAAGGAGATCTTGGTTCTCCAGCTCTGAATTTGTAAGCTTCTCCTGTTTGAGAGAATATAGTTCTTTGCAGTAGTGAATCACACACCCTCATCTCTGATCTCAGAGGTGGCTGGTACTTTACCCACTTGGGAACTTGATGTTTCTCCATCTTGGTACATTTCCATGATGTGGAAATTGCCAAGTTAAACACAGCACAAGAGAAGCCTGATAAATGCATAACATTGTTGCACAGAAATGCATGTAATCAATCTCTTCTTTTAACATGCATCCAGTTAGAAGTGCCCCAGAGTTCTATTGTCCATGCTTTTTTTAATTATTTTGGAAACATTTCCCACTTGTATGGAGAATGGGCTCATTAAGCTGATTGGGATTTAACAGGCCTGTGTTGTGTGGCTCTTAACTGCCTGGAGTTCCTATGCGTTGCAGGCTATGTGGTGTTTTATGGTTTTAGAGTCTAGGAGGGAAGGAAAAGAGATAATATTCAGTGCCTCTTGGAAAGAAATCCACTTGTATTAATTGATGCCTCTTCATAAACCCTCCTATCATGCATGGTTTTATCTTTTATTGCAGGTGAAGCATACATTACTGATGTTAAGTTGCAAGAGCTGCACAAGAGCATTACAGCGTCTGTAACTTCTGGGCTTGATTCTAGCACTGCACGGGGCTCTTCATTCACGTCCTGTTTTATGTTCATTGTTTTAAAGGAGATTTAGTACAAAGAGAAGCTGTTGTGTTAGAGAGGACAAGTTGCTTGATAACTTGTGCCTTGGAAAACTGCACAGTCACAGAGAGTTGGATGCAGTCAAATGCTTGTCCCTTGTGGTCAGTGTCAGCAATGTCAGAACTAATACCTGCTCATGGCACCTTTGTACCATCCCTCTAAAGATCTCATCACACATGACATAATTAACCCACACTTGCCACGGGTAAGTCAGTGACCATTAGCCTGTGTACGGAGGTATCAACCAGCATCTGGGTAAAGGCAGGGTAAAGCAAGTGGACTTCATCTAAGCAACAGCCACAGGGCTTGCAAATGTCTCGTCCTCTCCACGCTGTCCTCCACAAGAGCGGAAATTATCATCATCACTAGGATAATAAACTATCCCTGGCTGCAGTGAGATGTTCATAGTAAGTGATGTATAGATCTCCCTTATCTCATAACACCTTTGCCTGCCTACAGTGAATATACAGGATATGGGATCATATACCAGCCTCTTTGAATTGCAACTTCTCAGAACTGATAAAATCTGCCTATTCTTTGAACTAACACTGGCATGAGTTAGTTATTCTGGCTACTGTGAGAATGACATAGCAGACTAAACTCTTTCTTCTCCCTCTTTGTCAGATGCCTTTTCATCCAGCAGAGTGTCCCATGGAAATTCAGAGCAGTGCTGGCCAAGAAAAGTGAAAGTATTTGTTTCCTGTATGCATCTACCACCCTATGTATACATGTTGCTCCTAGAGAAGCACAGAGCTTGGAGGTGCTGGGTTAGGCAGCCATTTTCCTTTTGCTCACAGAACTACTTTTGCTGTGATCTCCCAAATACTCTGAGCCAAATGGCCCTTTTGAGATGGATTTGGAAAAGGTGCTGTTTATGAACAGAAACATTTTTGGCCAGGGTAATTAATACCTGTGATCTTTTAGAGGGCGTTTTGTTTTTCTTAATCAGGATGAAAGCTCCAACTCTCATTTTTCACATGGTTCAGCTACTGTTGCGGTTTAACCCCAGCCAGCAACTAAGCACCACGCAGCTGCTCACTCACTCCCCCCCATCCAGTGGGACAGGGGAGAGAATCAGAAAAAAGTAAAACTCCTGGATTGAGATAAGAACAGTTTAAGAGAATGGAAAGGAAGATAATAATAATAATAATAATAATTGGAATATACAAAACAAGTGATGTACAATGAAGTTGCTCACCACTTGCTGACCAATGCCCAGTTAGTCCCTGAGCAGGGGTCTGCCCCCTCGGCCAACTCCCCCCAGTTTATATACTGCGTATATGGAATACCCCTTTGACCAGTTTGGGTCAGCTGTCCTGGCTGTGTCCCCTCCCAGCTGCTTGTGCCCCTCCAGCCTTCTTGCTGGCTGGGCAAGAGAAGCTGAAAAATCCTTGGCTTAGTATAAACACTACTTAGCAACAACTGAAAACATCAGTGTGTTATCAGCATTATTCTCATACTAAATCCAAAACATAACACTGTACCAGCTACTAGAAAGAAAATTAACTCTATCCCAGCTGAAACCAGGACAGCTACTTAATCCAGGCTTCTTCTTTTACCTCTTCTAAGCATCTGTCTGGCTGCTTTGTTCATCTAGTATTTCTCAGGTTGAGAGATGGAGCCCCATTAGAGGCTCTTTCACTTCAGTTCAGCTAGGTGTTCATTGCATGGTGTTCATGCCCACAGGATTTTGCAGGATGAAGTGCTGACTAACTGCTGAACTTCACCTGTCAGGTCAGAAAAGATACACTATAAGTTTACTGTGTCTTCTTTGCTTTCAGACAGCACATTGGGCTTGGGCTGTAAGAGTTGCTCAATCAAAAGCTTCTGTGGTGTTTGGAGCTTCCAGGTTTCTCCTGCTTAGCTGGAGTGTGCATATGACTGCAGGAGAGTAATAGATGTGCTGGTGCCCTGCTGGCTGTCTGGTCACAGCAGACAGCAGTGCTCCTGTGAAGCCATAAATTACACTCCGTTTCTGATCCACATGAAAGTCTGAACTGTTGTTGTCCATGTGGTTTGGATCTAGCTTTTCCTTCCCTGAAGAGTGATTGTCTGACACCCATCTGCAAACACAGGCCTTATGGTTTTCCATGCAAAATCTGCCAGGCTGCTTTTTGACCTATTTCTGGACATTTCTGTAGCACAATGCAAAATCCCTTATGTTTTCATGGGCTTGTAAAGAACAAAATGTAATATTGTTCTATTCAGAACAGCTTTTAAATCCTCCAGGAAATACTTCAATGCAAAAAACCCCCATGGATCATCAACTGATGTTGGTCACCTGAGAGGCAGAGATGAGCTGCAGCATAGAGGCTGGGCTCTAAGGGCATGGTTGGCCAAAAAACATTGAGCCCAAGGGGAAGGAAGCTCTGGTTTCTGGTCAATGTAGTATTGTTCCCATCACTGTGGGAACATAACAAATGGCTGTGTAAATACATGTATTTTATAGCATTCAGAAGTGATGTATATGCTTATATCCTTCCCTAACATTATTGTTGATCTTTAACTACCATGTGCCCAGGGAGCAACAGGTGCTTTGTTCCTTTGTTTTAGCATGATGGATTCAAAATTGTTGGGCAAGACCTGAGTGGCCCTGGGGGACAGAATAGCTCTCCTGGAGCCTTGGCTGGAGGCAAGAAAATGTGATAATGTGCGGAAAAGTATATGGCTGCTCTTCAGAGCAGAGAGCATGCTGGGATGGGGGCTGTCATTTTAGCATTGAGACTATCTTGCTGAAACCATGTTTGGTATTTGCAGCTCTCTCTACATATGGTGGAACATTTGCATTAGTGAAAACCATTTACTGAAATAAAACATGGAAGGATTTAGCTCTTGCAAAGCTTGTCTTGATAAGACCCACTTTTTAGTGGATGTGCCACTCATGGAATACCAGGGTTCCTAGTGTCAGTGTCAAGGGAGAGATGTTAGTCTGACATCTGCCTGGGGAACATCCAAAGACAGAAACTTTTGTCTTTCTGGTAGAAGACAGAGAAAAGAACCCAGGAGTTCTCAGTACAGTGTGTCCTGCCACTAGATTGCAAGGTCAAGAGAATAGAATCATAGAATCACAGAATGGTATGGGTTGGAAGGGACCTTAAAGATCACCTAGTTCCAACCCCCCCACCATGGGCAGGGACACCTTCCACTAGACCAGGTTGCTCAAAGCCCCATCCAGCCTGGCCTTGAACACTGCCAGGGATGGGCCAGCCACAACCTCTCTGGGCAACCTGTTCCAGTGCCTCACCACCCTCATAGTAAAGACTTTTTTCCTAATAACTAACCTAAGTCTACCCTCTTTCAGTTTAAAACCATTACCCCTCATCCTATCACTACGCCCCCTGTTAAAGAGTCTCTCCCCATCTTTCCTGTAGGCCTCCTTTAATTACTGGAAGGCCACAATAAGGTCTCCCCGGAGCCTTCTCTTCTCCAGGCTGAACAACCCCAGCTCTCTCAGCCTGTCCTCATAGGGGAGGTGCTCCAGCCCCCTTATCACCTTCGTGGCCCTCCTCTGGACCCACTCGAGCATGTCCTTACACATTTAGTGTACTGTTCTAGGTTCCCCACTGCATGTTCAATATTGGCTTTTGTTCTTGTAATATGCAAAAGAGCTGTGTAAATCCACCAGTCTGTATTCTCTAATAGTTAAAAGTATATCTGTATCCTTTTCTGAAAGGAGTAGATGAATGGAGTGGGAAAGTTGTACACATGCTACATCCATGAGCAGAAAAAAAAAAAACCAAACGAAAAAAACCCCACTTATATAAAAGATTTTTCAGTAAAAAAAAGTAAGGTCCAAAATTGAGGTCCCAGTCCTACCAGTCTTGCACATGGTTATTTATCAAGGGTTTTCACATTCTAGTGGTCACTATAAAGCCAAAGATCTGTAGCATATTAGATTATGCAAAGATATGACTGTTACAGGGTTAAGTTGCTCTAGTATCCTGTCCCAGTAACATCACAGCCCACTCACACTGCAGAAGCTGATGTGTTATGGGACAGATCTCCTTATGCAGATGTTCACATGAGCTCAGTACCCACAATTGTGCCAGATTTTTGAAAGAACCTTGATCCTATTTAGATATCAACATCAATGGCCCTGATACAGTGAGAATGTTAAATGTGAGAATGGATATTGAGCAGTTTTTGAGATAGGGGAATTATTTTAGCTGACAGGCTTAAAAATCTGGCTCCTAACAAAGGGAAATCAAGTTGAGAGTTTTGAAAGGCATCTAATGACTATGACTGTCAGATGCCCAGTGCTCACTGGACTAAAATGTTTGAGAAGTGCACAGCTCTCTTGAGCATCCTTAAATATGCCAGTTGAAGGCTGCAACCAGATTTCAGCAGCTGCTCTAATCTTTTCCACTGTGTGCTGGAAGCTCTGGGACCTGCGGATGGATGGAACAACACTGAAAATCTGTGATTACTGTTGGTAATTACCTGATCTTTATTGGCTGTCCTATTTAAAAGAAGGGGCTGTCAGTGTGCTCCACATGATAGTCAGCATATGGGCAAGTTGGTATGTTGCATAAGACTTTATCTTCCTTAGAAACTATGTCAGGAGGCTCCCATGTTTTGTCTTTTAGGTACAATGTTTAGTTAAGATCCTGGTGTAGTCCTTAAGATGGGTATGAGTAAGAAAATCCCATTTAAAAAGGTAAAGATGATCAAACTATGTGAACTATGAGTCGGACAGTAGTGGTCATTTACTGACAGCATGCTATAAGCCAGGAAAAACAAAGTTTTTGGATGGGTCCAAAGGGGAAAAAAAGGATAGCTCTGGAGGGCAGACTGAGTGGTTATGGATTATTCTTATAACACTTGTGAAATAGTCATTAAGAGACTAGGCAGGTAATGCAAATAACAGAAGGTGAGTGTGATACCCGAGGTGGTGTTTGGCATTGCCAGAAAGCATTCTGGGGGCACAAATCATGATATTCATTCCTGTTTGCAGCCAGCAAACACTGGGTATTGCTCATTTGTTTCTTTTCTACCTTGAAAGCAAAGTCTCCAGACTATGCAGTACCACATTTCCACTTCAAAGCAGCAGACATTTTCAGCCTTTGGAGCCTGGTTTCTGCAAGACTTCCACAAGCACAGTCCCAGTACTCTGACAGCAACATTGTGCTTGCAGGCCTTTTGGGTTAAGATCTGAAAAAGTGCAATGGGACTACAAAATACTGAATTTAATTATGAGGGGGGAAAGGATAAGAGAGAGAGACAGAGATTTAGTAAAATGGGTTGAGTCTTGCTTTTGTCTCCTTTTGAACATGAACACTCCTCCCCATACGGTGACAGTATGAGGAATGCCCTGATCAAATCCCAAGAAGTTACTGGGCACCTTTCACTGGCTGATGGATGTTTTTCACAATCTGATGGAGTTCAGCCTGTTGTTATTTAAGTCCCAGGAATGGCCCTGCCCCTCTGTCACCTCTCTCGGGAATAGATACTAGATTAAGAAATGTGTTATGAACACCTTAACCTGCCAGTTTCCCAACCTTCAGTGATCCAAAGTCAACAGTAATAAGGAAGCAACATGCTCTTTGGCATTACTCTACTTTTCTCTCCATCTCAGCTGTAGTTTGAATCTGGGAGTATTAATATACTGCTTGCTAGCAATGGGTTGGGAATAGCTGCAGAACAGATTCATGGCAGCTACTCCCTGCTCTGGGCCACGGAGATGCCCTGGGGATTTACTTGCATCATAGCAAATGCCCATAAGCATATTCAGAAGGAGAATGCAGACAGCACATTGCTCTTCCCACCTGGTTTTGTTGTTGTGGTTGTTTTCCAGTTCTCTCTCTAGGGCTTATGCGGTAATAAGCAGGTCAACATAATCACATTGTTATGAGAAAGAAATGTAGACATAATATTTTTATAAATTAATTAAGGGGGAGAGTTAATTGAAAATGTTATTTATTTTTAGGGAGTATTGACTTTGTATCTGGCCTTCTTACCAATGTAAATCCTTCAGTGGTACAGCTTTCCCCGGACAGCTGCCGTTAAGAGAGACGCTTAAAAGTTGGGACAGCCTCAGACGATATCCCCTGAGAGTGGATTGCAATGTGCTGGGAAACCACCCTGTTCACCACAATAAATACAGAGAGCCAAAAGCATCTCTGACAGCCACAGCTGCTGTATTTTGGCCACAGTTAGGACATTCTATAAAAGGGCAATTATGGATACAGATAACCACTCTCATAAAAATCATAAATGCTGGATAGTATCCCAAGAGACTACCTACTTCAAAGAGCTCTAATCATAGAGATGCCGTAGTCTTTCTAGGAAGCCCGATTGCTTTACAGTGCTTCACTTTCTACATAATGTCTAATCTGAATACCTTAGGAGTCTAAACCCATGATTTCATGCCTTATCCAAAAGTTTCACGAAGAACAGATTGTTTCTTCTTTTCTTTTAGCAGCCTGTGAAAAATGCTGCCATCTAAAAATTGTAGAATCATACAACTTTTTAGGTCGGAAGGGACCCCTGGGAATTATCTTATCCAACCTCCTGCTCAAAGCAGGGCTAACTTCCAAGTTAGTACAAGACCATGTCCAGTCAAGTTTTGAGTATTTCCAGGGACAGAGATACCACAGTGCCTCCAGGCTCCTGCTCCAGTCCCTAACCAGCCTCATATGACCCTGAATTGGTGCAACCTTTTCATAACAGAATGGCATTGTTGATTTATGATCAGCTGGTGACCTCCAGCAATCCCCAGGCCTTTTTCTGTAGGACAGCTGTATTTCTAATTGAATGGACTAATTCCCTGTCCTGTGTTTGGGTAGCTGATTATCTCTGCTTAAGTGCTGCATTTTGCATTTGATAGTATTGAATACCATCCCATTTATTTCTGATCCTATTTCCAGTTTGGCAAGACCATTTTGAATTACAAACCTTTAGCATACTAGCAGCCTTTCCTGGCGTGTTGTCTGTACATTCTATGGTAATGCTCTCTTCTACTGAAAGTATAATATTCTTTTTCCTTTTGTGGGTGGATGTATAGGTTCATTTGTTTGCATCTCTCCCAGAGCGATGACAGAAGTGCAGAGAAGGAGTCAATCTGCACTGGATTTTGGTAATAATTGGACTTTGCAAAGATAAAACAGCAAACGAATTGATTCAAAATGCACTTAAAGGTGATTCCAGTGTGTTCAGCATATTTGAGAACAAGCTTGAGACAAGTTAGCAGCAGAAACAATTTATCTGGAGCCTTTAGAGAGAGGAAGAATGTTTAAATTTATTTATTTAGGATTATTTAATTTTTTAAAATCATGGTTTGAAAGCTAGCTCTTGGTGGGAGCTCTGTGCACACAATGAGCGTGTTTGGCCTTGAGCACATGTATCTGGTTTTAGTTAAGCCAAGCTGGCCACACTCATTCCACCCTGCACATGATCTCATTCCATGCTGTCATGGTATCTGCACACCATCCAGCAATATATTAACAGCGTGAGTAACGTGTCTTATGTTGATTATTCTGTCACCAAGGGAGAAGTGTGTCTTGTCTGGTAGGAAACTCTGTTTTAAACAAAGCTCTATACTTACGCTGGAGAAAAGTCAAGAGCTGTGCCTTGTGTTAGGAGAAAGAATTGGGAAGGTGTGTGCTGGCCCTTGGGTCTTGGGTAAGGCCATTTTGGGACTCAGACCAGTTACAACCAGAGAAGATTGTGGCTCCCGCACTGACAAGCTCTCCTTGCACTGCGGCAAGGCCATTTGCACTGCTGCCATCATGCTTCATCAGTTCATACTCTGTGACACTTGGGGCACCTCCAAATTCTATTAGTCCAGGAAGAAAAATGCTCCTAGTAGCTTTTATTTTGCATTTAATGAAATGACCAGGTTGGTGTTAGAAATGCAGTGTGCTGTGTGTCAGCCTAATGGAAGAAAGGCTGCAGGGAGGAGAGGGAAGGCTTGAAAAACTTGTTCAGCTGCTCAGTGTTCATATTTGTTCTGTGTGCAGTGAAGGAGCTGAAATCTGTGCCCCTGCTGGGCCTGTTTACAGTGTGTGTTACCCACAGGGCAAGTTTTCTGCTACGGTCATCTGTCAGATTGGAGGGGAAGGGCCATTGCTAGTGGCTGTCATTAGAGGCTGCATCATTCTCTTTGCATATTTACTGAGCTAAACTCCAGCCTCAGCTCCCATCTGTGTGATAAAGGAGGTGCCTCTCTACAGCATCTCAAGTGTGAGAGCCCCAAAGCCCTTTATAATATAGAGGCTAATTCAACTTCAGATTGTGCCTGGGAGCAAAGCACTCCTTGTTTGAAAAGGGGTAAAACTGAGGGACTGAAGGCTGAAGTTAATTGCTTCTCCCATACGCAGTCCTCAGAACAGATTTTGATGCATACATGATGCCCCCTCCATCCCTGTGCTACACTTAAACTGGTCGGTCTTGTTCTACTAAAAAGGGCAGGAGAATCTCGCATTAGCTGCTGCTGTTCTTCTTCTTTTTTTGCACAATCCACTGTTGGCACTTGGAGGTCCGGATTCCCAGGTTTGGTCCTCCTTTGTCTTGGTAGCCTCCCTGCAAATAGAACTGAAGGACCTTTCTGGCACACAGGGTTTTCCTGGCCTCCTACTGCTGCTTTTTCTCTGGAGAGTAGCCTCCGACTCATCGAGGACACTGCAGATCCAAACCCTCTGTGTCTCTTGGCTCCTTATATGGTAACATGAAGAAGTCTTAGCATTTATTTCTGATTTGGAGTTACCCTGGTTGTCTTCTCAGCTGGGGAACTAGAAACTTTAAAACCACAGGCAAACTAGTTCTTACCACCAAGAAACCGTACCTTGGTTCATGCATGTGTATGCCACTGTCTCACCACTGTCTTACTGAAGACCAGACTGCATTGTTAACAATTATATTCCCCCTGCAAAACCTTTGCAGCAGCTAGAGTTTTAAGCATTCCCATATTTTTCCCTTCTGGAAAGGGCTTTAAGATACTTGTTTTAACAGCAGAAGAAAGAGGTTGAGATGGAGGAAGCACGCCCAGCAGGCTGTGGGGCAGAGCTGGCTTTTCTGGCAGAGAGCACACTAACACAGAGGTGATGGTGGGCAGTGAGAGCAGGAGGTAATGGAGCTGGGGACACCTAGAAGGGACTTGAAGGGGCTCTGCACTCTTGACCCATCACATCCAGACATGCAGGGAGTGGAGAAAACATTCCTGAATGGGGGCAGAGGTGTCCTTGTTCATCCCAGAGCCAAATGCATTTTGGTGACTTATCCCCACCTCTGACAGAAGCCATCCTACAAAAGAGGCAGAGCAGTGAGCAGACCTAAGTTTTCCTGATTGCCAAACCCTTGTGTTTGTCTCTAGAAAGTCCTTGAGTGACTTTGATGAATTTGTGAGAGCCTGGAATGATGCAGTTTTGCACTGGGTTAGTGAAGAGTGCTTTGACAAGGTGATGTGCTGGAGTCCAGCCCACCCTACTGCAGGCTGTCCCCTCTACTGGCTACAAGCCCATCGCTGGATATAGTGCTGAGGGTGCATATGAGCATGAAACCGTAAGGAAAGTAACAGCACTTAATGACTTGAGACACATTTAAGGGCAGAAACAAAGCGTTATGATGGCTAAAGGAGCTCCAGCAAATTTCAGGGGCTGTGGGAGCTCAATGTCTCTTCGGGGCCAGCTGCTAGCATTTAAAAAGGCATATGAGGTTTTTTTTCCTTTATCTCTTCCCTAGATTTTATGCTGATGAGACATAACTCCTGACAAGCACTGAGAGTTGCACTCCCCTGCCACATATCCCCAGTGTGTCATCAGCCCCAATTTTTAAAAGTAACTGTAGGTTTCTTTTCTCGTGTTGCAGGTTCCACCATATTAGCTGAGCGGCTGGGACTGTCCACACCAAGCTCGCCCACATCGACACCCAATTCCCCCACCGTCCTCTGCAGTGGCGTCTCTGACCCCATATTGTCTACATGTGGCTCTGGCCCCCTCTGCAGCTCTATCAGTGGTAAGTGTGGTGGGATCCCCTGCTGCCTTGCCTTTGCCTCCCCCTGCCTGCTCCTGCACTGCTTCCCTTCATGGTCTCACACTTGTCTCCCAGAAGGACTCTAAAACCACAAGGATCGACGGAGTCTCCTGACAGCTCCCTTGAGGGGGGAAGGGAGAGCCTCTGCAAAGGGTATTTTCAGTCTGTTTTACGTGGAAGCTGCTTAGATGCCTAAACAGCAATATTTCTCCAACCCTTTTCATCATGATCGGTCCCAAGGGAGGAAGCAGGGTTTCTGTTATGTGCATGGCCCTGTGATGCACAGCTCCTTCTGGAGAGCTTTGTGGCAGTGACATGTTGCATGCTAGCTTAGACTGGAGCTACGGATATTCCCCCCTTTCCCTCTCCACACACCTTCAGTACCCTCTGCAGAAAAAGGCAGTATTGATATTTCTAGTATGCTGATAAATTCCAGTGATATTTAGATAAATGTACATGCAGTAGTAAATGATAGGCTGTTCCGCAGCATTTTTTTAAAACACCCAGGCACCTGCATGATCCCAATGCATTGATGGTGGGATATATAACTTACCAAATCCTTGTCACTGTTGTCCAAACCAAGGTTGTTTTTCACTGAAGGTACCTACCAGTCTCAAGTCTAGTAACTGGTGACAGCAAACATTCCGATTTTTAATGGGTTTTGAGGGAAAAAAATATAAATTTTCTCATTATCTTGCTACCTCATCTGGCTTCATTGATGAGGCCTCATTACAGATGTGCTGTGAGCATTATTACTGCAGCCCATCACAGCTCTTGAAGCAATGACCCACTATGAGCTAGATGCTGTCCATGGGGGTACCACCCCCACCCCTGTGCTGAAGAATCCACACGGGGTGACCTGTAGCTAGGCATTGTGGTCTCACATCCCTGGATCAGCCCTAGAGATGAAGCACTGATTGTCTTGGGAGCTGCTGCCACCATGTGCCACCCAGTCTCTCCCTTTTCAAAGCAGTTGGCTTGATCTGCCCCTCCTGGTTTTTCCTCCCTTGTTAATGTTTAGACAGTAGTTTGAAAACGTGAAACTGCTCTTTGTCCCTGCTGTGTGAGAACAGCTTTCTCTTGATTTGCTCTGTGTGGGCAGCAGCTCCCAGCAGTTGCTGCTTTTCTGCTGTCCTAAGCCTTGGCATGTGAACCAGGGCTCAGTGAGTGGGACAGTAGGTCACAGGAAGGCTCTCTGATCCTGGAGCATCCATTTCTGCTAGGGCATGGTTCCTCCCTCTGTAGCTAGCTTCAGGGCAGAAATTACCTGGGATGTCAGGAAGCGTTTTAAGCAGCATGGTGACCCTGTTCTTTGTGTTTCAGGGACAGCTCCCAACTCTCCAATCAGCTTGCCTGAGTCACCCATCTCCCCGTCTGTCTCAGGGCCCTGGGGAGACGAATGCACCATCTGCTACGAGAACATGGTAGACACGGTCATTTACTCCTGTGGACACATGTGTCTCTGCTATTCGTGTGGGCTGAAGCTCAAGAAGATGGCCAACGCTTGCTGCCCCATTTGCAGACGGGCCATCAAAGATATCATCAAAACATACCGCAGCACTTAGAGCAGCAGATGCTGTGGTGGGGACTGGGCAGGTGGGGAGGAGGCTGTGAAACCGCATAGGTCTTGGCCTCTATTCATCATCCAGGAGATTCAAAAACCATCACCACCCACCACCCTGATCCCCTCTTCCATGGACAACAGATGAGATAAGCTTAGATGCTGCTCTTCTACCCTCCAAGCAAGCCCTGGTGCGGAACTCCAGCGTGTCAGGGAAGTTGCGATGGACTAATCTCCCTTGTGGATTTTAAACTTTATCTCAAAAAAAACCCAGCTGGTGCGATCATCCCTTTTCTACACCATGCACAGCAGAGGGGAGTCTCCAACATTTAGCAGGGGCAGCAAGTGGTAAAAGGTTCAGTGCTACACATCTCCGTCCAGAGACACCCCATGTGCAGAGGACAGCTTAGCAGAAGAGGAGAAACAAGCGACATGTTTCCATGTACAACCAGCCTGACTGTGGGAAGCCCCTTAGAAAGGACAGAGTGAGGCAAGTGTTGACCCAGCAAGGGAGGTGCAGTGAGCACATTCACAGTGGAAAGGCCGGGGCAGTGCAGAAGAGGACCCAGGATTTGCAAAGCAACACCTGCCCCACGTCCGCAGGCAGAAGAGCGGCCCCGTGGCTGTCCTCCACTCCTCCCTCGCTGTTCCCTGGCAGAGGCATTCATGGCGAGTTTGGCAGCCAACAGTGGCACTGGCCTTGCCCCTTCTCAGTGGCATCCAGCCATCTCCTGTTGCCATCCCGTTGCATGACGAGTGGCTCTCAAACCCCACCACTACCGATTTGCGTGTGATCTCCACGCAGCACAAGGGATTCAGCAGCATCTCTGCCCCCATGGGCCTGTGGGAGAGGGAGATGCGTCTCCCTCACCTTTCCTCCCCCTACCATCCAGACAGCACTTGTGAGGAAAAAATAAAAGAAAAAAAAGAAACAAAACCCCCAACCCCAGTGGGGAAGAATGTATAAACCCACATGTCTGCGGGTTTCATTTACTGGTAACTTTATCACTGTGCTTTAAGACAAAACCAGCCAGGTGGTACTGAGCCCTTCACAGCCAGCCCGCCAGCAGGACGTGGCTGTCCTTACATGTTAGGAAGAAAGGAAAGAAAAAAAATAGCTTGAGGGGTTTAGTTTGCTTTGGTTTATTTAAATAAATCCCCTTCCCTCCAGCCCCAGTTGGGAACCCTGCTGTCCCCATGGTGGGTGCCTGCAGTGGCCACCCCTGTGGTTGCCATGACAACCGCCACTCCGCCATGGCCCCTGGCCTGTCCAGGCCTGCAGGCCCCTGGGCCCAGGCATGGTGGCTCCGCAGCAGCAGGAGCTGTCGGCCTGCCCCACAGCCTGCTGCCTTTCAGGGCTGGGCAGGAGGTAGAGATGGTGCCTGGGCCCCAAGGGGTGATGGGGCTGGAGCACAGCAGCAGTGGCATTCACCCTGCCACATTGCCCACCAGGCCAGGCTGGGGAAGGCCATGAAGTCGCACCCCTCCTGCCGAGCCTTTTCCTGCACCCCAGCATATGGCCGCTGATAGGACACAGGGGAACAGCATGGCGTAGGCATAAAGGCATTTAATATACACAGCCGCTCGCTGCAGGGGTTATCGTACCCCCCCAGGCAGCCGGTGGGTGAAGAAGCACTGGCAGAGGCTGCTCCCAACAGCACCTGGAAAACATGTCCTCACCCTGTCCTCCTGAGGAAATGAAAAAAGAGGCTACTAGTTGGAGACCGCATTGTAGAGCCTTTCTTTAAAGGCACCACCATCACTGCAGCCTACCACGGGGGTCTGCAGCTACCCCCGGCCCGCCCCAGTGGGCAGTACTAACTTGAACTCTGATATTCTGGTTACAGGGATTTACGTTGTTTCTTTGCATACCTCTCACATATACCCCTAACCCTGCCCTGTCCTGTCCTGCACTCCAGGCTGGCTGTTGAAAGCCCTGGAGCATCATGGCTCCCGTGCCCAGACATCCTCACTGCAGAATGGGAGGAGGCCGGGTTGGCACGAGTCCGGGGGAAGTCACAGCAGCCATGCCAGAAGCAGGGCTGGTCCGCAGGCATGCAGCCAGCCTCCAGCTTGCCTGAGGACAGAGCCAGACCGGCAAACGCAGGGAGCCTGTTTCAGTAGTTATACAAACTCCAGTGCAAAGAACTCCAAGGGGTGGGATGGTGTCAGTAAAATAGTGGATGTGGGGAAACGTGCAATAAGCAGCCTCCCGAGCCTTCACCACACCAGTGGGACCGGTTCCTCTCCATGCAGGGCAAGCCAAGGGGTACATTTTATTTTTCAAGAAATTCCATCCATGGGTACCAGTGCAGTGGTGTGAATTCCCTCTTCACCTTTTAAATTCAGAGTGTTTTAATATATAACTGTGTTTGTTTTACTGTGGACCAAACTCTAAGAGTTAGCAGAAGCTGAAAGCTCCCCCAGCATCTGAGCTCAAAAATTGGGGTTAAGTCCTGCTCCTGGCATCAGCTGGCCTCCAGCTGTGAACAGGGAGGAAGAGAGCAAGGGTCTCTCCAGGAAAAAAAAAAAAACAAAACCAACCAGCAAAAGCAGTAACAGTAACAACAATCCTAACCTTTTGTTTTGTTTGGTGTAGGTTCCCACGTACCTCTGTGTTCTTGTGTCATTTGCATTTCATTGCTTTACTTTAAGATGTTTTGTGTTCTGTTTAAACAGAAGAATAACTCATTGTGAAAAATTGGATAACTGTGATTGTGAATAAAGTTAATTTAGCTATCCTGCAACAGCATGGGCAACTGAGTATTTACCACTTCCACAAGCATGGCAAAACATGATGGGCTCTGCAGTGGCAAGAGGCTGAGGTAAGAGCAACAGTGGCATGAGTGCCTCTTCCTTGGGGGGAGCTGGGTGGAGAGAGCTCAGGCTTTCCTTCAGTGCTTGAGGATGAAGGGGTGTTGAGAGCTGGATAATGAATAGCCCCGATGGACCCCATACACATGTAAGGAATAAAGGAAGCCACAAAAGTAAAAGAAGGGCTAACCACATTCCTGCAAACTTAAGCCCCATGCTCCTGAGCCTCCCTCTTTACACCCTCCAAAGAGAGAAGCCACAGCTTCTTTACTCTCATTGCTTTGTTTGGACCGTCTCTCCTGAGTGCCTGTAACAGCAAAAAAAGCCATCCGCCAGCACAAGAAAGAGAAAATGTGCTGTGAGGAAACCCAGGACCATGCTGCTCATCCTGGTAGGGGCCAGGTAAGGTAGCTGTAGAGGAGGCAGAGCAGTAACAAAATAGCCTGCTATCCCCACCCCAGCTCTGCAGAGAGATGACAGTCCAACACCTGACAGGAGTATCCCAGCCCTGAACTGAGCAACATGTTGACAAGGCTCACTGACAAGCCGTGGTCTGGCCAAGGGAGATGCTGAGGCAAGATGCAGATGCTTCCTCAGCATGTAGCAAGGGACACAGGGACCCAAAGGGGCTTAGGATTCTCCAGAGTGATGCCAATTCCCCCAAAACCCAATAGCTCTTCTGCTGCAGCGATCTGTTCAGGAGCACACCTACAACACAGCTGTGTGAGATTTCCTCCTCATCCTTTTGTTTAGCTATTCAGCAAATGAGAGACCGGGTGGATCACTGTCTCTTATCACAGGACATACTTGAGTTGGCATCTTCTCCCTCAGTGTGGGTGCTCCATCTGCCAAGGGACAGGGACATCCCAGAAGAAGTGTCCTCAGCCTCTCCAGCTGAAGCTGTTCCACTCTAACATCTCCCCAGTGGCTTAACACTTTCCAGGCTGGAAAGCAAAACCACTTCTACAACCTAGCTTTCTCCAACACAACCCTGAGGAGCTCTTAGCTGTTGGGACAAGGCAAGTCTGCACGCACCTGTGCAGGACTCCAAGAGCGGTGCCCAACTTCTGGTTTCCCAGGCACAGGAGGAGCTTTAGCCGCCCTGGAAAGCCCTCTGTGGCCACAGGCCAGCCACGGGAAGCCTCCCTGTCTCCTCAGGAGCAAGGCATAGAGCTGCTCAACA
The DNA here is from genome assembly GCF_929443795.1 of Astur gentilis. Taxonomy (NCBI): domain Eukaryota; kingdom Metazoa; phylum Chordata; class Aves; order Accipitriformes; family Accipitridae; genus Astur; species Astur gentilis. The sequence goes on from NC_064888.1 coordinate 30,078,488, forward strand.
TAGACTGCTCCTAAAACCGGGGACGCTGACCTGCCAGACAGCCGCTTGCAGATGTGCTAAGCCCAAGCACTGCCGCATATTAGGACAAGTGAAATGCTAACGCTCTGGGCCAAACTCAGATTATCCCCTCCCCTGGCATCAGCAAGAGGGACCAGGGCAGGTACCCCTGTGTGTCCCCACTGACAGCCCCAGCCCGTTCATTCCCTCCTGCAGCTGCCATGTGCGATAGCCCCAGTGAGCTCTGCATCCTCATCCGCTAAGCACTGCTGGAATCACCCTGCCCTGAGCTGCCTCCCCAGGCAATCACCATCATCAGGTCACCAAATCCAAAACAGATCTGCAATCTCAGCATCGCTCCCAAGCTATTCTCCACCAAGACCAACCATGGCTCAGCACGGACCTTCCCCAGCGACAAGGCATCCCACCGCCGCAGCCCTCCGGCTGCTTCAGGCAGGACCATCCCCCGAGTTTCCCCGGCCGGCTGCGGCACAGCCCGCGGGGACCGAGCCCACGGACCGCGCCGGGCCGGGGGCGAGGAGGACTTGGAGGAAGGAGGGAAGGAGGATGCCCCGAAAGTGGTCCAGGAGGGGCAGAGCTGGTCCAGCATCGCCACCTGGTGCTCTACACCCGGCACGGCACACAGCCTCTTCCCCCCGCCCCGCTTCTCCTAAGGTTCACTTTACTCCTTTACAAACGCTACCAATACACACAAGGAGGACCAGAAATATTTAGTCTGAGTGCAGCGCAGCTCTCTGAGAAAAATGGGGAATGAAGGGAGCAATTAACAGTGGGTTACAATATACAAGGGTGGCGATCACATTATATGGTGATTGCAGCAGTCCAGAAAAACCCTTTCAACCTTAAGCTGGCTGGCTCACTCTTACTCTGTGTGTAGAGGAGGCACAGTTCCCAGGCACACTTGTCACTAAGTTTGTGTCTTAAAATGCCCAGGACTGTGTGCTGTCTCAGATCTAATTCCTGGCATCCTTCAGACAGCTGGGGTGCCCAAACATGACTCCTCGTGCACCATCTACCTACGTGCCAGCATGGCAGAACATCTCATGGGTGCTGCTAGCCAACGCTGTAGCTCCGATGAGAGCTGGCTCACCTCAGGGCCTGGGCGAGACTCATTTCTCCACAGGATGTTTGTGAAGTGCTACAGCACATGGTGAAGGCATAGCCCCATGCTCAAATGCAGGATGCATTCACGCAAGGTCATTCTCTGCTGCAGGAACAAAAAGTCGGGGAGGGCCAACACCACTCTGCAGTCCTGCTTTCCAAGGTGGCAGCCAGGCAGCAGGCATGACCCCTTTTACCTACAGATTTGCAAACTGCTAACAGACAATGAGGAAGTGGGCAACACTTTGTAGAAGGCTCCTATAGCCAAGTTGGGAACTGAAGTGCTAGAAAACAACTTGTTTGCTATTGCATCCCCTATTAAGTCCGCTCCCCCATTATATCCCCTAATCTACTCCCTTCTGCATCCCCAAGAGATGTCCTGAATAAGGAGGGCGGGGGAGAACATTACGAGAAACTCTTCAGTTTTATCTGTCTGCTGCTTCACACAGCAACTTCTACTTGTTGAGCTATCTGGGGCCTCCAACCTTCAAAGCCGGGTAAAAGAAGTCAGTAGGGCCTAGCAACTTTACAGGATCAGATCATAATATCCTGTGTTCAAGCACTGCCTGCACGCAGAGGTGTTAAGGGCTCATCCCAACTTGCAGAACAACCCTTTTATCACAGAACCAAAGGGCCACTCATGTAAAAGGATGCTTCTTTTCTTATTTTGGATTTGATGCCACATCCCTCTCCAAAAAACATCCTTACAGAGTATTTTAAACCTTAAAACCTTGCTCAACACAGACTTCACATTTGAGGGCAGAGGTGAGCAGTCCATAAAACTTTGTTGATTAGTAAAGAGACAAAAATGCAGCATACAATAACAACTCAGGGCTAGGGGACAAGAGAAGCTCCTTTATCCATTTAAGCCTAAGCTGAAATTTGCAATTGCATGTACAAATAAGTTGTAAGTTTTTCTGGGAAGGGTAAATTCAGTGGTTTGACAAACACAAGTGGAATTAAAACAGTACTGAAAAATTGAAAAAAACAAAACCAAAATAACCAACTGGATCACAATTAAAAAGGTCAAAAATTTATTTTTTCATTAGGGCATAAGAGGCAATGTAAACAAAATACCAACAAACAAACAAAAAAAATCACAAGTCAATTCTTACAGTCTGCAAGCATTTGAAGATAGAGTACCCTTTTCCCACCTCCCCCCAGAACACTGCAAGCCTGCTCAAATGTTAACAAGCAACAATTCTGGACCTTGAAGGTCCACTGAGTTTTGCTATGTCCCAAGCCGGGACTAAATTTCTCATGTAAGAAGGACACTGCATCTGTTTTATCAAACACTTTAAAAAAAAAAGTCCAACAAAATATAAATATTACAAAGATCAGATTTAGCACCACCTTTGGTCCAAGCAATCAATGAACTGGGAGATGACAGGTACAGTCTCTTTAGCAAGTCCTTTCTGCCTGAGTCTTTGAAAACATTAGAGGTTCACATTGCAAGAATTTGTAATAACTCTGAGAAAACAGCCCTCAAACTCTGGCAGTCCCTCACAACCTCCCCAGGTCTTGCGCACATGGAGAGCAGAGCATCATCGCTGTGCAGCAGTGCACAGTGCCAGAGAACATCACTCAAAGAGCTTGGCAGAGCTGAGCTCAGCCCTGTGGGACACAGCAAACACCGTGCCAAGGGTCTGGTCCTGCTTTGGCCAGGCAGAGCTCTGCCTTCGGGCAGGGCTGAAGAACAGGAAGGGCAGTGACAGTGTGCTTCCTGAATTTCCCTTTCCACTATCATTTGCCACCCTCCAAAACCTGGCAGACTGCAGCGCCTGCATGCTGTCAGGGTGTGTGATGGGAGATGCCTGGAAGGACCTGAAGTTGCCTAAATGAAAGTTATTTCAGCATATCTGGAACATGCAAAACAGGAGCTATTTTATCAAGTGTATCTTACTCCAGGCCCTTTTCAGGCTCATCTTTTCCAATATACACATGCCTATCACAGATGCATGGCTGTGAAGTTTTGCAGAGAAGTGTCACCACCCAGTTGCTGTGCCACAGCACTAGTGTGGGCCAGGATACAGTCACAAAGATCTGTGACAATCCTAGGATAAAAAATGAAGTTCATAAAGCACCTGGCAATATTTTACATTTATTGCAACTCCCTCCTCTACAAGTGTCCAGAACTCAGTTTGTCTTGTCTTTTCCTCCAGGAGTTTTTGAACAGTCTTAATTAACCACTATTAAATGCTGTTCAATTCCAAGATAACACCAGCTCTAATAAATGCCTAAAGAGAAATGCTGAGATCTACTTTTAGGCACAGCAATCTGAAGTTTTTGCTCTGCATCTTCACATGCACAATTGCCCAAGACCATTTGTGTTTCTCATTCCCTGTTGAGAGACCTACACAGAGTTTTCACCTTTACAGGTGCAGACATGATTAAAATCCCCCAAACAAATGTTTGGTTTTACTTCACTGCTTTAGAATGTGCTGCTCTAGGGAAAACCTCCGAACTTCAGTTGCTTTACACTGTTTTGCACTTCTCCGAGCAAGGACTTGAGCACGGCACATGGCCGTTTGGCAGTCACAGAGAAGGGGGCAGCCCCCATGTGCTGCCCCTGTCCCACCCAGGGCAGCAAAACCCCGACCCAGTCACCCACACCTGTGACATGAGCAGACGCCGGCTGATCTGGTGATATTCAACCCCGCATTTACTGCACGTGGCCTATAACATAACCATGAGGACAGCTCTGAAACCAGTTCTGGACTGGGCACTAAAGTCTGCAAGTCTGGATTGGGGGAAGATAATGCTTTGCGCAACTGTTTACCACCACCACTGTCAAATCCAGAGCAAACGAAAACATTGTGCTATGAAAATTTCATTAATTGTCACTGGGACAGAGACGCACTTCTATTGTCCCAGTCACAGAACCAGGCCCACAGTACTTTAAGTATCAGCTAAATCATCACAGGTCCCTAGCTGTGCTGTGCTAAAACTTGAGGGACATTTCTACAGGGTCACTTGGTAAAAAGGAGAGCTGCGTTTTCCCCACTGATAATGCATCTTGTGTGTTGGCCCATAGAGAAGTTACTCATCTTTGTTAACTAGTACTCTATACTGCATCAAATCTACCTTGTTTACATGCAGACTCAAGGGCCATTCACAAAAAGGTCTTCTGTTTTATGCCAGTTCAGATTGAGGCATCTGACCCCTCATTAACGATAACTTTTGCCATCAATAGCAAAAGATACTGTTAAGTGCAAAAAATGCCATTTTTCTGGGTTTCAGTTTTACTGGGGTGACTGAGAAAGGCAAAATTTTCTTTCATGCACATTATTTTCTTTCCTAGGAAAGCATCTCAGAGACCCAAGCACATCTGGACCCTTGCAGGAGCTGTTCACTGTACAAACAGTTTTATCTAACTGGTCATCATCTCAAGTTCATTAAACAAAAATTGGGCAATGCATGAAGCTGCAGTTATTATTTCTGTCTCTAGCTCACATTTGCTATAGGTACATTAAGGAGTGATGCCATGAATGTCAAAATACCTGTCAGCTCTGAAAGAATTAATACTTGGCCAAAAGCTCCAGCATCTGCACAATGAACAATATTCACTCCACTACCTTCAGTGAAGCTGTATCAGAGGCCACAAGAAAATATGGTCCAAAGCTATTACCGTGAAAAAGGGTTTCCCCAGACTCATTTTCTTCCTCTCTTGGACCTTGCAACCCAAACCAAACTGAATGGACTCCTGCCCATAAACTCTCTTAAAAAGAAAAAAAAAAAAAAAAAAAGCTCTCATATTCCTTCTGCAACAGAAACCACACCAACTTCTAGACCTTTTCCCAAGCTTAACAGACAGAATGGTTCCCATGTTAAAAAGAAAACAAACAAACAAAGACAAAAAAAAGTGTCACCAACTTGACCACACACACTAAGACCAGCCACACATTTCTCTATCTCTGGTCACCGACATACTCTCCCAAGCTCCCATCAGGTACATTCCCACCACCTAACCACCAGAAAATGGAGCGCTACACCAACACAGAAATGACAACTGCATCTAATATTCAAGGTCACATTAAGAACATCAGCCACCCAGGAAACCCACTGCAAAATCTCACTTAGACCGGGCCTAGATTGATTTTTTTTTTTTTCCCAAATACAAATTTGGGACAGGAAAACCCAGTTTCCAGTCCAGACACGTGCAGTTGCTCTGCTATTGGAGGGGAGCACAACTGCTCAAACAGATTTCAGCCTTCATTCAACAACAGGTTTAGGCTCCCAATAATTGACTACCTATCATTTCCAGAGACAATTTTGGCTAATTAACAGCTCTGGAAACAGCTGCAGATGTACATGTCCAGCTGAGCTGCTTTCAACGCCCACCTTGAGTTATCTGCATCTGAACTTCAGCCTAAGCAGCAATCAATCAAACTGCTGGCAAGACTTCTCCTGACATGGAATTTGATATTGAGTCTTAACTGAGGAGGCTCATCTGCTTGCTTCTCCCCAAACATTGCAAGCAGAGTAACGAGTGCTGCTGTCTGCAATTAAATCTGCAATAAAGGAATGGCACTGATGTAATGTGAAGTTAGCCAGACAGCAGAAATGCACCTACTCTGTACATTATTGACCCCACAATTCTCAGTTTGGACCCTCAGTACAAAAAAGTCATTGTAATGCTACATACACTTTGCTTTTGCAATACTCTAGGTTTGAACTCATCATGAGTAACGAGCAAGACTTTTCAGCAAGCCTATTCAGCATGCTGCAGAAAAATTCCTCCTAGAGACTGGAAACAATTATAACTCCCCCCTCTCCAACCCAAGACAGGAAATAGTTAAGTCAGCTATTCACTGAAATATTTCATTTTTTAAAACGTTTATTTTTAATTCCTTTTTTATTTGTTCCAGTTTACTAATTGTTACAGGCTATGTTCCAGTGACTGCACTATTCTCTTCTGTCCTGCTTCTAGGGGATGGAAACTGCATCTGGATGCTCAGGGAGACCCAGAGTCAGAACAGAATTTGATGCCCCCCCCCCAGTCCAAACCCCAAGGGTGATGATGGGGTTTTGTTTATTACTGCTTCCCTGGTGACCCAGAAGCAGTTAAAGAACAAGCTCTCAAACCATAAAAGAACTGTCTGCACAGAAAAAGCTGCCATGTTGCTTAAATTTCAGACACCAGAGACAGAGTCACTAACACAGCTTTGAAGGGGAATATCTGGAGAAGCCTGAAATATTTGTTTTAATACTAAATGTTATATTTCAAAATTTCTCCCTACAGTGCTAAGTGATTCTCCCTCCCCTCTGTTTTTCTCCTCCACCAAGCAGGGACCAAGAAAGACAGGTACCATTGTAATCAAATAAACCTGAGCATCAGGGAAAAATCACTAAGCCTGACACTTTCCCTGAAGTGCTGCTAGCACAGGGTTGTTTCACAGAGGGCCGACGCAGGCAGACCTGGAACAGCCACTCTTGCCTGCTCCCTCAGCCAAACCTCAGTGTATGCAAACTCCCAGACACACAAACTGCCTCAACTACAACAAACACAGAACCCATGTTTTTCTTCCTTTGGTGGATCATTGGCTTCAGGATACAGATTGTCATAGTGTATCACAGAGTGAAAAAAATCAACTTTTCTCAATAATAAAAAATCCTAACACAGAGCAGTGATGTATTAAAACCATCTATACAGAGAAAGCACCTGCAGTGTCAGACCCAATAATTTATGGCCTTATTAGAAACATCTTTTCCCTCATATCTTATCTATCTCTCCCCTGCCAATATAGTGCCTCTCATTTCTTTCCAAATTATCAACATAATTCCCATTATTTTGATTCAGTAACAAACAGGAATCTCAACTCAGGACAGTAGTGGCTTATGCTGACAAGAACAGGTCTGTAAAACGCCAGTGTGAAGCTTTAAACCAAATTTATTTATTAAAAAAAACAAACACAAACCAAAAAAAAATTGCACTCTCCAACTAGAATCAATGCTACCTTGATGCAAGAACAAATGAAGAACATTGTTGATGGGACCAGCCCAGCCCTGATATTATAAAATGGGAGAAACTAATTTGTTCTGCCTACACCAGTCAGGTCCGCACGCGGTGCGGGACAGCTTTTGCTCCAGGAATCGCTGCAGAGCCCTAGCCCTGATATGAGGGCATCCAAGAAAAAAGATCCCCTCGTTCCACCCTTGGCAACGCATGCACACCCCACAAAACTGATACACCAAACTAGAGTTATGGGTGACTTTTTACAGACGTCTGTGCTTTGCTCCAAGGTGGGTCCAAGAAGGAGGGAGGAAAAGCAGCAACAGTAATCTACATCCCAACCCAAAGTCAACTGACTGTGGGGGCTTCTGATCCAGCCCTACATACAGTACTTTATTTGAAAATTACAGACACGCACAACAGACATGACTACTGAGCAGCACAGAGGGAGAGAAAGAGAAATACAAACACTGGGCAGAGCTAGCAGAGGCCATCAAACAGTTCAAGTGTGCAGACACATTCCCCACGCATCGCCACATTGGTGGTCCCTGCTTCCACCAAGCAACTAGAAGCAAATGAAAATAAAATAACTTACACAAACATTTGCTCTCAGACCATCATATTGGTCCTGTTGGCAGCTATCAAACACTGCATTTATACACAGCACTTTGCTACGAGGCTAAGTAGCATCTGAAGTTGCCAGAGAAGGAGCCGCTGGTGATGGGAAGCCACCAGCAAATAGCAGCAAAGCTCCAGTTGTTTTTAAAAAGCTGCGAGACCTGCAGAGAAGTGGATCATGGCATGGCAGCACTGAGGCTCAGCAGTCCTATGCACCCTTTGGAGGTGTAGGAACCGAGTGCACGGTGCTTGCTTTTGCTGAGAATGGTCCACACTGAGCGCCCACAAAGCGCTTTGCTCCACTGCGGGTCTTCTGTCAGTGTAACTCTACTGATGCTCATGGACTTCTTGCCAGTTTAGACAAGAGCATGTGAAAGAATTAAGTTGGCTCCTCAAAACCAGATTAATTTGTAAAGTATTAGAGGTTTTCCAAAATCATGTAATTGATACTATTTCAGTACAGCTGCAGAATTCAGTTTTTCTGTTTGAATGCAAAGGTCTCTGGTAATATTAAGGCTTTTTGACAAACTTAAGAACAGCAGGACAAAAATTAAGCAGAAAGCTGAGGTACACCCCCTCTCCAGGGACATGAACTAGAGCCACAGGAGATGTACTTCCCGGAGCTCAGAGAATCAAATGCTCTGGCTTTCACATTTCTCTTGCATCTTACGAAAACAGTCCAGTTTTTCAAAGGTAGTAGGTTTTGCTGCTACCTGGAAGGTCACATTATTTTGGACAGATGGAAGTTCTCCTTCCATTCAAATAGAATCTGGGACAAAACTTCTTTGAAGGGCAAAGTTTCTTCCCAACTTCATTTTGGACCTGAGAGATCAACCTTTGCAAACCAAGAAATATGAAATCAATACCCAAATCAACTGTGAAATTCTGCAAGTGAGAACTAACCCAGATAAAATGGGGACTTTTTTTCTTAGATTAACAATAAAGAAAGAAAAGAAATAAGGACCTGTGAAAATATTCCTATAGCTCTCGCAATAAATACAAGTAACAATACAGTATCAAAACTTGGGACTGCACCAGCAGAATTATCTTCCTTTCTGAAGTTATCATTGATTCTGAAGCGTAACAGAGGACGTAACCAGCAGAGACATACCAGAAGACAGTACCATGCATAGATGACATACAGAGTGTTTCAAGCATAGCTCAGAAGTCCTATACATAATCCTGGCAACATGCTGCATGATCCTTATACTTTCAGTAACAGGTGATGCTTTTTTTATGAAAAGCAGCCATGCCCACCCCAAACCACCCCAGCTATCAGTCCCTACCTACCCAAGGGTCCTATTTTCATCCAGCTGCCCCCTCCCCTGCATTCCCTCTTCCCCTAAGAGTGCATGAATAGAGAATTGCAAACATTTCACACTGCACGTTCCACTCCAAGTCCTGGATGAGGGGCCTGTTTATTCTATGAATATTGCACTTATCCACTCATTGGATTTGTTTTTTCTCAAGAATGCAGAGTATTTGGGAAAAAATAGAAAAAAATAGTAGGATACAACACAGGAAAATATGAGTTATTAACAAGCTAGCTATGAAGATCTAAAATTAAATAGTACTAGTTCTATTCTGTTAATACTAGTAATATGAAAATAATGAATGCTTTATCAAATTCCCTTGGTTTTCATATAAGATAAAAGCAGTAACTTTCTTTTTAACTGAGGAAAGCAATGAATATATATTACAATAAAATACGATTCATTAAGATCTGAAAGTGATGAAAACAATTATATAATGCCTTCGTCAAACTTTATAGCATCATAACGGAAGGAGTCTTTGGGGTATGTATCCACAAGGGCCAAATCAATTTTTTGGCTATACCCGTGCAGACATGAAATTCCTTTTTCAAGAGTCTAACTGTGAGCCAATTTCAATCCTTCATTATTGTCTGTTTGCTATTTTTGTACACCTCGATTTAAAAACTTCCTGTTTAGACACATCGGTTAAGTATCCGACACACACCCATGGCATCTTTTATCTTGAAAAGTTTGGCTTGAAAAGGACTGGTAGGTATGACTACGCCCACCCACTGCAAGGCGTGAGAGCTAAAACAATTAACAGGAATTGCCTCCCACGGGGAAGGGCTGCTAACAAAAACATATTATTCTTGCTCTTATAAGAAAGTGTTTTGAAAGGGGAGACAAGGGAAACCAGCAATTAAAATTTTCAGGCATTATATAAACCTCAATAACGAACTCAGAAGTGCTCATTATTATTAAAGTTGCAGTATACAGTAAGACACAATTTTCACATTCTTCAATTTTGTTCTCTGGCATTGGAGTTAGGATTTTCTGCTGGTCCAAATTCAAGACTTTTTGGAAAGCACGGACAGCGGGTGAGAGCAATGCGGTGACAGCAGCCGCCTCTCCCCCCGGAGGAGGGCCCCCTTCAGCTGCAAATGGCTTTGCCCAAGCCTTGCAGAGCTCTTCCTCTTAATCTGGTTCAAGAATAAACCAGAGAGAGAAATTTAAACAGTACTATTGATTTCTGCATTGAGTGTTCACTGAGGTGTACGTTACATTTAAGTATTGCTCTTGATCCAGTGTCAGTTCTGACAAACTTAGTAAATAAAGCTTAAGGCAACATTAACATTTTAGAAAAGAGCTAAAACACTTCTAGCGCTACACTGTCCTCTGAGGCACCCTGCCAGGTTTTCCTGCCCTGCAGTCAGCTTTTCCGATTTAGCTTAAGGCCTTTCGCTCTGTTTCACGGCTAACAGTGGAAAGGGCTTGCTATTTCAGGTATCAGTGGAGCTGACCAAAACTAGCTGCTCGCCGATGGAAAAAAATACTTCTTTTCCCAGTATCTCTCAGTTGAAAGAATCAAAAAAGAGATCAGTGAGAGATGCTGTGACAATGGTAAGATGGGAGGGGGGAAAACTGCATTGGGGGGTATTTGCTTTAAAACTGCCCTTTTCAACACAAGCAGTCAAAACAGCCACCAAATAAAGGAAAGCCCAAATCAAAGCTTCCCCACCAGGTGGGAAACCCAGCGTCCCAGGCGGTGGCCCACATTCGTTCCTAGCATCAGGTAGGTCCTTTGCACCCCATCCTTTCTGCTGGTGCAGGTAGGGGCAGAGGGAGGAGCGAGGCCATGAGCCTGGCTTTGCAGCCAAGCTATGGGCTCTGGCCTCTCCTCAGAGGGCCAAGAAGCCTTCAAGATGGGATAAAGGAGCAATTGAGCCATGAGACACTGGGCTGCTGCTTGAGAAAACCCTGGAAGTGCTGCAGGCACCTTCACTCTGTGTCATCCCCTGCACCGCTTGGAGCTTGGCAAACCATCTCCCTGCAAAAACCAGAGCTGGAGAAGTGAGCCAGCAAGGTGGAAAGGAAGCTGTGGGACAGACTGACGTCTGTTACAGAGCTGGTCCATGTTTCACAGGCAGATCCTGAAGCCCTCACACTAGCTGGAGCCTTGCAGCAAGCCCGCATCCACCGGGGACCAGCCTCATGCAAGGCACACGGCAGCCAGGTGCCACAGTTGTCTGCCAAAAATAGTTTTGCCACCCCAAACCCTGCAAGGACTCCTGCAGTTCAGAGATGCTCTGGGCTCGGCTTTGCTGGATGGAAGTGAGAATATTTATAGTAGTCTGGGCTCTCCCATCTATGTGCTGCTTTCCTCTCCCTGGGTAGGGGCTCACGTCATGCCACACCATACTCTGAGAATTCAGTGGCTCAATGCAGAAGATCTGGGAGCTGTGCTTTTGCATCCCCCCAAAGAGATGACCTAGTGGGAATGTCTTTAAACAAAACTTTAGAATATTTTAAATAATAAGTTAATTCTTAATAAATATGTGCTTCAAGAAAATGATAATTATATACTGCACCTTTAAATAATGCACTTGGTTCTCTGCATTGGCTTCCATTTTGGTTTCTTTTATTGTTAAAGTGCATTAATTCAAAATAATGAACCACTTCCGCATCATTATTGTTAAAATAAATCATAACAACATTAATACGAGTCACTAAGTCACTACTATTAGTACTGCAATCTAGCAGATAACTCTATGTATTGCTCTATTTAATACTGTCCAGCAGAAGAATATAATACTTCTATTATAATCTCACAACAGCTCCAGCAGTCTTTTATGGCTGCTACCTTATTAGTACAACTAAAAATGGGGAGAAGTATGAGAGACAGGGCCACAATGCCTCAGAAACACATCCAGTAAGATGTAGCTAACTGGATATATACATGTATATTATATGGTAACACGTTAAGGTACAAAGAGGACCCCATACACTGTGATATGAGCTGTTGTGCAGATACACCTCCTCCTGCCACCACAATTTAAAGGGATCCCAATCAAACACCCTTCCTCCCCACTTGGATGCGGAGAGCTGCTTGAACCACAGCACTGTTCATAGCCAGTTGTGGCACCTGGTTGTTGTTTCAGCTACCAAAAGGACATCAGTCAGGTCAGCTGTAGGCAACTCTCTTAATGTTACCATGGAAATTAATAAAAACCGCAAACAACGTAAAAAAAAAATAAAGACAAGAACAACGTATAAATTGTGTAAAATTTTTTTGGCAGAGAAACATCCCCAGTAACACATGATATTGTTGTGCTATTTTACTCAGCCCCTTGATCCCAACTATTTTAAAGTCTTTATAACCTTCACCTTCCAAGCCAAATCAGTATGAAACTCGTGGAAAAAGGGCATGTATAATTTTGTGTAAACCAGTAGTGAAATGGTCTGCTCCCTCCCCCTTAAAACAGATTTACAATGCTGCCTATTATTTAAAGGAAGTAGGTATTGATCTTGAGTGATTAACAAGGCCATTTAAAAAAAAAAAAAAAAAAGAAAAAAGCATGACTTCCTCAAGTACAGTAGGGATTTAGCCAATGATGTTTACAGTACAAGAGTTGGCTACCTCACGAATAACTCCACATTCCTAGCCTTTTCCAATGGACGTCTCTTCCATTTCCCACCACACTAGCCCCACCATGTGCCACGTTTCAAAGCACGAGTTAAGAAAGGCAAACAGAAATGGAACTAGAAGAGGCAGCTTCCTGGTTAAACGCATTGTAGACCTAATTGCTTTGATATTAAATCTCTGAGCCCGAGAAGCCCAGGTGCACTTTCCAGTACAAATGTACTTTCTGGATTCAAGTGGGAACAGAAACACATATTTGGCTCCTACTTCAGTTTTAAGTCTCTTCTGGTAAAACAAGACCAAAAAAAAAGTAAACCCAGAACACACAAAGACAAAAACAAAACACACAAAAACAGTTCCCCAAAAATATACAAATTAAGGATGTGCAGACTGAGTTTGATGGCTTCCCCCTCCCCCCCATTGTAAACACTGATGTTGCAGAAGGTTACGGCTATTTGTAATACCTTGGTGAGCCCCGCCAGCAGTCAGCACGCTTGGATTTGGACCAGATCACAAAAAAAGAAGTAACACATTTGACAGCTTTGTCTTTAGTGTCTTAGGGGACTTTTGTACATTTTGATAATGACAAGTTTTGAGAAACCCAACTCTGGGAAGAGAATCAACCAGGATCACCTGGCAGGAGTCAGGCACAGAACTAAATATGGAGCCTACAAAGTAATCAACGCGCTTAAGCATGGGGTTTGTAGGTTTGTTTTTACAAGCACCAGTAGGCATCGCTGCCCTTGAACACCTGAAATCCCAACTCAAAGAACAAGACAGAATGAAAGGAAACAAAAAGGCCCCAACCAACACCACCTGATTGCCTTTTCTGGTGAGTTAGCAGTAACAACAAAACACAGCTGAAGTCAGAGACCAAATCTCTCCGCAATGAAAAGGCTCCAACTCTGGACCAACCAACTGTTGACAATAGTTAAAAAAAAAAAGTGAACATCTCCAAAGAATTAGAGTCCCTTTGTGTTTCAGAAACTTCCATTCGCTTCTTACTGTAAGTTGTGGAAACGCATCCAAAACTCTTGGGTATTCCACGTACGGACAAGAACGAGGAGAAAGGGAGCCAAGATTATAAAACAGTTTGGCACAAAACTCCCCAAGTAGATGCATGTGTATTTCTCTCTCACAAAAGGCACACATTTGGTTTCCTATCAATAACGGGAAAGATGGGATGTCATACCCTGTTACACATACAAGATTATTAACAACTTCACAAAAAGGCATTTGACTATGCTGCATCTTCCTCATGGTTGCTTACAACACGTGAACCCCACAAACCTCTCCAGAACATGGCAGATTTGTCCTCAGCATAGACTCCTTTGTCCCTTTGTACAAACTGGAGCACAGGGAAACGTCTTTTTGTGTAGCAATTGTTTTTTCCACATGTACACAGCAGGAACAGTATAAATTAGGGAGGTTAAAGATATTGCAGTATTAGTTCTTTTTCTCCAAGTAATTTGAGGGCACCCAGCCTTTGAATGGCTTCACGCCATTCATGATCTGGCAGTACCACCAGCCATTTGGGTTCCTTTCGAGGACCTCCATGCAGACACCTTCCTGAAACCCTGCAGTCTCCTCATCCCCTTCATAGTCTGCAATGGAAACATAGATGTCCTTGAGGTTGTTGTGGATGAACTGGGATTTCTCAATGGGCTTTGGCCTAACTGTGGACACAGGAATCCCATTCCTCTGGGCAGGGAGGTTGGAGGTGGTCTCCGAGCCCTCTGTACCTGACCGCTCAGGCTGCTTTCCCTTTGCGTCACCGGGCTGTGACCATGCGTTGCTGAAGGAAGAATTCCGACGGACGGTCCTAAGATGATCTGTAGTTGTTAAAGACTCATTTCTGCGCAAGGAGCATGACAGATTGTTATCCTTTGGTGGTGGAGACACAAACACTGACTGCGGCCGGACGGCAAGTTGCCTCACACCATTCCTCATTTTGACTGGTCCTGATGGTTTTGAAAAACCACCAGGAGGTTTGTTTGGGATGGGTGGTGTTGCGCGTTTGCTCTGATTGATAGTGTTCAAAGCCTGAACCCTCTTCTCTATCTTCTCTAAACTGTTTGACTTGTTTTCATTTTTCCTGTTACTGGCAAATGAAGCATCAGTCTCTCCTGACATTGTTTCTCTCTGGTTATCAGGGAGAGCCAAATAATGGGAAGGAGCCCAGCCTTCCATGTCTCCATATTTCAGGTACCACCATCCACTGGCTTGCTTTTCCAGCACTTCCACTTCTACTCCTGCTGGGAAGCAAATTTCAGAATCCTGTACTTTTTGGTATGAGTCAATGGTCACATAGAAACATCTGGAGTCATTTTCTTGCTCAGTTTTGGCTGGTTGGCTAGAGCAGAAAATGCCACGGGAAGGAGCTGTAATCAGATCAGCCGAGCTCCTCCTAACAGGATCATCTTGGTTCTCAGAAGCTGTGTGGGGGGGGCTCTCGGACTCTTCACTTCTTGAACCTTTAAGTCCACCTCTGAGTTGCCCAGTTGGTCTCAGCTGACGCCTTAAAGTGCTGATATCCATCTTTTCTTGGCTCTGAGAGTCTGCCTTGTTCAGGAAGGGTTTGGGCCTAACGATTGGCTTTGCTCTAATGGAAGGACTCTGCCCAGGCTCTTTCTTCATGCCTGTTCTTGGAATGCTACGTAAGCCAACATCTGAAGCTGACCTTGGTTTTGTCTCCTCGCTCCTGGAATAGTGACATTTTCCAAGATCGGGCTGGACGTTTTTGTCCATCTTGAGCTTCACAAGTGATGATTTAGGAGAGCTGGAACATGGAGAATTCCTTCGGATCAAGGAGAGAGAGGAGCTTTTCTGAGAATCGGAGTCTCCACTGGATTCCTTATTGGACAAAGCATCTTCCACATAACGCCTGAATCCCTCATTCTCATAGATGGTCTCTTCTTCATGAGCAACATCTTCTGAAGACTCTCCTACTTTGAACTTTGCTTTCTGAAGTGATGACACAGGAGAGGGCTTGAGGGGCTGAAATAGTCGTTTTTCAGGAGTGCCCTCTTCTCGATGACTTTCACTCACTTCACATTCCGAGTCAAAGCCAAAGGCAGGCACATCATACTCAGGTTCTTCATATTTCAGCTTGTGGGGAGAGTCCTGGTTATCTCCTGAAGAAACTGTTCCAGGAGTTGTTCCTTCTTCAGAGTCTTTTGGTTTACTGGGAGGTGCTGGGGGAGGAACTTTTGGGCGGGTTAAAGTACTGGTTCTTCTGTTTAAATTTGGCTTCTTCCTCTTATCAATGTAAGATGCTGGAGCCCATCCTTCCTTCTCTCCAATCTGCACGTACCACCAGCCACCAGAATTCTTTTCTATAACCTAGGAGATGACAAGGAATATGCTACTTAGACAAAAATCTCAACCAATTGCTTTCCACTCCTCCCTTTCAGTCCAATCCCCTGCAATAGCCAAATATTAGTTTTTTCCAGCTGCACTGTTAAGGCTCACCTCTGCTTTTTGTCCTCCACGAAAGCTTATGCCATCAGAGATACATGACTGGAACTCTGCAATGGTGTAGTATTCCACTTCCACGGAGGGTGGCTCTGGTGGTTTGGGCAACTGAAAACCCTAAGGCAAATAGGAAGTTTTGTTCAATTAAACTAAAGAAACAGTGGGCTGAACAGCAGTATGAAAAAATATTTGCCTTTATTCACTGAAACTCTTCCTTCTTCCTGTGCTACTTCCTAACGATAACTTCCCAGTTCTCCAGAGTGGAAGCTGATGTATTGAGATGCGCCACAAGAGAGAAGCCTTTCAAAATACGCACTGTTCATGCCACCTTCACCAGCTATTAAAACTGTGATAATCTTTACCTGAACAGTAAAACATTTTACTGATGGGCCATAAAGCATGAGCTGCCATTCCCGTCACAGTATCAACAGCCCATTTACTCTAAGATTTTGTCCAGAAAGTTTCAGTTCTGGATGGCTTGCCACAACTGCAGAAAATTGCATTGCAATAGGCCTGTAATAACTTCTGCCTATCATCAAATATACTACCTTAAAATGTAACCCTAATAAATTATTGCTCTTAATCTGCTGCTGGATTTTTAAACAATCTGAAATAGTCAGTGATATGAGCTAATGGGCATCTGTTGTAGCAAGATACAAGGATAGTATCATAGATGCCTATGAAGAGCTTTGCTCAACTGAAGTTATAGGAGAAAGGAAGTACTTTACTACAGGATCAAAAGATTCCAGTTCCTCCCTGTAACAAAGACCCAGAAATTCTAGTCAAACCCAACATAACCTGCATTTAAATTTCATAGAGGCTCCATGAGAAGCAGGACACTGCTATTTACAGCCATTCTGGCAGCATACCAGACTCCTCTAAAAGTGAAGTGCCTTCACATTAAGCTGCCACAGTTTAGAGTTCGTTACAATTATTTTTAAGGTGATAAATGGGATAAGAGTCCCTTCAAGAATTTCAACATTGAAAGCTTTTCAGATTAGCCATTGCTCATCTCCAGAACAACTAGATGATGGTGAAGCTTCACAGCTTCTGCACTTCACTGCTTATGGTTCTAACACAAGAATGGCAGTATGTCAGGATCTCTTGAACACAGGTCAGACTTGCCACAGACAGATACAGGACAGCCAAAGACACCGAATGATCCTAAGCCATTCATGGGAGAAAGGCAAATTGCATACTGTGCTTTATTCACACGCTCCTTCATTTCTAAGATATCCTTTTAACTAACAATCCATGTTTCACCACGCACAGCATGTGGCATTTCACAGAGAATGCATCACTGCACCTTAGGAACCGTGTCTAACAATGTTATAATTGGATGTTTCTGCACTATAAATGCTGAAATACAGCTGAAGTGCAGCATAATAAAATGCCTTTAGATAATAGGATGGTTTGGATTAAATGAAGATAATTGGAAACAGCAGACATCTTCAGGGTTTCACATATATTATCACTGTTATTTTTAGCATGGGATTAAGTGTAATAGTCTTGCCAAAATAAAGTCTAATTGAAACTAATGCAAAGAGAAATAGGAAGAAAATGCTAATATGCTATTCATCTAGTTTGTTAAGAGGCATCTGAGCTGACACAGAAAAATTACAAGTCACATGCTGCTCATAAAGAGTACAGCAAAGATTAAACACTATGTATTGCCTAGTTATAAACAAGTTATTAGGATGACTTCTGTGCAGATAGACTACTGAGTAGTTCCTACCTGAAGATGACAGTCCTATTCTCAAAACACCAGAATTCTAGCTTTGAGGATAAACAATCATAGTAGGTCTCATTCCTGTAGCACACATCTTTCCATAAGATCCCAAGTCACTTTAAACATACACAAAAGCAAAGCTTAGCCACCTCAAATACGGTAGCGATGGAAGGAGGGGAGATGTTCCCAGTTGTTAAAGATGAGAGAAGGTCAAAAGGACCAGTCTGGGCTAAAGACACCCAGAGGAACTTTAAACTTTCTGAGTCAGACAAATGGCCTTTAATGCTCAGGCACAGAACATAGTAGCTTTAGGATGTTCCCTCTTCAGTTCAATACCTGCTTAGCTGGGGCAACATTATGAAAAACAGACCCCAATTAACATTAGGATGTCCAGAGGTCTGCTCAATACTTAAACAATAAAATGAACAGGCATGAAAATAAAGGATCTCTCAGATACACTCCACATCTTGTACAGCTGTAGGAAGTATCAGAAAGCACCCACACACCTACCCCACTGCTAACATATACCATAAACCAATACAAACCAGACTGGATTCTCTTCGTGGGGGCGGCCTTGTTCTTAGATTTGGAGAACCTGAGCAGGAAAGGGAAAAGGGAGAGTTTATTTAACTTTCTAAGTACCGCTAAACACATTTTTCAGCAGCTCTCTGCTGTTACACAGTTTGAGAATATTAGAAATCAGTATTTGCAATATTTAAGGCATCTCTATGAAACAAGATAGGAAACTATGAGGGTATATTAGAAATACCAAGGTAGCTTAGCTATTCATCTCAGCTAAGCCAGCAAATTTAAGAGGAAATCACTGCCAGAAAGTAGTGGATTGTATTTGCTGCTGGAACTGACCAGCTCCATTGGAGATTGGCCAGCAAAGAATTGGCCTAATACCTAGTTTTCCCCCCAGCAGTAAAAATAATCCACTAAATTAATAACACTCACACTGTCCTCTATCATAGTATCTTGCCAGTCCTTGCATAGTCTAGTGTTAGCATCTGCATTTTGCAAATGAAGTAGTAAAAACATTATAGCAACTTGCCCCCAGGAAAACAGCAGAACAAACGCAAGAGAAGACACAGGTGGTCTGCTTGACTTTAACACACCATCACATCATCTGCATTACTGGGGGTGGGGGGCACATTTTAGAGTGTCTAAAAGGAAAAAAAATCTTCTCTGGGAAAAAGAGAAAAAAGTAAAAACATACTGGCTAAGATAAAGAAGAACCAGCCAGCCCTTGTATAAAGTGAAGTTAAATTTTTTCACTACTTATGAAGGACAATGTCCTGGACTCCCTGCAGATCTACAGTCAATGCAAAGATCTGCTTGTGTGGACTCAGTTATAAGGCCAGGACACATGGGACCTTAGCTGACAGGCAATGCCAGCCCTGAAAGGCAGAAAACAAGAATTCATTGCAAGCCAGTGGAAACCCAGACTACTTTACTGCCTTACTTATTTGAGCTCTTTGTGGTGCTATCCTTGCTATGGCTGGGGATCCCTGGGCCAGTTTGGAAGCCTGCTTGTCTGGGGTCATCATGGCATTGCCATTAGAGTCATTGCACAGGATGGGCAAACTGATTTCCTTCTTAGTGATATGGGTTTCTGCATTCTCGTTTTCTGCTTGAGTTTCCTTGTCAGTGGATGATTTCTTGTTCAGCAGGTTACTGATCTCCATGATGTTTCCTATGATTTCCACTGGCCCAGTTAAGTTCTTTTTCCTAGATGGGAGATCATCTTTAGCCTTCTTCAGATACGAAGCTGGGGCCCAGCCCTCTTTGCCTAAATACCTGCAGATGCAAAAGGAAACATCACCACATCAAACACAGCCTTCTCACACATTTCAGGTATAATAGCTAAGGCAAAAGTGATGGATGATAACAAAAACCAAAATTTGCAGTTCTTGGATAAGCTTTTGTGGTCTCCATTTATTACCTATTGATTACACATCTCAAAGTCAGCTGAGCTAGCAGTGAACTGTGGAGCGCTGCTAAAAGCCATTTCTCATCCTAAGGAAGGAGTCTCTCTGGATAAGAAATAGTTACTCACAAGGCAAAGGGCACCGCCAGTTTGTTTTATGCCATGCTGAGACAGTACTAGGCAAACTCAGTATTTTCCGATACAGCAAAACAGCTAATGAGTAAAATATTGTTAGAGTTTTAATACTTCCTAGTGGCAACTCAAAATGAAAAAGGGCTAAAATAAGGGTGTACAGAGCCCCTACATCTGCAGTTTATAAGGCCCTTATGCAAGCCTCCCCCCTTGCAACTAGAATGAACACTGCCCCTCCTCCCCTAACTCCCAGTCCTGTATGATCAGCTTCTCTTATGGAGAATATGGGACTCAAACTACTGCAGCTTCCTCTAGCACTGCAAAGTTGAGAAACAATTTGACTAAGGAAAAATGGCTTTGATGGAGACTCATTTTCCTAAACAAGCTAGGGGCTATTTGAAGAAATAAACTGGGAAATCTGAACAGACATCTGAATCCTGTACATGTTCCCGGAGCACCAGCCTGAGCTGCTCATGCTACACTTCAAACTGAAGTCATTCTTTCACAACTGGGCTTTTGGGAAGATGGTTTTTCTAACTCCTGCCATTCCTAACACCTCAGCAGGGATTTCAGATTACAATCAGACTCCAGGGAGGACCACGTGGATGAACTCTGCTTTCCCTAATGAAACCCTAACTTGCTACAGAGTGAGTCACTGAAACCTTTCTCCCTTTAATCTCTCAAGATACCCAAAGCAGGCGCTTGAACTGTAAGTGGGAAAGCAGGCACCATTAAAATCCTGGTGCTCAGGAAATCTGCAGGAAATACAAAGGTTAAAACAGTAGGACTCTAAGGCTCTTTAATGAAAATGGAGACTCATTAGACAGCAGAGGAAGGAGCTGGGGCGGGGGGAATATCAGCAAATGATTCCCTGGCAGATGAGCAACTTTGTCATGCCAACACTTGGATTCTGAGGTTTGTGCTGAGATTTCTGCACCAGGGCACACCCTGGGCTCATTCACCACATCCAGACACTCAAGAGTAGCACTGGGACTTTATGGGAAGAACAGGAAAATGCACTGCAGATTTGCTTCCCTAGACTTCTTCATTACTATTCCTGTACAAAAGCAAATACAATTGCTGTACTTCTAGCAATGACCACAAGGACCTTTCTCTCCAAAATCTTGCCTTTTCCTCCCCTTTCATCTAGATCAGCCAGGATACTAGAGATGCTACTTCTCCCTACGTACCTGCCTTCTGTCACACATGAAGGCAAAGATACGGAATCTCCCCTGCTGAGAGAGTGTAGTGACAAGTTTTTCCAAAGATTCTGGGGTCAAAGGAAAGCATCCCAACAGCTCTGAACTTTGTTTGCTGCATGAAGACTAACAAGAAGTAGCAAAATGGTAATGAATTGATTTGACTTTGAGCAGATACACAGCATCCAGCCATTGATACTATATCAAGATGCAATTTGGATCTATTCAATCCTGTCCCCCTTGAGGCTTTTCTGATAAGCCTCAAACCAAGCCAAAAAAAGAAAAAAGAAAAAAGGCCTTAATGTGTGCCACATCCCCTAGTGTGGCAAGGCATCTCTCAGTGCCATTTTCGAGCCATGAAGACTTTTGGCTTCATCCCCTTTTGCAGTTGATGGCCTTTTTGCAGAGCTACTGACCAGTGCTTTCTGCTGCCTGTGCATCAGGGAAGTTTTTTTAAAAGGACATTTCTAACTTTACATCATCTGGAGATGTAAAGGTTTTTGTCTGTGAGAAAGCCACATTGGTCAATGCACTGAGCACTCCAGTTCCAAAAGTTACTTTCAACAGAGCTTGATTGTGCAAAATCAGCAAGAAAAAACAGTTTACATCCGTCTTAGTTTGTGGGAGACTTAACATGTTTAAGATCAGAAAGGCAGCCACAGGCAGGTTCTGTACTGGCTTGTTAGTTCTCCTGCCAACTGTACGTATTTGGATCAGCCCATATAACCCCGCCGCTTCAGACACCTCTGATCTCACACAGTTTCTCCCAATGAATAGTAGCAGCAATAGCTGGACAGTCAATAACTCTGGGCAACATATCTTCAGTAGAGAAGTTGTGCTGGTTATTTCTTCTGTGAGTTAGTAAATTCAACCTGAAGTTACTACTGAGCAGTAGCTGCCAGCAACTGCCAGTTTATTTGTGTAACTTCACAAATAAAAGCTGTGTATGCAAGTCAAATAGGCTTACATTTTTCACCTTAGTCCTTGAACTTGCCAATCTTAAAGCCCTTTGCAAACATCACCTTAGAAGACTACTTGATGTCCCCATTTTATAGGTGAAAACTAAGGCAACAGAGAAGTCCTGAAGTGGTAATGATCTTCACTTCACATCTAAGAGTTGAATCACAATATTCTTCATTTATATTCACAACCCCATCCTAGATTCCTCATTTCAGTGCCACTACCACCACCCAACTGCACTTCATTCACATGGGCTGAGGCTCAGAATGAACCACAAAATGAAGATGCAGGCAAATAGCAAAAGCTTTACTTAACATATTGCTATTTACTTGTGCTGCAATCCACTTCGGCACCAGGAGATAACCTCCAGGTGACAGTAACTGATAGAAAGCAAGATCTAAATAATGGATGCTAATACCAGCTATGATCATAAGAGGAAGCACATAGATCCACCGAACTTAGCAGAACAGTAATAAGGATCCCAGGTCAGAGCCTTCCTTTCACTTCTCCAGAGTCCCAATGATTTTATTTTTTTTTTTCAAAGTCATAATGTACACAGGGTGAAATAAAGGAAGACACCAATATTACCTCTAGCTCCTACAGCATTCAGCTGGGAGGATCGCAGAATTAGGTGCAGTGATTTGGTTCCTCGGTGATTCCACCCCCCCTCCCCGTTTATATTACATGAAGGAAAAAGTGGATTCAAACCATAGGAATGTTAAAAAAAAAGTCAGAAGTGCCTCTGTGAGTCTGACTGAGAGTCACATCTGCTTTCCAGCTCCAGAGCACTGGAATTACTCCAGAGGGAAGCAAACTAGGGGGAAAAAAAGAAAAAAGAAAAAAAAAAAAAAGAAAAAGAAGGACAGGAAATGAGGATCAGCACATGGCCAGGAATTTGGGGAAATTACATATTTAAGGTGGAACAAGCTAATGTCTTTAAGGTGGATTCCATTTGCAAGCTGCTGGATTTGGTTTTTTTTCTACACACTGATGTGTGTGGTGTCTGTTACCTAGCCCAGCAGACAACAAAGCAGCAGGATTCAACTGCAGTCTCTTCCTGCTCCCTCTCCCCTCACACTCACTGCAGGAGAAGGAGGTGGTCCTTTTAAGGCACTCAACACTCAGAAACCGTATTGCTGCAGAAGAGGAATCCTTTTCTGAGTAGTACCTAACAGTATTCAGAGCAGTGCAAGTCTAATAAACAGCACAAGACAGTTTGGAGATCAGCTACCCAGGCTGCAAAGAACCAGCCTGCAGGGATGGATCACTGCATCAACATTTCCAAAAGTGTTGCCTATGGAAAAAAACCCCTGTTTCTAAGTGCAGCTTAATCCTCCAGCAAGACTGCAGCGTAGTGTTCCAGAGCAGCAGAGAGGATGATGGCTGACCCCCACTACACTTGTCACACACATATGGGGAGCACCTAACCCACCTTTTAACAAGAAGAGGGGTTGCTCAGCTCAAAATGCCTCTTACAAAAAAGCCAAGGGCATTCTGCCTTCTCCAGCTACCATGGGGTGCCTGGGGCATCTGCTGTCCTTCCAGTAGATCACCATGAAGGAGCCACTTAAGCCACTGCAGCAAGTGTCACCGTCACTGTCACCAGAATATACTTCTGATATATAGGAAAATACGTGTTTTGGATTGGCTGAAAGGAGTGTGTGAATAAAAGGGGGGGGGGAAAGAAATTCTGCTTATTGTAGAACTGTTAGTATGGTAAAGGGCAACCAACAGTAGTAATAAGGCTGCATTTCAGAAGGAGAATACCAAAGTAAACTGAAGATGTCTTGCAATGTTTCTCCCCTTGGAAAACCTATATGGAAAACCAGATTCCTCAATCTGCAACTTTGGATTTCACTTCTGTGAATGATTAAAGGAGAAAAAAAATGTGACCTGACCAAACCCAGGCATTTTTGAGTTCCTCCTATCTAGAGTGCCTTCCTGGCTCCACTGCTATCTTTATTAGCCTACTCCCTCTACAGGAGCATTAGATAGGAAATAAAAAAAGTAAAAAAAAAAAAAAAAAAAAAAAAAAAAAAAAAGTAAAAAAAATAATATCAGTTTTCTAAGTAAAGGACATCAAGAAAAACAACAACATTGCTTCAGTTAGCATTTTCACAGTCCTCATTCATAGCTGATAAATCAAGCAGAATTCAAACAAAAGCAAGTTAGAGCTTGGGGAGGGAAAGGGGAAAAAATAACGACTATAATTACAGGCTGAATGGAAAAAGATGACTAGATGAGATGTTTTGCGCCACTTGACAGATAAACCTCTTTCTTAAAGCTACCTGTTGTATTATATCTTTTTTAAAGAGAAATGGGGTGTCACAGCACTGCCAGATTCATACATAGATACAAACCAAGGGGCAGAGTCATGAAAGAGCACTAAAACTTAAGTGCTGCATGAACCGAGATGGAGAAAGGTCTCATTAAGTACTCATCCTGACACCTTACATCACTATCTGAGACACATCTAACCTAAATTATCCCCATAAGTGTTTAAAAAGGAGATTCCTAAGCCACAAGTCTCCTCTATGACTGCTGTTTCAAATACATAAAGTTTGATACATGATGATAACTCCACCTGCCCTTGGCATCCAGGCCCTCTACGTTAGGAGTATCTAACGTGGATAATCAGAAATCAGGCTAATTAGTTGAAGTCATCAATAAGTTGGAAAAGGGCTACAACCAGCATGATCTCTTATGTCCCTGAAAATAGCACTACCTGCCTTAAACAGCTCAAGAGATCACAATCAGCCTTTCAGCATTGCTATAAATAGATTTAAAAGTGTTGCAGAATAACTCTTATACTGGAAAAACATTGAAATTACACACAACAGAAAGCTTTGTTAGGTCTCACAGATCTTAACTCAGATATGGGCTTTTAACTTGAAAGAAGGAAAAAAAAAATAAATCTACAAGTTCAGGAATTTCCCCACTAGAATGGTCCACAGCTTTTGCAGACACTGTAGTGTTACTTTAATCACCATTGTATCATCTTAGCCTTTTCTTTACATTTCTTCAAGAGGCATTATGAATGATTTGGGTTTCTTTGCCCAGCTACAGAATTATTTAAATGCTAACATTAAGTGAATTATCAGAAAAGCTTATTGTCACAGGTTCTGCAGCAATCTGGCTGCACAGCTTCTTTACCTTATGTACCACCATCCTTCCAGGTTCTTTTGGATGACCTCCACGGTGACCCCTTTTTCGAACCCAATCTCATCCTTCCCCTGGCTGGCGTATGGCTGGATAGTGACATATTTCTCTTCTAGTGAAGGGAGAAAAGGCAACATCGGTTAGGGTCAGAATTAGTCCAGCTGTTTTTCTGTTCTGCTTGCTTTTAAACTGTTATGCAGTGATTACGTGGAGCCATTACAAAAGGCGGAGCCCTGCTCAGGGGCCCACTGATTATTTGTGCTGACGACATGATAGATAATCAGCCCCTTGCCGCTATCCTGCTGCTGATAATCACAAAGTGTTTCCATGCCAATAATGACAAAAAGTCCCCAGAGAGCTTCCCCCCTTCTTCCCACCCCCCTCCAAGTTCCTCACATGGGTAAGGGAGAGGATTTGAAGCTGGACTTAACTCCCATACTGTAACTTGACAGAATCAGCCCCGCTGCCAAATCAGCCAAGCGTCACTGCAGGAGCTCCAGCCAGTTGGCTCTTTTGAACATGCACATGGCTGCACAAAGCATTGTGTTACTGAAACCCAAGCCCTGCATCCCGAGAGGGACTGATCCTCCCCAACTCAGAGGGGCTGGCCCATCACACCGCTCTCCTTGGACCTCTTGAACAGCATAGGTCTACAGCAATGAGCTTAAAACAGTTATTAAAAAAAGTGACAAAAGAATATAAGGGGTTTGCATTTGACAGGAGACCATACAGCATCTTGCATTCATGGGTTGTGAAGTGTTTTGCAAACATACTTTTGGTGGACCTCACTCCAGAGAAATACACGGGTGGCAGTGGTAAAGGAGGACCAGAACTAAGACACATACTTCAAAAGCACAGCTAGATTTCAAGTATGGCGTTTGAGCCAAAAACTTAGCATCCCTATTCATCTCCAGCACCTATCCCCTTCCCAGCTGGGCAGACTTGATGAGAACAAGCCAATGAGCAGAGCAGAACAGACACTTTCTCAGCATCTTCCTCCACCCACCAGGAGTCATTTACTGCAGCATTTCCATCACGCTCAAGGTCAACCTTTTCCTCAGTTAGCTTAAAAAATTACAGCTGGCATTGAAAATGTGTACTACCAGCCTTGCTCTACAGCGGCAGACACGGAAAGTGTTACCAAACCCCTCTCCTGAACCCAGGCTACAGTGCATGTAACAGCATGAGTTTCTGTAGCTAGATCAAAGGCAGGGAAGGCAAGCAATAAAGCGCACCCCAACCGGCTGTCCTAGCACTTTCTACTGGTGTTTGCAACAAGGCACGGCCAGGAACAAATAGAGGGTTGTCAGTGCACTGGAACGGGCAGGAAATTAAGTGAATCCAGAGCTCCTGATCACTGCAGAACAAAGGAGCTATGAAAAGGTTGCAGCAGCTTGAGGCAAACACTCTTTTGGAGAGAGCGAAGCAGACCCAACCATCTGTTTGTTTTTGTGGCTCAACTGCATTTTGTTGCTGGGCAAAGCATGGAAACTTTAAGAAAAAAAAAAAAACCAACCCAAACCCTTACTGAGACAAAGTAAGAAATAATACCTCAGAAAGCAGAAAAAAAAATGTTGGCAGAGCATCTGATGGCAGAAAATTCAGCAAAACTACATCTCTGAAGTCAACTTCCCTCAATGGGTTGCTTTTAGATCCTTCTCATTCTGATGGGGTAAAACCTGTCAAAAACTTTGCCTCCAAGAGGAAAATACTCTCTCTTGCTCTCCCCTAAGAGGGCTGCTTTAACTGTTTTATCACTGGTAAGGAATTCCAGCTAATTTTTAATTAGCACCATCAGGATACGACACCTTCCCCACAGAAATACTCTACAAGATGGGGCCTGACGAATGAAACCCAGCTACTGAAACCCTGCTTCAAAGTCACAGGACAGCTTTCCTAGCTGGGGTTCTGCTCTGCACAGTAAAGGTGGACTCATTTTTCTTCTATTTCAGGTGACTGCTGCTGAAGGAGTTACATGCCCGGTTTCCACTGCATGCAAAGCCCCAAGCACTAAACTGAACTGCAGAAGATCCCCAGGCAGCTAATTTCATCCCCAAGAGGAGAGGGCCAAGGGAAAGTTCAGGTGCACAGAGCTGCACTGTCCAGACACACATTGCTTCAGACACTTCCAGGGATGTTTCTAGGAGAGTAATAAAGAGCTAAGCCATGTGTTTGCTGGGCATTGGAAGAAGGCCCTGCTTTGTATCTCCCCCATACCAAAGCCGCTTTATAACCCAAGCTATCAGAGTTCACCCTTGCCACTACAGCTACAACAGAAGTTTCTCTGTTTATCTTATTTTTCCTCCACATAAACAGCAATCCCTGCTGCAGTTAAAGCGAGCTATTCAGCTCCTCTGGCTGGGTAGAGTGGTCTCACTCTTCAGGGATGTAACCTCCCTTCTTCTGCAGAGGACAGGGTAGGAGGCCACGAGTGAGCTGCTCACTCCTAGAATTCAACACAGCTTTCCAAACTCCTGCTGCAGCAGGACTTCTCCTGTGTGAGGAATTGAGACATTGGTCACCCATCAACCCCAACAGCATTTGCGTCTGATCATTCAAGGATGCTCTGGTTTCAGCTGGGATAGAGTTACTTTTCCTTCTAGTAGCTGGTATAGTGTTACGTTTTGGATTCAGTATGAGAATAATGCTGATGACACACTGATGCTTTCAGTTGTTGCTAAGCAGTGTTTATACTAAGTTAATGATTTTTCAGCTTCTCATGCCCAGTCAGCAAGAAGGCTGGAGGGGCACAAGCAGTTGGGAGAGGACACAGCCAGGACAGCTGACCCAAACTGGCCAAAGGGGTATTCCTTTCCATATGATGTCATGCCCAGTATACCAAACTGGGGGAAGTTGGCCAGGGGGTGGGGGGCACGGATCACTGCTCAGGGACTAACTGGGCATCCATCGGTGAGTCATCAGCAACTGCAGTGTGCATCACTTGTTTTGTATACTCCAATTCCTTTTTTATTATTATTCTCATTTTAGTAGTAGTATTATTATTATTATCATTATTTTCTTCATTTCTGTCCTATTAAACTGTCTTTATCTCAATCCACAAGTTTTTCTTTTTTTCAGTTCTCTCCCCCATCCCACTGGGTGGGGGAAGTGAATGAGCAGCTGTGTTGTACTTAGCTGCTGGCTGGGGTTAAACCACGACAAAAGGAAATCAAAGTTTGAGGTGAAGGTCCTTTGCAAATTAGGATGCAACCACCTTCCAAACATTAGATCCCTTCCTCCCCCACACAAATCCACTCTCTCCACTCCAAATATGGATGAGCGGCTTGCCAGTGAAAAAGACAAGAGATCCATGCAAGCTACTACAATAGCCAGCAACTTCTGCAAACACAACTTTTGGGCCTGCAACTATACATGTGGGCACATATCACTGCTCCACCTGTTAATTACTGCCTGTCTTCCTCCCAGCCACTGACTCCTGGACTTCCTTTCCAGTTTGTTTCAAGGTAAGGCAGAAGAGCAGAGACATCCTCCAACTCCTCTCATTCTGGCTGAAAACAGGCCAGGAAGGACTGACCATGCTGTTGAGGTGACACATTGGAAAAGCGGCTGCCAGTTGCATGGGGAAGCCACATGCCCAGCTGGGAGAGCTGCAGCCTCTTTCCTGAGCTTTTCACCATTGCTTAGGTTTACTGGGGAGAGACCGCACTCTTGAGGACCACTCTACTGTCAGTATTGAGATTACTGCTTTGCCGCCTGTTGCTGCTCTCACCGTGCTGCCTTGCACATGGCATACTCGATACCGCCCATCAGTGGCTCTGCATGACCAGAAGACACTGGCCCACTCTATAAAATGAAATACTGAGCTGCTAAGGAGGATGGAACCCCATCCAAGTACCATGACACTGGGATGCACAGGTAAGGCTTTTCTGAATTGCCACTCTCTTAGACTGTCCATGAACACCTCCACCGCTTACATCTGCAGTCCTGTGGCTTTCAACTCAAGACTACAGCCCTTTGAGAGGAAAGCCCTTTAGGTGACTCGTCCCTATACGAAGGAAGAGGAAAAATGAGACTGCATGGAAGTAGGAAGAGAAGAGAGAGGAAGAAATTCCCCCATGAAGCAAGACAATCAAAAGTGTTAAAAATCTGCTTAGAAAAGAGGGTCCTACAATGTTTTTGTTTAGCAGTCCTATTTTTAAGCCTACAGATCAAAAACAGGAAGCCACCATTACAATTTCCCTTTGCAAAGTGCTTTCACAGCAAAAGTTACAGCTGTTTCCAAGATTACATACGTTCGGTTTCTTTCAGTGGTGCAGAGGATACCACAAACATACATGAGGTTTATAACTTAAACAGTATTCTGGAGATACAGCCCCCCTCGCAACCAAAGTGTAATTCTGTTTTGTTTCTCCAAGACTATCTCTAGCCAGTGGACGTTTTGTATAAACCAAGATTTGCTGAAGGGAGCAGTGGAGCTTTCAGTGGATGTGTCACTTAAGAGGACTGATGTAGCATTCAAAATTTCAGATTACTATTCAAAAGTCTTTAAGAGAAGATATTTGACACTTCATGACTGATACATAAGGTTACTGGAAAGACTTAACACAGATAAATGGTTTCATGAGAGAATCAGCAGAGCATCAGCCAGTAGAAAGACACTGCACCGAGTTACACTGACAAATCTGAAATATGTTGGTTTCATTCAAATACTATGACAGGCAATGGTATAAAATACAAGCCGGTGAACCAGCCCAGGTCTACCATCAAGGCTGTATACCCAGATCTACAGAGAATACTAGTGCTTAATTTTGATTCATTAAGTTTTGACTTAACAATTAACAGCAAAAAAAATGCCAACAAAAGTATAATTTGTATTCCCCAGCTGCAGCTTCCATTACATCAACTTCAGCTGAGGTCAAGTGGGCAGAATAAATCTTACTACATGCTACAAAGCACATACATCAGCTAAAAGGCTGCACTTTGGAAATAATGGGATGGGAGTCCTACTCCCCTTCAAGATGAAAATGGCATAAAGGCACCTCTGTTCTTAGCGTGTGACACCCAGAGATCTGTTAATAGTTCAATTAGCCAACTTCACTTACATTTCTTTACCTCTAATTTGCAGGTCAAAGATAACCTTCCCCAGCTGAACTGAAGGACATACCTCTGTTGGAAATTCAGCTGCCCTAGCAAATCTGAACAAAACATGCATGCAGAAGCAAAGCCTCTTTGGCAAAGAGCTACGATACAAGTCTGTCACATCATGCATTACCCAACTGCAACCCACTTAGCTTGGAAGGAAAGGATTAGTATGTGTCATTCTCTCTCCTCCCCAGACACAGACACTATTTAAAACATGCACAGGAATTTCTGCACTGTTTGGACTACCCAACTCATACCACCCACTTGTAGCTGTGCTCTGCCCAGCCCTCCCAGACACCCTGGCAGCCCAGTGCTCAGTCCACTAGTTATTCCAAAGCCTCACTTCCCTATCAATCTTTCTCCTCTTTCCTTTTCTGCTCCCCAAAGAAAGGCAGGCTTCTGTTTTACTCTGGTTCTACCTAAGGTGTCCTGAAGAAAGACAGTAGAGGCTTGGGGCCAAAATATAGAGGCAGGTCCTGGTAGATCACTGGGAAAACAGTGTGGACAGCAGAGGACAGTTCCCATGTCCTTTTAACAGCCCACAATACTACAGAGAGGGCTTATTTCTAGCAACCGACATTTCCCCCCCAATAAGTGTAGCACAGACCGCTGCAGTCCAGCTGGAAAGCGTGCGTATATAGAGGACAAAGCATTTGAGCCGCACAATGCCATGCATTACAGCTATTTATAGTATGTGTTTTGTACAGATGTATACAACCACATTATTTTCAACAGACCAGGTACAAGGAAGCCAGTGGTATTTGAGAGTTACGGGTCACTCCTTCACAAGCCACAGACATCTAATGCCCTTCCATGGCTGTTAGAAGAGAAAAAAAAGAAACCAAACCAACACCACAACCATTTTGTGTCCCTCCAGCAACATAAGTGTTCTGCCAAACTGAGGCCTCTCCTATACACAAATAGGAATAGCTTTAAAATGAAAAAGCTGCTTTAAAAAGAGTTTTTGAATGCATGCCTAGTGCTGCAGTAGCCAAAACTGTTCCCTTTCCCCTCCTTCATCCTGCGTTGCACCCACCACCTCTCCTTGCATAGTTTGCAACTTTGCCATGAGATGGACCTGAAGCCACCCTGGCCAAGGAAAAGTTAGTATGACCTTAAGTCTGGTTTGGTTCATTGCAGATCTGCATGAGCATAAAGGAGAAGGGAAGATGCTGGGGAAGGCGAGACTGGTTCTTTTAGTGGTGGCACCACAAACTCTGTGTGAAACTGTTCTCTGTACTAAACCAGACTAGTTTCAATGCAGCTTCACTTAATTTTGAGGAAAGAAGCCTATTTGAGACTGCTAGAAGCAGAGTCAAGGCAACCTATATGGAATGATCTAAAACCAGGCTAGGATAGTTTAAGAGCGCCCACATGTCTTCTCCCACCCATTTTAACATGGAGCTTAATGAAGTGCAACTTTTTGCATAAATGGGATTTCTAATACAGCTCTTAAACCATCATATGATTTACAGCAGAGCAAGATGACCTGTAGGCACCTTGGCTATGCTCATCAAGTAGTAAAAGGTCACCTTTGCAGCCATAGTGTAGTGGGGACGGAACGATTTCTTTTGTCTCACCCAGCCTGCTCAATGGCTATGATACAACATACTGGTTGCAGAAAAACTAGGGATGCTACATTTAACTTGTTAAATTCCAGGAGGACTTAATGTCAACAACATTTATTTTTGTATAATGGTAGACCATGACAACAGTACTTTGTATTTTTTCCTTTTGTGTAGGATTGCAGCTTGTAATTAAACAGCCAGCAGACACGTCCATTCCATCACACTCCCTTTAAACAGCATATACCCAAATAGGTTTTCTTTTGTTTCATCTGCTGTATTTCTGTCTGCTAGTAGAAGGGGAATCTCAAAGTATTTTTAGGCATTGGGCATGGCATTTTCTACATCACGTAACCTGTTAGGACATCTCCTCCACAGGAAAATCCTCAGAACAGCTAGGATGAAGCTCCATCCACTCCTGAAGAAACCGTACCTAATTGTCTGACAGAGCAAGACACTGAATTTGACAGCCTGTGGGGCTCCTCCAATCCCATCTATCAAACCAGAATTTCAGATTTTACACGTGCGCTCACGCACACATATACTACACATTAAAGTTATGAGGTGTCTTGAGAAGGCAACTTAGTCCCTCCTCTGGCTGTCTGGATTTATACTTACTGTCAGGTCAAGGAAAGCAGACCTACGGTTTTACTGCTCAAGTTGTAACGTAGAGCTTCAGTAGCGCTTTCCAAATCTTCCTTATTCAATCTTCCCGATTTGCTTGGCACTGGTTATTTCAGATTCCTCCTAGTCTATCACCAAGGTAACAGTTTCTTTCCCCAACATCTTCAAAATCCTCTGTCACTGCTGCTCCTCACCGCTAGAGCCCTGAGCTGGCCCTTCAACCTCTTTCACGCAACCACTACAGCCACCTCCTGCTTCCTTTGCTCCCTTCCCAGCCTTTCAGCGTACTACTCTTGCTGAAGGCTCTTGGCACAGCAGCACTCTTACTTCAGCCAGTCTCCAACCAAGAGTACACCAAATTCAGTTGTCCCACCTTGAATTTTCAAGCCTGTGTGCTGTGCCTTGCTTTAATATTCTACTACACACTCTCATGTGTTCTGCTCCCTTAAGATTTCCCACTCCTTCAAATGCTTTCATCTTTTCCCACTCAGCCCCATGCCTTTCTTATGATGTCTCATCAACCTGAATAGGCTCCCTCCTTCATGGTATCAAATAACCTGAAACTCTCAAATCCTTCCTAAAATAAGCCTTACCTACCCTGACTTCCTGCCTTGCCAAACGAGCTTAGTTTTAGTCCTTCTTTAAAAGCTTTCAAAAATACCAAATAAATATCACTTTCCCACTGTGAAAAACCTTTTGGTTGTAATAAGATGCATGCCAAATTGCCAGTTGCCCAGGTTCCTTTGATGCACAGATCTCCTCTTTGTTTAGGCTGTAAACTATTTGGGACAGGAACCTTGCCTTTAAGCAGCTAAAATACCATGCACATTTCCAGCCCTGCATAATCAGTCTCATCTCTCCCAGGCAAATGGCCAGCGCTCATACGTTTCTGCTTCCAAGTTCTGAACGCCCCATTTTGCATACCTCTCCTTCACCTATATTTTGTAAGTTTGCTCTTTTCTGCCTCCATAAATAAGTGTGGAAGTTATCTGCAGCACTTCAGGAGCCAACCAAGTAAGGTTGTAATTTCCTTTGCTCAGCTGGTGTTTGTACATGCCCCCAGCTTTCTGTGACCCCATCCTTGTTGATATGCCAGTAGGGGTGGAGACAGGGGGGAACTGGGCTAGAAATTAGCCAATTAACGATTTCTCAGCAAAATGCAACAGCCCCAACTCTACATCTTCCAAACCACAGAAGAATTTTCTTTCAAAATACTTTCCCCTCAGTCAGCAGTCTGCGCTCGCCCTCCCCCACTCCTCCACTCCACCCCCCCTTTGTCAGACCTGCTTCTGGAAAAAGTCTCGCTGTTCCAGAACACGATGCATTAATTCAACATGGACTTTGTTTTACTTGTCTAAATATTCAGCAGAGAAAATAACTGTCCAGAGTTATCAAATGTGTTCATCTGTAGACAGGAGCTCTTCAGCCTTTGTCCCTCTCCCCCTGCCCTCCCCCCCCCTTTTTTTTAAATAAAAGAAAACCTCATGCCAACAGATAGAAAAGAAAAATAATGACATTTCTTCTAAACAGTTCTGTACTGCACATGCTCTTTCTTCAACCAGCAAGGGGCAATAAACATTTACTACTTTCCTTGGAGCACAGAGGAGAAAAAAAAAAAAAAAAGAGCGAGCAAACAAAGTCTGAAGCTGCACTGTGCTGGTTTGATTTAGCTCAGCAAAGCAGCCTTGTGCTGTGAGTGACAAACACTTCACCAGCATCAAGGACAAGCAGGGAAAAAGAGTGAAAACAAAGGGAGAAGCCCTGCAAGTAATGAATTGGCTGCCAAAGAGGGCAAAGCAGCTCTTGCGGGATGCGGGAAAGGGTAAGAGTACATGAGCACACCAGCCAGGCTCAATTACCAGTACTGATGACAAGCTCTTTCCACAGTTAGAAAATTGGCTGCAGAATGACCCACCCAGGCTAGGAGGTGGCATTCAAGTATCAAGACCACTGGGTTACACGGATGCCTTCCCTCTACACCCCGTCCATCTCTTCCCATCAAGCTCACTCTCTCTGTAAGTTAGGCAAGCAGTAGGAAGACCTATGGTTTCCAAGTTCTAACTTTACCTCTTTCTTTGAATAGCTTATTTCTTGTGCTAGTGGCTACTCTTAAATAATAGGCTCATTTGGCAGAAATTCAGCCCATATGTCACTATATTGTTGATGTGAATAACTTAAAAGTACTTTCCTGCATTGTAACGGCTCCAGTTGAAAGTGTTGGGCACAAAACCAAAGTAGCAATAACTTACGTCAGATATCTGGCATATAAAACAAGCATGTAAACCCCCACTTTTCCCAATCAAACTTTAATAGCACAAATGACTTCTCATGAAATTAGCCTGTAAACAATCCTAAGTCCTCTTCCAGGGGAAGTTCCAAATAAACGCATGCGTAGAATTAGCATTTTACCTGCTACAAGAAAACACGAACTCTGCAGCTTGCAGGTCTAACAAGTGTCAGGACTCAGGAAAACTACAAACGTTCACGCTTTTCCTCACAATCCATATTTGTATTATTGGAGTTTCGTAATGTATAGACAAAAGTTTAGAAAATGTATCACATTTAAAAACATTTAACATTTTAAAAAAACAAGCTCTGCAGCTACGTAAGAAACATAAACCAGTGTAATCTCTTAGATCTGGGCACACCACGGACCATTTTAAAGAGAAAAGTTCAGCAACAAATGTCATCTGTTTCTCTTTGTAAAAACAGACTACAGCTGTTCTCTTTACAGATTTTTTTCAGCTTTTAAAAAAGGAACACTACCATGATATTCAATAATTTGTCTTTCATGTTTCTTATTCACAGACCCAGTAACATTGCTCCCAAATATCTGAAGTTCAGGGATGCTTAGCCTCTTCAAATGGCTTTGGAAAGGGTAGAAATAAGCCATATGTTACCCCTGATAATTCTCCCCCAGCAGGCAGTCTGTAACAGGGAAGCAAACACCCTTCCCTTCTGCACTCAGACTTTCCCCGTGTTTTTAATATCCAAGTCAGTTACAAAATCCTGGCCTTCAGAAACAATGTTTAATTCCTTCAGTTCTGGCTTTTAAGTGATTCTATCATAGTCCTAGTTGGTAAAAATGCTTATTAGTGGTACCCAAGCATAAATATAAAGGGAAGCATCCTTTACAGCTTGCTTTTAAACTCCAGCGAACTCTCAGAGCTAACCCTTCCGACAGCAGGGACTATCTCAAACAGAGTATCGCTGGGTGGGAAGAATTTCAGCCAAAATGTTTAATTGAATTTATTTCCAAGAAAGAGGCCAAGTGGGGGAGGGGAAGCTGTTCTGCCTGCATTGAACAATTCTGGCAATCTCCTGTTCGAGCAGCTCTAGTTCTTCTGTGCTTTGGAGCAGGGACTTCAAGGTTGGCGGGGGGGTACGTGTGTACACTTCATGCACTCTGTCATTTAAGTGCAAACCCACCCAAATTTGGCCTTGTTAGAAGCCTTTTGGGCTGGGATGGGAGGGAAAGAAGGGAGCAAGAATCTTTCCTGACCTCACATAAACTGTGATCTGTTAGAGAACAGCAGGCTGGACATCCAGAGACTCGTACTTTGAACAACTGCAGTTTGGAAGGCATAGATGTCTGTACAGACTACAGCTATGCCAGATGATGAAGCCACTGTCTCCAACCTGTCCCCGAGCATTCAAATAATCTTCTTTACTTCCAATGAGCCTGCTCTTGTAAAAGCTCCCTAACCTACTATTTCAGATGACATTAATCAGCTTATTTTTAGCCAGCCTGGCTAGCTGTGGCTGAAATGCATTGGAAAGAGCTTATTGAAGCAGCTCAGCCACGGAGGGTGCCCCAAACCTTGAGATACTGCAGTCTGTGCCAAGTTCAAGTGCCGAGATTTAGTTTGAGATAAAGCACATATTCTCCGACACACTCAAAACCCCAGTGTTGCTTAGGCCTAACAGGGAATAAGCTGTTATGGAGCAAGGAAAAGGCAGGAATGGAAGAGACTAGGGGAGCTTGTGGTGGGGAAGACTGCCAGGGAAGACACTGTGACACTGGTCAGAGGGCAGGTCTGGAGAAGATGCACCCAGATAGTGGGCATAAGACTGCAAGAGGGAAGACCTGGGAATGCAGCTTAGGTCCTTGAGTCTTACCAGTCAACTATGCTAAGGGACTGATCATGCAGTCCTAACATTTTGTTTGCAATATTGTATGAATATGAAAGGATGTATTTGTTTAAACTAGTAAACAAATTGTTTGGAAAACTGATTCCCAGAAATTCTCCTAGTTAAATTGCCAGGAAGTATCTGGCAGAGTTTGACAATGCAAAATAAGTAGCTCCCAAACTCTGGGGGTACAGAAATAAGCACAAGTTCTTTTTCACAAGGCAGCATGTGTGCTTAGGAGTGGGGCAGGTGGGGGAGGTGTGCCTTCAGGGTGTATTTGGTGGCTGAGAAGCAAGACCTTGTCTTTGGAGGATAGTTCCAGTTGCTGCAGGGCCAAGCTACAGTAGGAAGAACACCCCTCTTGCGATTTTGGTTTCCTCAGTAATACTTTGAGGCAAAGGTAAAAGGTCACTGAAAAGTTGTATGCACTTGACACCCACATGAGTCTGACCATAGAACAACCACCAAATCCAGGAGAAGGTAAATTTGCTACTTTAAAAGTACATTCTCTCCTTAGTACGAAAAAGCACCTTTTCCTCAACTGACAAGCTTCTCTTGTGCTTATGTTTGGTTCCATCCCCTCAGTAAGGTTGTCTGAAAGTTACACAGAGGCGCAAATGGTGCTTCCCCCCACCTTCTTTCTTTTTAAAAGGCAAGGAATGCCACATCTGGACAATCTTGCAAGAAGGGGAGAAGAGGAGAGAAAGGGGTACCTTTACTCCGGGAAAGATGATTGACATCCACTAGCGAAATGCTTGGTTCAGAAGATTCCTCAGACTTTACCCAAACACAGCTTCAGAATACAAGGTGTTCCCTCCCACCCCACCATGCTCCCTGTCAGACCAAAAAAGCTTAAAAAAAAAAAATCTATCTATCTATATATCTCTATGCTGCTATTGGTAGTATTTTAAACACCTAGGACTGACACCAAAAGCTCCCAGGAGTTCTGAAGAAGTCTGTCTTTACCAAGCACTACTTGCAATGAAGAGAGGGGACTGAAACTGGAATGATTCTCATCTTTCCACATCAAGCACTTTTCCAGCGCACACATCTCTAACCATGGCTTTTTGGCATTCTTCTCATTTTAATAGCCCTGAAAGTATCACTTGTCCTTCCTGAGGTAGGAAAGACTGAGTACAAATATGCCCAAAGTTAAAACACAACAGATGTGAGCTTCCCCAAACAGCACGAGGAGCCAGACTGCAATGCTACCCTTGGTCATTAGCCTCCAGCTCTTGGGGTACCTAACGCTGGCTCCAAGACACCCTCAAGCAGTCATGTACAAAATGCACATCTGAACTCTGGAGCTTTGGCCTCTCTCTACCAGAGTGCTGAAGATGCAGACCCTGGCACACAACAGCCGAAGCTGCAGCATGGCTTTTGGTGCACCCTTAGGGGCTGGTGCCATAGGAAGCTATTAATTCACCTCGACTCTGCTGCCTGTTGACTATCCCGCCCAGCGTCCATCGCCGGTCCAGGCGTCTCAGGTGAGCCTTGCGTCTCTTAGAAACTAGTTTGGAACATGGATGGAAACAAAAAAAAAAAGACAAAAAAAGGAAAAAAAATCATGGGAGGGTGAGGAATAAAAACAAAACGTGGCATTTACAAGCACTGGTCTTGTTAGCAGGAATGGGTTAGGTGGGATGCAGACATTTTGGTTTAGTTTATATAGTACAGTGGAACAAGTTAGCTTCTTGAGCCTGAGCAACATGAGCCACCTAGAACTGTCACAAATTGCCACCCTTGCTACTGGCTTTCCTTAAAAGAACCAAAAACGTACATACACCCCAAAACAAGCTGCACAAATGAAGACAACTTGTCGAAGGAGGCTGCAGTGGCAGGACAGATCAACATCACTGCTGTTGCGTCTCCTAGTTAGGCTACAGGATCTGTGGAAAATACTGTCTATTGCATATGACATCAAACCCAAGGCTTTAACCCTAAGAAAATTATCACATTGTAAACAAAACGCGGGGCAGGGGGGGAAGGCAGCTTCTCTTATGCAAGTTCACTTGTAAAAGCAGCACTCAGGAACAGAACCCAAGTGAAAAGCGTCTCATGTCTCTCTTTGCTTGCAACACGTGACTCACAATCATTGTCACAGCTAATTATTGTGATCCAAATTTCTAATATACTGATTACAAATATAAGGAAAAAACTAACCTTGCAATTATTGAGCAGGCTCAAGAAGCTAACAAGCCATAACTGAGAATTAGTTACACAATGAAACAATAATTTATGCTTAAAATATAAACAAAGACAAGACATCTATGGAAATGGCATTGTGAAAGCAGCTGTGCACAGAGGACACCACTTGTTTTCTGGATTGCACATGTAGAACTGTACTCAGCTCCTTCTTCTGCTTGTGAAGGTGTGAACGACACAGGAACCATTGGACTGACACAGAAACACAGATAAACATTTCCCTTTTTCCATTCAAGGGCTTCCATGCTAGTTTGGCAACTACTGCAACAGTGCTTGGTGCTGCCACAAAGCAATGCAAAATACTACGCTTCAGCTATCGCTATAGTGCAAACACAACTGTTTTGCTAGTGATGCTGGGAAACTGTCCATAAACTTTGTTATCACATAATTAATAATCACTCAATTCTGCTTATGTGCACTCATTTGGGGAAGATACCCTTATGAGAGCAGACACCATCATCTCCCAGAATTATGTTCTGTAGACAATCAGGCACAGCAAAATTATTTGATTGGGGAACGATTAGCTGAATAAGTAAAAAAATTAGTAACTTCCCCCAAAAGTGGCTTTTGCCTTTTTGCCCTTTCTATCTGTCAGGGGCTTAGACCAGACTTCTGCACCTGGCTCATTCTTCCTCAGTTTCTCCTCTGCTGTAAGGCCTAAATCCTCCCTAGTCACCCTAAGTGGAGGTGTGGTAAAGTGGTGTTGAACAGACACAGTATCTAGTTTGTGGTACTCTGTACTTCCCTTTTTATGCCACGTGAGTCAAAGAACCACCACAAATTTTCCAAAGAGCTGGATTTCAAGTTTATAGATTGCTGTGGTTTTGGCTAACAGAAATCAGTGGTTCTCTGTGAAGCCCATGGTGGCACAGAATATGAGCTGTGTTCACTCCTTGCTGGTGGTGTTTTTCTTACCAATTGTTTTAACCTGGTGGCTTTCTCCAAATCAACAGGACATTAGACTGCCAGTTACACACACGCTACGCAAGAGGCAACACAGGACACCTCATTAGACATACAGATTATAGCAGAGAGAGAAGCTAAATTGACAGTAAGGCTGCCTGCATTAGGAGGTTTCTATACAAGAAGGGAGGAAATGAAAGGTGTTGAACTTAAAAGGCGTGCAGAAAGGAAGAGTGTGGAAGGGGTAGAAATTTGCTTCAGGTGTCAACACAGAGCAGTTACCCACAGCTCCTCGCTTGCACCAGGAGTTTGGAGGATTCAGGAGCAACGCTTAAACACAGTGGGTCACACTGATCCACCACACTGTGTCCTCCTCACAACATATGACTATCCCCAGTGCTAGCCCTTTTATATCACAATGATGCTTTGTGTAAGTCAGGTTTTTTTCTCCTCAACAATACTGAATTTTGCCATTTGATCCTAGACTTGGACTTGGTTGGTCATGCCACAGTTAATCAGCAGCAAGGTTATTTATCAACAAGTGTCTAAACCTTTCCAGAGACCATTTTAGGATGTTTACTTTAACAGCTCTTGTGGCTGTGAATGTTTCTTTAGATCGTTTTCTGAATGTTTTCCAAGCCTTTTAAGATGGTGTTGGTGTAAACACAGGCCCAGGTAACAGTCAACTCTCTACCCTCGTCCTGACA
Source organism: Astur gentilis (assembly GCF_929443795.1). NCBI lineage: Eukaryota > Metazoa > Chordata > Aves > Accipitriformes > Accipitridae > Astur > Astur gentilis. The sequence goes on from NC_064888.1 coordinate 30,118,892, forward strand.
AAAGATGTTGTGCAGGCTCAGACACAGGGAGGAAACACTTTTGTCTTTCTCAGGGAACAGACTATTTAAACAGAGACACATGGAAATATTACTGCTATGTACAAGCAGCATTATTAGCAAGTTGCATTCAGCACCTCCTTATCTTTACAAGGGCCTGCCACAGCAGAGCAGACCTCTGAGTTTGCCTGGCTTGTGGACTTGTTCCAGGTCCACTGCAAATGGAGAGGGCCAAGAGGCTGATACAGAAAGCTCTCTACATTAGTGTTTCTACCATTTCAAAGTAGGCAGAGCACAGACCGAACAGTTGCAGGAAGTCAACGTCTCCAGAAGTCACTCTGAAACTTGTATGAACTCTAAATCCAGGTGCTAGGGCACTTAATCCACTTAAGGTGCCTTCCTCCTCAGTTATATCAGAACCCCTTTCTCCTGCCTCCTGAGAGAGAGTTGGCAAGTTTTCTCTGTAAATATGTTTACTTTTACACACTTGTCTTTAAGAAAGTGAATCTGAGTTGTTCTTTCCTCTCTTATGGAGTAACTATTAGGAGAATAGCAGCCCAATTAAAGAAGAACTGGAGGGGGCAAAAATAAAGAACAAAGGAAGTCTCAGCTTATGTAGTTAATAACATAAAACAAAGTTACTGAAAAACGAGTGAAAGCTGGGGCACATCAAAGCAGCTACAGAGGTAATGCAATTAGTTTTGTCACTGAGATGGAACTGAAAAGAAAGGAAAGAACAGTCTCAGGTTTCAGCATATCTGGATGCGGAGTATGGCAGGGAGCATGACTGCTGACCATAGCTGAGGAGAGAAGTGTAATGGATTAAGGGGGACCGACAGGAAAAAGATAAGGAACATTTGATGGATTTTCCATTACCCAGGAAAGACTGCTGTGTGGCAACAGCCCTGTGCAGAGTACACTCCAGAGGGCAACATGAAAGGCGGAGAGCTTGAAATGAAAGCAGTTTAAGCAATAAGGCTGTCAAGCATGCACCATATTTAAGAATCAGGAAAAGGGAGGAAGCTACAGACCAACAGACAAGGCATTCTTCAACTCTTTCAGAAAAGAGCAGTAAGTTTTTCTTCTTTACTAACAGGGAAACTTTACTAACTGCTTTTGCATCTGCTAAGATGTTGCGTCATACCAGACCGGTTCCCGTCCTACCAGTCTACAGCCAGTCCGTCTCTAAACCCTAAGTGACCCAGGATATGGGTAGCTTTGAGCAGGGAAAAATTAGTTACAGAGCCAAAGATTTCAATAAGCCACAGATGTCACCCTTGGGGCCCAGCATAAAGTTATGTTTTGCCTGTGTGCTATCTTAATGGGCAGATGGTCATCCCACCACAACTCTAAGCTTCCTGCCTGCGCTAAGGAAAGGTCAGCTGAATTTCCACATACGTTTTACATAAGTGTCACGTCAAGAGCACCTAGAAATTTAGCAAGATGTTCATTAGAATGGAGCAAATCATAATAAAAGTGTCCTTTGTACACAGTTGCTACATGAGAAGTCCATTAAGATGTGGTTAGTCTTTCATAATGGAACAGAGGAACATGTGAGGTTTTACTATTCCATTTCTGGAACCTGAATTAAGCATCTTTAGCCAAAAAACAGCGCAGCTAAATACATATACATGACAAATAGCATCTCAGTTTTAGTAGAATGAGACCACACCAAATAAAATTACCTTTCCACACAATCATAGACCACAGCAAACAGCAGTGAAACTAGTTTCAAGGATTAATTAAAAAAAATTGTAATGAGAAGCAAATTGTAATGAGAAGCAACCATTAAAGTTAAATCTCACTCCTTTTAATGGCCTGTGGCTCGAACAAGCACCTTCTTCCAATTAAAAGCTCTCACTTGTGTAATTTCTGCAGACAAGCCATGCAAGTTCTCTCCTTCCATGGACATGAGAGTCCAAGACTTGTACCAGACCATACTGCTTGGACTTGCACATAAGTTGTTTGTATGCTTTTTAAGGGTATTAAAAGGAGCATAATTTTCAGCTTTTGAAACTTTTGTCACACTGACAGCCCAAGCTGGTCACAAAGAGATTACAGGCATGGTAATTGACTCCAGTTTCTTCTGCAACAATTTATTTACTGATACAAGACGGGAGAAGAGATTACTGCACTGGATTAACAGCCGCAAGTGGCACCAAGAGTTTTCAAAGTTTTCCTGTGGGGTGTGGGGGGAACCATAAAGTAAGTGAATACCAGTTTCCCCTTGATAACAAAAAAGCTTTCCATACCTTCCCCCAGTTTGGATGTGTTGATGTCAGAGTCATCTCTGGTTCCATTTTGGGATTCCAAGTACGTAGCAGGGACCCAGCCTTGCTCCTCTGCTGTGCTCACAAACCACCAGCCTACAAAAAGAAGTAAAAGAAGTTGCTCAGTCAACATTAAGAGGGACAAGAATAGCAAGATGCTACTGAGAAGGCAGCACAGCATCAGCAGCTTTGGTGCAGGTTTGAGTTATCTGGCAGCCTCCTAGAAGGAGAGGGGGTTTAGTCCTATTATACCATTTCTATCAGATACTCTTACAGTGGTAAATGAGTGTGCAGGCAGGCCTCATGTAAAAAAGGTTGCAATGGAACAAACATCAGTTTATTTTAAGAAACCTGAAGTTTATCCGTGACGGCTCTGATTTGAGTTCTCCAATTTAGCTTCTCAAAACAAGTCTTGCAACATGTACATCTACAGTATCAAAACACTTTGTATGTGTATATATGCATATGTGAATGTATGGGAAATAGTAGGATTTGGGAAATGTTTGTGCTATGAGGTATCACGGAAGTCAAAAGATGGAAATAGGAAAGACTTTAGTAGAAGGGCACAGATTTCAGAACAGGACACAAAATAGTAATTGCTTCAATTACACTTGTCACCACAGCCGGTATTTAACAAACATGACCTGAATTCAATGCCCTAGGAAGCTGGAAAGTACTGCATAGAACAGAAATAAGAGAGAAAAGCTAACTGAAATGTGACTTCAGGCCATAGGCACCAGTTATTTGCCTTCCCACCTGAACATCCAAGTTTCTACCACTATCTACAAAAATGTTGAGTATTCACCAACTATACGTATATAACTTCAGGGCACATCCATGGATGGATGAATAAAATTATAGGTAAGCCATCTTATGGTTAAATACATCCCAACCGTAATTATCCTTGCCTCTTTTCTTGCTTGGCTACATTGATCCTCCACTGGTTTTGATGTAGACTCACTCACTCACCCAAGAGCTTGCTGCTCTTAGTTATGAGCACAACTAGATTCTGCTCCATTCAGGTAAGGTCAGAGTTAAGATACAGGACAATAAAAAGCCAAGCAGGTAAAACAGTTCTGTTGCTTTCTACAATCTCCCAGTCTCCCCCCAAAATGCAAGTTGCTTTCTCAAGACAATGTGAACTATTGTTCAACACCAGTCTTTCAGCCTCCCCAAAGGGAGTTGAGAAAATAGCTATTTCTGTACGTGCACCTCAAAACAGTTTACAGACTTTAACAGCTGTCATAAACCCAACTAATTTCACAGGAGACTCCTAAGGCTGCCTGTGATGAGCAAAGGCAGGGATGAGCCATCTTGGTCGGTAAATAGATGGGGCACAGAACCTAGTTAATTTATGGTGGGGCAAAGCCCTGAGTTGTGTGACGGCCACACAGCCCTCCCATAGCTGGGAGGCTGCAGCCCTGGGCCTGGCAAGGGGAAGGGAGGCTTCGCTGGGCTCTGCCATCATGCAACTTTCTTTAAAGAAAAACAAAGAAACCAGTTAAAACAATGCTTAAGTGTTTATGCTAAAAGTCACCCAAGTTTGTTCCAAATCCTGTCATGGAAGATTTTACAAGAGGACAGTAGTTACAAACCCTCGTTTTCCTCCCTGGGGCCTGTGGCTGGGAGACAATGTGCCCCAGGGGACAAACCCCTCACTTGCCACTGCACAGCTGCTAGGTAGCTCTATTTATTTACTCTCAAAACTCAGACATGGCTTTCCATTTTCTGGCCCAGCAGAGGTTTGGAAACTTTGCTTCACAAGGCTCATGGTTGGAAAGTTTAAATTTAGTTATTCCCCCTCAGCAGGAGGTGAATTCTCCTGCCACGAAGCCCACAGCAGCAAACACACAGGATCTGCCAGACCGTTTCAAAAACACATCATAGAACCATTTAGGTTGGAAAAGACCTTTAAGATCATCAAGTCCAACCTTTAACCTAACACTGCCAAGTCCATCTTCATGGTTGTTCCTTATTTTACTAGCAACCTATCAACATGGTTAGCAAACGCTGTTTAACATACACTTATAATTAGGCACAAAATGTCAGAAGCTGGCTTTCAGCTGCTATCAATTAGACTGGAATAGTTTATGCAAACTCTTCCTCAGTAAGAAATTAACCAGAATTGCACAAAAAGGACTTGCCTACACTTAAAAACGTGTGCTTGGGCCAAATTCAAACCATGGTAAAGTCTGGTCTTTGGAGGGCTGGATCACACAGCCTTGACGCCGACCCAGTGCTAGCCCATTTCACAATACAGCTCCTCTGATTTGGCTCACTGAGCTGCATCGTGGCCTTTGAGCTCAGTTCAACGTCTTGTGTTTGGAGTCATAGGGTAGCTGAGCCTCCATCCATCTAAACAGGGCTCCCTGCTAAAAGGCAACCCTTCACCCTACGCCTAGGTGTACATACACATGCATCCCCCATACCACTGTGCCTCCTTACTGCCATTCCCAGCTCCTGAAAGGCCTCATCAGGGAAACCTCACGACTCACTGATCTTATGAACAGGCTCCCACATACCAGTTGGAGGTCAAGTCACATTTGAGGTAGGTTACAGTCAAGTAACTCAACCAAATCCATTGCAACATGCAGACAAAGCATATAACAGCCTAAGTGAGGTTTTAAGCTGCTTTGATACTTCAAGCCATCACTAAAGTTAAAGCTCCTAATCACCACAGAGCTCACGAAAGTTATAATTTCTTTCCAAAGATTTCCTTTATAAACTACGTGCAAGGGTAAAGCATAAACGAGAAACCTCTGCAACTACTGAGAAATCAGCAGTATCTGTCCAGCTTCAGAGAAAACCAGCCCCTGCGGCGAAATTCTCTTCTCCCATTTCAAGCTTGCTTCTCAGAAGGACAAAAGAAGGGCTTTAATGCAGCTCATTGGAGTAGCATGTCCACAGAAAAAAGTATGTTTTACTTAAACAGCCTGAACGACTGAGAAGCCTGAGAAACTTCCAAGCAGCACCCCCCAGCAGCACAGAAGTCAAAAAACGGATGCTCACAAGCAATTTGTGCAGGGTGTTAGAGTGGCTGAGAAGACACTGCAGAGGCAACTCGCTCCTTGTGAGGCGAAAACCTGAATTATGAAGCCATAACCCTACAGAAAGGAAATTACAGCATAGTGCAAGAATTGACGAACTCCTAGCAGAAAATGGCTGAAGCACAGACAAGTTCCACAATGCTGTCCATGCATGACAGCCCATAACTGCAGAACTCTGCCCAGCTGATCGTGAAGTACTTGCTCTGCACCATCCCATCATTAGAAGCATTAGGGCAGCTGCCATTTGGTCCTACCACCCTTTCCCCCCACCCCCAGGTTAATGGGGGTTCATGGTTTGCAGACAAATTAGCCAGACTGGCCTTTGTGTGCAGAAAGTCAGGGCTGTAATGGTGCAAACCATCTCTTGTCCCCTCCCCTACCATCTTTCCCAACCCAGAGCATCACAGAAATGTTGTTAGAAAACTTGCTTTTGAAACACAGAACAAAACATTGCATTTATTTTGAGTTCTCTCTCTATGCTGGAGTTGAGCTCGACTTCACGATTCATTATTAAAACCATTCTGCAGCAACATCTGCAGGGAATTATGTAAAGTTATCTCTGTGCATTGCCAAGCCAGTCTGAGGTTTGCTCTTGCACTCACACCATCTGTAAAAATTAGGCAGTGCTTTACAGCTTGAGTTAACCCTTACAGATGCCCCTATCTCTCAGGTATCAAAACACAACTCTAAAGCTGATGTGGCATGGATGTCTAGACTGAGACTCATCTATCCTCATCCCTGATAAGGATTCAAAGGGAGTTTAAGCCTCACAGAAAGCACACAGAGAGTTGTAGCCGCTGCAACCAGACCAAGTTCAGCTTGAGCTTTGTTGAATTACTCCAAATCCTGCCTTAATACTAATCCAGGAATATGAATTTTTAAGGTAGGAGTGCAATTTTCTCCTCACATCTGTTGACCCTTTGGTTGGCATCTGTCAGCATCCCTAGCTGCGATAGCCAAGATGTCTCTACACTCACAGAGTCCATCTAGGCTCTGATAACTCTCAGGCATTTTCAGCATGGAGCTACAACAGTTACCAAGAGATGAAAGGTTCCACTTGCCACGCATACATACACACTGCAAGATGATGATTGCAAAACAGATTGGTCACACTGGAGAGTGAATAAATGAGAAAACTACCGTGATTCTAAAGATCATGTTCTTTCTTTTAATTGTATTCCCAGTCCTCTCCCCGAAAGGCTTTAAAAAAGCAAAAGAATTAAGCTAAGTGTTACCCACAACCCACACCATGGGAAACTACTAGAACATAGTTAAAGGACTACCTTTTATGCAAGTTTTGCTAATGTATACATGCATCCTCACCCATCCATGCTTCAGTGTCGTCCCTTTCTCCACACCAATAGGAAAAATTAGCTATTCCTGTCAAAGTCTGCCTAATCATAAGATACTACAAATCACTTTAAAAAAAGAAAAAAAAAAAAATCGATCATGCTGAACATTGGTTTCGTATTCTCCCTTAAGCCATTAACTTTTCTTTAGACTTGATTGTCAATTTATGAGCTTAACTAAAGTAAACAAGAAGGACAGCACCACTGTAAAAGGGAATGGGAATCTCTCCTGCATGAGTAGAGTACACATTCTTCTAAACAAATACTTAAACAACACTCCACCTCTCAAGAGTTTTGGAAAAATCCCACTCAAGCAGCAGTCTGGTACCTCTGACACGCGCTTTTTGGACTTCAGAGAGCTGCTCCCTTTTAAGTCCTTCTGCCTTGGAACTCTCTTGAGGGTTTTTTTTTTCTGATCCAGCAACTTAAATTGTCCTACAAAGCGGTACTAGATGCAATCAGGTCACTTCCAGACCTGACACACAGACTTTTTCGTGCCAACAGCTGATTACTTTCCTTCAGAGATGTGATCTGATCATTAGAAAACAGCTAAGGTAAGAGTATTGCTGTGCAGATGAAGGAGCTTGCTTTTTTCACCCCTCTAGAGCTCTTCCCAGTACATGTATATTTGATACATAGGGAAGTCAGTCATAATTGCATCGGAGAGACCTCCAAAGAAGATGCAGAAGCAGAAATGTAAAGGCACCAGAAGCAGCATTTTGCAAGAGGGATTCTCAGCTGTAAGCATGTTCTTACACCCACTTCCTAAAAATTCACTACAGTGCCTGTACACTGTTAGACACTATCACCGTACACACTGGCTCTCCTCTCTGTAAAAGGCTCCTTCAGTCCCACACGCTTGGCAAAAGTGCTGGGTTGAAAGCACTGAATTCATATGAAGGCCAGTGGCTGATTTCTGCACGTTTTGTCCTTAACGATTCACAGAAGAGGCATCTTTTAAATACAGAGATACATGTAAGAGGTCTTCCTAGCATGGACCTGACTATAGTTTGGGGTACAGAAGTCTGTGTGTGAGTCACTGCACAGCAGACTAAGGCTGTTTTCTCAGGATGAATTATTAAAGTTGGTGAAATATTAAAGGCAGTTTTCATCTTTAAACATATAACGCTTCCCAGCCTGTGTGCACTGCAGACTTCACTGCAGCCACCACTCAACGACAAAGCAATGTTTGTCTCATTTTAAAGATAGAAGTGGGTCTCAGAGACATGCTAAAGGAAGAAAGATGTGCTTGTGGCAGACATCCTACTTGAACACAATTAAGATGCACAGCACAGGTTCACAGCCCTTCATGTGCCACGCCCAAAGCAGATTGGGCCACACATTAGGATTCCAGCTCAGCCACGTGTCAAGATCCTTCCAGTCAGTTCACATCCTAGAGCTACATGCTAGGAGCATGGTTCGCATGGGCAACCCCACTTTCCACAGAAGTCTCATTTTGCAAAGTGTTGCAACCCTAAATGTCTGTGCCCGACTGCTCTCACAGTCAAGAGCGAAGGTTGTTACCGTGCTTGCAACTATGGTGGTTGCACTCTAGGTACCAAGTACTGCCAATACTTAGGACTCAGCAGCAGCACAAGGAGTTGCATTCCTTGCACTGCTTTAAGTGTTATGTTACTGAGTTCAAGGAAAATAGAAGTGAATCCCAGAGTTTGGGTGCTGTTACGTATAAGGGAGAGAATAGAGTTCTTTCCCTACATTAACTGGCTATTAAGGTAACCAGTTGTTTCAACTCTATATGGTTATGGATTTGCTATCCTAATCCTTCCAGTCTGTCTTGTTCCTCCACCTCTACTACTAATCTTGTGGCATTGGTAGATGGAGATTGGGAGACTTCTCAGCTGTGCTGTCAGCATATCCCTTTGCTGCTGTACTCCAGTTCCTATGGTTGCAAAACTGGCTGGCACACAGGGCCTACTACATGTGAATAAATATCCTAGTTATTGCTGCTACAGGTTTTTTCCTGGACCAAAAGCAGCTGACTAGGTGTGTACATAAGTGCTCGATACAGAGTCCCAATGTGCGTCTCGGATTCTGGCTTAAACATCTAGCTTGCTTGGATTGGTTTCACATCACATTATATGCACAAACACACACGCATATACGTGGAAATTCACACCCTGACCTCTGCATTCAAGTACATATTACCCTAGTCTTCTAGTGGGATTGGAACCATGTTTCCTCATACTTCTGGAAAAAGTAGAAGTGTTCAGAACATGGGAAAAGTTCATGGGAAAAGAGAAAACTGGATAATATACAACTCAGCTCTAATACTTTATGGGTTACATCACTAGCAGAGACGATGGATATTGAGAGTATTAGACAACTAGGAAATACCACAGTACTGGATTTGTTCAAATCTTATAAGCTAGTAGGTGACAAGCCTTCCAGAGGTGCACATTTGGCAAAACGCTTATGTACTTGTCTCTTACTACTGTTGTGACTTCTTTCATGTGTGTGTGTGTGTGGATGCACGCATGCACGTGGAGTTAAGTAAAGCACACTTTATTTATGGGTTCTGATAATACAAACTGGTAGTTACAAACTTTAAGTGCTGTATCTGCAGCTATTTGCTATGGCCCAATTGTTACCCAGGGGCTTCCCCTCCCTGTTTAAAAAAAGGACCTCAGATTTGTGTATTGACACAGCTGGAATGAAGGAATCTGCCAAACACGTTTTCAAGAATTGGCATGTACATCCACAAAGCCATCATATAATCCAGTACAAATTACACAAGTTGTGTCCTTAAAACAAGGGAGTGAATGCACTACCTATTACATTAACAGCTATGGAAAAGTCTTGGACATTGCCTGTAAATCCCAGATCAAGACCCATCACACTCCAGGTCACCAGCTTCCCCTAAACTGTCAAGTACTCTGGGATCCCCAAGACAGAAGCAGAGGAAAGCACCACTTGCTAAGCATGCCCATGGCCAACTCCAAAACACACACAGCCAACAAGCCCAAGGTGTTGCCCAGCATCCCCAGACCACCGAAATTAGGGGATCCACAAAGCAATGAAGTCAGCCAGTTCTACAGGCCAGTCAGCACCCAGGAAGTTGCAAAAAAAGGTTTGCCAAGGCTCAAACATCCTAATGCCTTCTAAAAATAGATTTAGAATAATCTTTCCCTTCCTGCTTTACTTGATTTCAAGAATACCTAACAGTGAAACTGTCTCTGCAATGTGAGCTGCATTCCACATAGCCCAACATGTTTGTGGCTCACAGCCTTTGTTCAGCATAGGAACAAAAGAAACTAAGAGAGGGAGTGCTTTACTCATAGGAAATATCTCATCAATCACGACAAGGAACAAAGCTATCTTTAGGTGGGCACACTATATTGTGCAAGCAGCCTGGCTGCAGCTGCTAGCCTGTGAATGCCGAGTACTGTACAATAATTGGAGTAGAACAAGGTCCACCCATAGTCCACTGGCTTTCAAGAGGTTACCGACTTGCACTGATATACTGGCCAACGTGGTTGTGCCATCCTAAGCCACAGTACCAACTCAGTTATTACAGAAAAAACCTGTTTACTGATCACACATTTTCCTTTTTTCATCTGATCTGTTTGGAAACAGGATTTCCTATCTGACCTCAAGTTCTGATTGCACTACATAACAATTTTCATGTTTTCTTGCCTTTTTTTTTTCTCTTGGAAACTGATAGATTTATGGGCAACAAGTGGTACTGGACAGTATCTTCCTTTCTTCTTTCCCTTCCCCCAAAGTTTTCTTTACTTCAGTAGGTCCCAGAAGTTGACCAGTGAGGATACTGACTGCTGCTAGTATCTTTCAGTACAGCTTTTCTGATCATGGAAGATCATGGGGCACTTTCCTTCCTCCATGTTCAGTTACAGCCCAGAGTCTTTCATCTACTTCCAAAAGGCCTTCTGTCCTCTATCTCCCTTTAGTGTTTCTACTGTTAGGAAGATGTAGCTCAAGTAGGAAAGTTAAGGAATAAATCCATCTCTCTATCTTAAAGCCCATCCCCCCCACCTCCTCTCCAGCAGCCCATCATTTAAAGGTTGAAATCTATGGATCTGAGGTTTTAATGAAGTTGTCAAAGTGATACTATAGGTACCATGTTTACATAAATCAGTATGTACAGGAGCTCCCAACCACAAGAGGGTTTGGCTGGGGCACGGACTCCAGCACACAGCGCAGAACGTACAGAAATCAGGTGGGCAAACGCAGCCCATGGCAGCAGATGAGTAATCCACTGCCTTCAGAAAGGCTACGCCAGCGCAGCCAGTTCCTGCAGCAGATTTTCCAGAGCCATGAACAACTGACTATAGTAAAGGCATGCAAACAGATGGCTTTATGCCCCACAGGGCATGGAGAGCTCAGCCCTAGGAGCCAACTGAGACTCTCTATTAGTCATTACCAGTTGTGGGGTTGTGTTTTCTGTGGTCAGCCAACAGGGTGCAACAGTCAAGCTCACAAGTAATTTCCTTTACATTCACAGGACTTAATCTTAAAGCAAACACATTTTGTGTCCAAGCTTTCTTTAGGAAAACATGAATAAGCTTTCAAATGGGCCTCATGGTAATCTTGTCCAAAGATTACAAATTACTTCCTAGTGGTTTAAAGAAGTTACAGACCCCCAGCCCCAGCTGATAGGAAACGGCCTTCACAGGCAGCAGAGAATAACCAATATTTACTTCCTGCACAGATTGACAAAAGTCGCTTTTGTTTTAATTTCTTATTCTGAAGAATTTCTTATTCTTATTTTATATTTTTTATATTGTTTTATATTTTATTTTATTATTTATATTTTATATTCTTATTCTTATTTCTTATTCTTAATTTCTTATTCTGAAGTCTGTAGAGAATGTGGTGTCAGTTGCTTACTGGGAAATCCTCAAAACCACACAGAATCAGGAAAAAGAGACTCTATGGACTAGGAACAATCCTAGCAGAGTACCAAACAGCACTCCAGGTGCTAAAGTCAAAGTCATAAAGGAATCCCAAGTTTCAGTCAAAAATACATCTGCTACCTCTGAGGCAGTCTTCAGTTACCTCAGGACAGAACACAGCAACATTGGACAAGAGCTCGAAGCAAGGAACAAAGGCTGCACTATATCCATGAGAAATCAGAGGATAAAGCAACTAAACAGTGATATTAGTTCAGTTTGAAGCACAGCTGAGTCACCAGATTAAAAATGCTGCCTTTTACAAACGGCCTCTATGGGATCCTTCTGAACCACAATACTCCTGCTAAAGGAACCGAGACACCATGGTTTGCCAGTGCCCAGCACAGTGTGCAGACCAGCACCACTCTGCAGCACCCAGATAACTGTCTCACAAATTTCTATTTCCATATCCTGCCTGTTCCTTGAAGCTCTGCTGTCCAAATACAACTTCTGTCCAGCTCTATTTATTAGCTAGATCTGGCAAGATTGTAGCCCAGATGGTACGTTATCACAAATACTGATGTAAGCCAAACCGAACACCCTGCTCTCCTTCTGACATGGCTTCATTGCTTTTCTCCTGAGCTCCATTCAAGCCACGTTTCTGCAGTGACCCTGGGAGCTGAGCCTCAAAGAGCTGCCTGCACAAGGCTGCAGGAAATGACAGCTTCGGAAATGAGTACCAGAGTGATGAATAGCAGGCTACAAGAGCAGCCAGTGCATTAGCAGGCTGCCAATTAATGAACTACATTGTATTGAACAAGGACATACATGGACAAGTAGTATCATCGACACTCCCCAGAAGAGATTACAAACCCAATTCAGTATTTTCTGAAGGGTTTTTCCAGGCTTCTCTAAAATTTAGAAGCTTACAGACTTGTTACTATATTTTGTTCAGCAGGAAGCTGAGCTGGCCCTATTTTGAGCAGATTATAGAAAACTAAAAGAAGAGAGGAAAAAAAAAAAGAGGGAAAAGATTTGCCTTTTACCTTTATCCATCATGAAGACCAAGACAGAGAGAATTGCCTGTGCAGGTGGAAACAGAAGGGGACATTCACCTTTAGGAAGGGGGGAACTGAGCTCATCAACATAGACTTCAAAAAAGCAAGACAAGGACTTAGCGGGGTATCTGGTTCCATCCAGCTCTAACAAAAAGGTGCATCAGCATCATAAGAAGAGAAGATAAATATAAGAAAGTTACTGAGGCAAAAACTTCTGTTAAGATGCTTATTTCCCCCCTTCAACAAAAAAAGCACTCTTACATTACAAAAAATACTCTGCACACAGCCAGGTAACTAAGCACTTGTTTCTACTTGTTCTGGCTTGGCCTCTGGATAAGAAGGCTACACACTTTGCTCAAGCATCTTTGCAGTGGTTTTGCTACATGATAGTAAGCATGTGATTTCCCTGCAGCTATGGGAACATCAGCAGCAAAATTCCTATTAACACCTTCTTCGCAGAGAAAGGCTGGGTTGCCGGCAGCCTCAGTTGCCAGTCTGCGTCCAGGAAGGCACCATTAAATGTGCAGTAAGTCAAAGCCCCAATATTTAAACATTTTCATCTTCTGACTCTCTGTTCTGTCTCTTCAAGCTTAATCAAACAAAGCCGGAGCAAGCACTAAAGCACAGATTTGCTGGCAATAATCAGTGAGACTGATCTTCTGATGCTGAAGGTTAGCAAGGCAAATTAATGATGTGAGATACAGAAGAGCTGTCTATCTCCACGCATTTCACAGAGCTGAGACAAGACAAATATACCATTGTAAGGCTTATTCCTTTCCATTAGGAATAAATCAACCATGAAACAAGGGCAGGAGTAATGCTGTCCTTGGGCGAAAAGCTGAGATTTGTAATGGAGGGTCTGCAAACACACATGCATTACACAATACAGCACCATTTAAAATAAATAAGCAGCACAGTAAGGGATTACCTAAACCCGTTAGACAGATGATATAGAGGCGTAGTGTTTATCTTTTCAACAAGTAGTCACTAAAGCTTACCCTATGAATGCATGCAAGATTAAACCCTTCCCTCTCCCCAGTACAAGGCTACCAAAAGAGGACACACTGGACTGCCTGTAACCACCCCTGGCCAGACCCTGCTGCAAGTGCTATACTTTCCATATATCTCTCCTTCTTTCTTTGCACAGGCAACTGCTATTCCCCAGTCACTGTGACGGGGAACATCATAGATGATGATAACATCATAGAAAACCTTGAGTTCAAGCATTTTGCAGCCTTGCACTTTTTAGGATCTCACTCTTGGCAGATTGGTTGCCTTTTTTTTTTTTTTTTTTTTTTTTTTTCTTCCTTTCTCCCCTTCTTCCCCCAAAATGCATTGGTTTCCCCTTCTTATTTTGGGAAAGGTCAGCGATGGAGCACAGAGGCTGCATGTTCACCGCAAGCTGAGAAAGAAGATGGTCCTGCTGCTGGGGAGCTGGCCTAGCTTTGGGGAGTTCTCTGTAAGAGAACCAAGAACCAGTCCCATTCTTTTCATGGGAGAAGTTTTTCCCTCCCCAATTTCCAAGTCTTAGTTACTTCCCTTCCCCTCCCCCACCACCCAAATCCAAACAGTGTTTCCTTTGTCTGTCCCTCATGTAGACGTCCATTCTCTGGAGACAAGGCCTAGATGTCTGGCACAACAGGACCCTGATCTCAGCTGGGCCTTAGGCACTGCCATAAAAAACAAACAGAGATCACAGAAGCATGGTTCTTGCAATGTAAAACAGTCTGAATAGCAAATAAGTCTTTGGATAGGTCTGTCAGCTGACATACTAATTACTATGTCGGAACGCTACAGTTTAACAAAAGCTTATATGGCCTGAAAATTTATTCCAAAACATCCCATTTAGTGACTATGTGTGCACATTTGGAAGGGTAAGTTGGGAGTTCACCGCAATACTAACGTGAAGTAAGTACACCTCCAGCAAGACCAACTGGACTACTAGCACATTTTAGCATGACTAATGAATTGAAGTTTCCTCAGCATGTTTTCCTCCCAAGGGCTGTGGCAATGATTACAGAGTGGAAAGAACCAAACCTGGGTAGAAAGAAAATTACCTACTCCTGTATCTAAATCCCTACTTGGGAAACAGATTTCCCATTGCATTTCAGAGATATCTGCCCCCCCTCCCCCCCCGCCCCTTGTTTGCATGAGCTCTTCAACACACACACAGATACGCACCCCCCCCACCCACCCACCCCCAATTCTCACACTCCAGCTCAGTGAAGCATTGTGCAATGCAAGCTACAGAAAACAACCAAGACTACACGTTTTGGGGAAGGACAAACATCACTTCCAAATCCCCTTCTAACTTACACAGAGACCCTCAACAGTAGGCATGAGTGGAGCCACCTCTAAGGCACACCAGTCCCTTGATTAATTTCTTAGTCAATCTTCTGGCTAGTAACTGACACCTCCTGAAGGTTCAAAACTGCCTTCTGATGTTCCTCAATCCCATGATAAGATACAACACAGCTCTTTTGTGCTTACAAGCCATTTTCAGAGAAGATCATGCTTTCTTCGACTGACCTATTTCTCACCAGTTGCCAATATAAGTCAGTGAGTTTGGTTGCCTGATACCAACACATATAGTATAGGCTGGGAGCACAAAACAAGCTTTTTGATGTGTTTATTTTGGGAATGGCCACACACCATACTTGCAGTAGTTCATATTGATTATTGGTGTCATGGTTTAACCCCAGCTGGAAACTAAGCACCACACATCCCAGTGGGATGGGGGAGAGAATCAGAAGAGTAAAAGTGAGAAAACTCATGAGTTGAGGTAAAGACGGTTTAATAGGTAAAGCAAAAGCCACACACGCAAGCAAAAGCAAGACAAGGAATTCATTCACCACTTCCCATCAGCAGACAGGTGTTCAGCCATCTCCAGGAAAGCAGGGCTCCATCACGCCTAACAGTTACTTAAGAAGACAAACACCATCACTCCAAACATCCCCACCTTCCTTCTTCCCCCAGCTTTATATGCTGAGCATGATGTCATACGGTCTGGAATATCCCTTGGGTCAGTTGGGGTCAGCCGTCCCAGCTGTGTCCCCTCCGAACTCCTTGTGCCCCCCCAGCCTACTTGCTGATGGGGTGGGGTGAGAAACAGAAAAGGCCTTGACTCTGGGTAAGCACTGCTCAGCAGTAACAAAAACATCCCTGAATTATCAACACTGTTTTCAGTACAAATCCAAGACATAGCCTCATAGTAGCTACTATGAAGAACATTAACTCTATCCCAGCCAAAACCAGCGCAGATAGTATTAATTACACAGCATTAACTTGTTAATTTTATTTCTAAAAAAAAAGTTTCCCCAATCTGTCCTGCTAGTGAACAAGTTCATCCAGATGCCAAACAATAACAGGAATTGGTTTAATAAAATTTGGAAGTCAGCTTTAAATGGTGCTAAAATTAAGGGCTTAATTCTTTGTTCTACAAAAGGTTATATTTATTGGTCATCTGCCAGCATGTACTATCTCAACTTTAAGCTATGTCCCTACTTGCTAGTCCACACCTGAAGTTGAAACAAAATGAAGATTCAAAGGAGATTTAACATCTGGTCTGCACTCTTGCATCTCACCGGCCATTAATGCTACATCACCTGGCTCACCAATGCGGTGCCTAATAACCTTTACCAGACTACTCATTCTGAGGGACACTGCTTTTTTCCATAGCTGAAGTTACAGTACAGAGGCTATTCCAGAAACACAGGCACCAGCCACAATATCTGAGGAATTATCATGCAGACATCTAACCTGCTTCCCAAGTTACCTGAGGATTTAGGTGACAGGAAGGTGGATATATTCAACCTTGCAACATTTGTCTAGTTAAATTTTGTTTTTCTGATTTTCCCCCGCCCCTTCAGCTTCTGCAGTTACTTTGGCAACACCTTCCAGGTGTCCCAGAAAAACTCAAGCATGATCCAGACAAAAATCTCAGATATTTCTGTCAGCCTATCACATAAGCAGGTGAGGTCAGATGCACCAAGCCAAAGCTTTGAGCATCACAACCACTGAAATTTCAGAGTATGGTTTGACTTCATGACCTGTTTTCTAGTTTGAGCAAAATGCAAATCTGTATTTTCATATTCTTCTAAAGCCCATGAGAGGATGTTATTTGCTCCTACTTGGATGCAACAAATGACATGTGACGGAGGGGATTGCAAGAGCACCTTCCCATTGCAAGAAACAATTAGTCAATTTTGCTCACATTTGTTTAAGTCCTGGGGATTTTTCATCTGTTGCTTAAAGGCACCATTCCTTTGATGAAACGTTGATAATCCTATCCAGTTGCAAAGTTAGCAAGCAGCAACAGAAGTCAAGAATAAAGGATACCAACAGCTCTGCCTGCAAGCACTGCTAGCAAACCTTCGGATATATGTTTCATAGCTGTACAGTTAAGTGTCGTACTGGGTCTTAAGACTATTTTTGGTCTTTAGCTTCTGAGAAGCATTCCTAGGGCAGACTACTTCAGTGATTTATATTTACTTATTTTTAAAACATAAATAAATATGCAGAAGAGTGAGCGAAGTGTGACCCCAGATCATGGTTTCTGTGCCTGTAGCTATACCATTGAAAACAAGATCAATAGAAAGCCCTACTTTGCAAGCAAGATGCCTGTCTTTAACCAGAGCCAGAAGTCTCATGGCATGACATTTCATTCAGATATAGCAAATAACTTCTTATGACAGAGATGAGGTATTGATTAAAAAAAAAAAAAAAACAACAAAAAAAAACACCAAAAAGAAAAGCAGCTGACGCACCCCCTACCCACTCAAGCAAGCTGTAGGTTTGAAGAAAAAGAACAAAATGAACTTCGGTTTGACTCCTCTGTGCTCGGAATTACTCTGCGACAATGATTCCCTGCTGCCAACACACACTCCGGCTCCGAGAGCGGGGGTGACTACGTCCAAGCCAAACACAAGTGTGGCTGGAGAGACTCGCAGCAGATTAGACAGCTCTTCTTTGTACCAATACACAAAATACAACTGGGGCACCCCGGATATATTAAGGGCACATTCCTTGGCTGAGCTGATGCTTGCTGAGCAGTGCTGCAGGCACCAGTGATGCTCATCTCTGGAGCACTGATACAGCACTTCCAGCAGCTCCCCAAGCTGGCAGATGGAGATCCCTTGGAATGAGACTTGTGAAACACCCCTGAAGGGTTGATATTCTCACTCAGATTATCTAAATCCCAAAGTGGAAAACACACCAAAAGCATCCTTACTCTGAATCACAATGAAATGCTCAGTAAGAGGCTGGATTTACAGAAAGCCAGCTGCAAGCAAAGGCAGCCCTTGGTCATCAGTGTCACAAGCATCTTGAGGAGTCTGCTCAGATCTACAGATAAAACTGTATGTCCAAGTCAAGTTCCTACCTCAAAGTCCAATCATGCTGTGCATCTGGAATCAAGCTGTTGCCACGCCAGCCACAATACCTCTCTAGAGAGTCTGTATCCTCCAGAGACACAGGGCTGCAAATGACTCCATTTCTCAAGGGTTTTTTTGGTGGTTTTAAATTTGTTTTTAGAAATTTTTGTAAAAGAGAACATAAATATTAGAAACTGCCATTACAGTGATGGTATCATCTAATAAGAAAACAAAAAAATAGAATATGGAGTTCCCTTATTGTCCATTTCATGAAATATCAACACTCTTGTAGCCACTTTATAACTGGCCCATCAAGAAAGTATGAAAATTTACACTGAATCAGTTTAAGGGCCAAAACCAAACCAAGTGTACCAGGCCTCTTTTGGGCTTATATGCCATGGCTTTCCCATGGATTTAGCAGTAAAACTTTCAACTGTATAATATGAATGTCCAGTTTAACATTACTAAGTACTAGTAACAATCTCTGATTTAAATGAGCAGTGATATCTGATGGGGCACCAGAAGATTTAGGAAGAGAACAGACATCTCTACCAGCCATGAGCTCTTGCCCATGCAGCACAGCCTGGGCCAACAAGAACTCCAGCACCTTCCAGTCCTCCTTGTGCTAGTCTCACCACAATGTTCACACTTTGCAGTGGTTTCAAGTTTCTAAATCAGAAGCTTTGCTGGATTTCCAATTTCTAGATATCCCCATGCCAGCGAAAAAAAGAAAGAAAGAAAAAAGATTCTGAAGAATTTTAATTTTTCCAGACTGCATACCAGGCTTAATTCCTTATTCTCTGTTACTATTGTCTACGAGTTCACTTGACAATTTTCAGCTCTTCAGATTTACAGCCATTCCTAGCAAAGTATTTCATCCACAAATAAACGCAACCATCCTTTTTCTGAAGGCAAGGGGAAAATATATAGAAAGCACACAGATGTTTGGCAAGTACATCAAAGCTAGGCTAGTCAGTACAAAAACCCTCCCCAAGCCCCCTGACATTCTCAGTGCTTTAACAATACAATCAAATTTTAAATATGAACAGAGGGGGATTCCAAATGGGTACATAACATCTACAATAATAAATTAATTGTAAGTGCACAGAAACCTGGACTACAGAAAGCTGTACACTGTATTAAACATCTTCGTGTGCCACTTCATTCTGTGAGGCCAGTCACACTGAGTCTGAGGAAATCTTTGTTTTTCACATTACCTAGTCTCATCTAATTTCATATTAGTGATATCAACTCCTGGCCAGTAGGTATCAACTTACTGTCTTTGGCAAACTTGTGCTTGTGTTCTCTGCACAGTTGGAGAATATGGTATTTGGCTCTTCAAACCCTGCGATTTGCTGTGGACCCATGTACATTCACTTAGATGCTCTTGGATCTTTGGAGAGCGGAGAGCAGAGATCACTTTCCCCTCCGACAATATTTCATAACTTCAGCACGTAATACCTTTTCCAAAGGAGGACAGATGTGCAGGAGTAGTTTCAGTCTTCCAAGAAGTTTTCCATTAGGATCTTGATTTTTTTCTGGCTGTGTAGTCCAACAGCATAATCACGGCCCCTGCAAGGCTGGAGACGGGAGGTTGCTGCTCAAGCAATACTTGCTGAAGCAGACCATCCAGCTGAGGTACTGCCCATTCGCTCTCTGGGTTCAGAGATGCCGCTGTGAGGAGGCCTGCCAGCACACAGCTATTCACCCTTTTCTGGGGAACTTTGAAAAGGGCATCATAGAAGAATGGCTTAAGCCCAGCTTGTCTTACAAGGGGAATTTCAGCCAGAAGCCATTATGTCAAACATTCAGGCTTTTGAGGGGTAGAGAGGTATCATATGGGATGGGTGGGGGCAAATGGCTCTATTTTGTTTTCAGAATACTGTATATCCTAGTTACAGGAAAGAAGCCAGCAATAATGCCTATCCCACTCCTAGTTCAGGGTTTGTTGTTGTTGTTGTTTTGGGGTTTGGTTTTTTTAGTTTTTTCAGGCTTTGAAGAGCAGAGGGAGGAAGAGGAAGATCCTGAGCTCCAAGAATTTCACTCTTGGCATGCCAAAGCCATCAGCAGAAATGCCCAGATTTTCCACAATGGCTTGGATACAAGCCACAGTAAAAGAAGCCACTTCATAGTAAGCTGCCGTCCACGAGGAGACACACTTCACATCACTCAGCTTCAGGGAGAAGGGTCTACTTCCCTTCACTACAGGGAGAGCTGATCTGTATGTGAACTGCTCCTGCACAGCCAGCCATCAGGCTGTTCAGTCAGCCTGGGGGACTAAGGACACAAGCAAGTCTGTTGTCATATTCAGGAAGGCATCAAATCCATGATGATGTTCAAGGTGGATTACTATGGGCTAAAGTAGTAGAAACCCTGCAAAAAGCAGAAGGGGGGAGTTGATGGGAAAAAGGATGGTTGTATCCCCAGGTTTTCAGCAGGGAATTGGAAGCTGGAAGCAGAAAGACAGCCACAAGTTAACTTTTTGATATCTGCATGCACATTAGGAAGCATTATTTGTTTCTGCACATTCCTATTAGGATGCATTAGTTTTTGCTTACTCTTTTTTTTTTTTTTTTTTTTGCCAGGAAACCCTGATATGGCTGTCACATGATTAAGAAGTTGCTCACTAATTCAGCAGAAACCTGACACTCCAGTGTCTCTGGCTGTAGCCACTGTACAAAGAGCATTTGGGATCCTGTGGCATCTGACAGCTCTCCTCTCCTCCAAGACTGACATTAACCAAAAGCCTCCTATCCAAAAACAAAAAAGCAGCTAGACGGAATACAACCCACATTCCTCCTATTTTGGGAAAGTCTGGATTGGAAACCTAATTTCTCATCTTGAACCCATGTGTAGCTGTTTAAGTGTAGTTCAGGAGCCATGTGACATTTACAGCTTATTCCTGTGAATGCTATAGAAAACTAATAAAAGAGTAAGAATTATTAGGAAAATGTACTACAAATTGCAACGCAGACAAAACTGGAGCAAACGCTGATCATATTCATAGCAATGCTGCCCACCAAGGACCTTCTGCTGCACAGAAGGGATGTGGTGTTGGGAAAAGGCAATTTAGTGACAAGTTGAGAGCCTGAAAACTCTGAGGCTGGGCACTCAGTTCCCACTTCGCCCCAAGCCTGCTCCTCATTTCCATGAGAAATTGCATTTGGATTTTCCAGAGTCTCTGCCACCTATTCAGAAACCAGTCTTGAGCAGAAATGGCAAGTTTGCACTGCTGCCAGTTCTGTAGCCCTTACTTGGTCTCACCGTAAAGTCTTCTGCCTCTTGATTCCCTTCTGCCAACCTTCAAACGGTAATTTCTGAACACTTTTGGACAAAATTCCACCTACAAGATACTACTGGCTTTGAAACAGAAGAGGACAGACAAACATCCAAATACAAATTGAAAGCACTTGCTAGCCTCCACTAGTGTCTCAACAGTTCTTGACTAGTCAACACCTTATATTTTTATTTTTAAAATATACTTCTACCATGGTTCTTGGACCCCTTAAATCAACATCAAATTCCACTATGGATTTAGACTTCACAACGTGACTTCAGTTCTCCAAGCACAGAGTAAGAGTCTTGTGAGAAGGTATCACTTCTGCCAATGTCCACTTCCAAGTTCTCCAGCCCCGGATAGCAGAGAAACAAAACAGGATAGCTGTGTAACAGCAGTCAGCCTCCTACGCTCTCAGGAGCTTCCTGGCTACCACTACATTATGAATTTCATGAGCTGTCAAGCGGAGCTGGGTCCAACTGTGTGCCCACTGGTTTTGAACTGCATGGCTTGGGGCACCACATGCCATGCCAATGCAATATCCTGTCACTAGCATGTGACAGGAGGCACAGCTCTATCAGTTCAGGGAATATTATGAAGCTGTACACATCCAGCAAAACAAAAACCTGGTATGGCCCATATTGAGAGATGGAAAGGTGCACACAAATATCAAGCCCAGCTGGGCACCCAGTTATAAGAACTAGGATGATCAGGAACTAGTTGCTGACTTGAGCAAAGCTTTCACATCCATTCACTGGCAAAACTGTACAAGTCCAGTCAATCACTGCCTCAGCATTGGCATCCCTGAATGTAAAGCAACAAAAGGGCAGAGAAAGATAGGTAGGAAACATGATGAGTTACGTGACTCATTTTCCTCCTCCATTCTGGAAGATGGCACAGACACCAGAGAGCACAGGAGGCAAAAATTAAGTAATAGGGAAAGCGGTGCATGACAGACAGATACATTTGAGTAGCAGATGTCAAGAAAGAAGCCAACTTTAACATTCCTTTGCCTTTCAGGCCACAAGGCACCTCCCGTAACTAATGCACCTGGAGCATTTTCAAGGATGCTGGCCACATACTGCTCACAAACTTCATGGGATTAACAGTACAGCCTGTGGGATGAATCACTCCTATATCTTTCTTTTTTTATCCCACATTAAAATCTCAGAAGGAAGAAAACAGTGGCTTTCTCATAACAGATTCTCTCTTACTCTCCAAAAACATGCAAAGGACTTGTTACAAATTGGATGTTGCTGAGGCTACAGATAAATTCCAGAGGAGTGTGTACCACCAAAATAAAAGCACCCGAGTTACTTCACATTGTTAGCTGTACTGTATTCTGCCATTTTTCTGTGGTTATTTGTTATATCGCTGATGAAAGTGGTCTGTCTGAAGTGTGAGTTGGCCATAGGCAAACATTCAGTAGAACTTTGCTATCTCCAGGAACTAGCCTTTACAAGTCCGCTTTCTCCCAGAAAGAGTTACTGTTCAGCTTCAGAAGCCAAAGATAAGCGGTTCTGACCTCTGTCATGGCTCCAGTTGAACAGGGGTGACTATAGTTGTGAAATTTGCTTTCTTAAGTGAGGGTTGCTTTTAACAATCTAGGTCAGGCTCAACTATAGCAATCAAGGCTCCTTCCTGCCAACTCACTTGCAAGAAAAACACGAAGTACCAATGGACAGTCTGACTCCAGAGTTCTACCTTATAAGTGTAATTCTAGTCCATCCACCAAGACCTGATGAAGGCACAGCTCTGAAACATCTACAGAAAAATGCCTCAGCATCACATTGTCGAGGTTAAGGCAAAACCTCAGTCCCACAGAAACACAGGATTTTGATATCCTTAAACTGAGCAATATGCTGTGTTACATTTCCTTAGATCAGAATGTACTCCTGACAGGCAAAATTAGCAGAGGATTTAGCCATCACAAAAGATCAAAAAGCATTAATCACGTGGGATTCTCCACAGAAGGTACAGGAACAGTGGAAAGGAACAAGAAACACGGCAGAATAAGTGATACCCAGGAAGGAAGTTGCTAATTCCCACCTGCACTCAGTTATCCTCATTTGAGGCCTCCCCTCCTGCACGCGCTTAAGTTTCTACCCAATTTACCTGGCGACAGTCAGATGGTCTACTCATGAGTCTGCTTAAAGAAGAGGCAAAAATGAAACAGAAGAAAGATTATATTATTTGGGGATATGGAGAAGAATTACTAGTTTAGGCAAGTTTCAGCTAAAGCAGATGGAATTCCTGATGTATCAATGACCTAGCACTGTTATTTTACAGAAACCAGAGTAGCTCACCTGGCAGCCTGCAGCCTTTGCTAAAGTGCGGATGAGTTTGGCCCAGTTGCTATTTCTATTTCTGTTGCACCATTGCCCCCAAGACATACTTGCCAAGGGCAAGTGCATGCCCAGGCACTCAGCCTCTGCCATGTCTGCACATAATCAGTGGAAAAAAGGTCCTTGTGTGACTCAAGGACACCATGCAAGGAGGCCTCAACACTGGCATCTGTTACAGCATTACAAAGGGTTGCTACATCTCATCTGTAATGGAAGTTTCCCTGAAACCACCAGCATTTTCCCTCAAGTGCCACTACACAACAATTCCTGGTAGCCTGAGCCAAATTTAAACCAGTGTCAGCAAGCATCTTGCAAGCCATCCCCAAAACGATTCATTCCTTGAGTTCCCACATTCTGTGCGTTCTGCAGACAGCGTCCTCATTTGGGGATATTGGTTTCTGTTTAGGATTGTTTGCAAGGAAAACTCTGGGGTGGCATAGGGAAAGTAACATCCTTTCAAGTGGCTGGCTCTCAAACCTGGATACTTCTGCAAAAGAGATACTTAACTTCCCAGTTGAGTGGAAAGGTTCACGTGCCAACCCCCAGAGGCTCACTTCTTATTTTAAAACCAACAGGCTAACAGCCCAGGAAGCATATAGTCAGCTCCAAAAATACACCAAAGACATCTGGAATGACCAAGTGTGTAATTTAACTTGTAGCTGGTAGAGGAACCAGTTCTGCTTGCTGTACTCAGGAGGAGCAAGAGACATTTTCTATAGGGCTCAGTTATCCCATTTGCCTGGCAATGAAAATAGCATCCTATTTCTGGTCATTCTACTTTTATTCAAGGACATTTTGGTCACGGAAGGTCTACTTGAAGCAAGGGAATAATTTGCAAGCTCACCCTCAGCATACAGCCATCCCCTAATTTTGGTTCTTCATCCTCTACAGAGAGTTTCCTTCTCAGTAACAGTAAGGAATTTTAGATAGGATTAAGAACAAAACCTCAAAGAAACTGTTTCTCAGATTCCTGATCCTGTTTTTGGGCAAACAAGCAAGCAAGCTTCACCTTCTCTCCCATGAGTTGGTGTGTGCAGTCTTCCCCCTGCCCACGCCCAGAAATGCAGATTCTTCAAAGTGGTTTCCAGGGAACTGAATAAATTGGCCTTAAGTTTAATCCTAGGGTTTCAAATGGTCAGTGATGGATCTTCCCAGGTTCACATTACCCATCCCAAATCTCCAGCTATACTCAGTTACAACAAATGGGTCAAGTACCTCCAAGCAACTCAGGTTTTTCCTCATGGAGGGAGGCCTCCAATATCATCCAAATGCTATAAAAGCCCATGTGGGAGATTGAAGTGCTATTTATGAGCTTCCTAATGTTCAAGCCAATGATTCAGGTTTAATATTAGATGCTGTTCTTCCAATCCTAGGGTCACTACTGCATGGAGATTTACCCTGCACCCCTCCATCACCTCCATCATGTTTGAGTAGGGACTGTGTTCAGGGCTTCCTTAACTTCATTTCGGTTTCAGCACACTGAAATTGTTATTTGATTGCCAGGTTTTGTATGCAGTCACCTAGACTCCCTAAGAGCTATTGTCCTTTAAGAAGGATACATTTCACCTGCACATATGGTCACCATTTGAAAGTCAGCACAGTGCCTCAAGACCTGGACATCAAATCATGAAGGTGTTATCTTACACTCGTCAGACAGCGCAGACGTGTGCCTGCCAGCACTAGTCTAGCTAGTCAAGCTGCTGCTAATCATGAAAAAGCAACAACTTACTTTCTCTTTTATCCAAATATCAAACCAGTCTGGGATTCTTAAGCAAACATATGGCAGCTGTATTAATATAGAAGCAAAGTGAAGCTAGGTCTGTGGCATGATTGCACCCAGCATTGCCCTTACCCTCCAACCACTGGGAGATATGCTTGCATTAAAGCCCATCCCACCAGCACGCTTACCAGAAAGGGTGTGCGCACGCGATGGGAGAGAGGAAAAGATCAGCAGGAGGCAGTTCTGTGAACAGAATTAAAACAACTTTTCAAGCTAGGGCTTTCCAGCATGCACTTGCATTGCAGGGGAGAAATAGGAGATACGGACTCAAGCAAGGTCTGGGAAATACTTCACATTATCACCAAGTTGAAGTTTGACCATGTTGCCAGCATAACTGCAGTCCAGTTTCTTTTGAAATAAAGTGATGTCCCATTGCATGTGAAACTTTCAGATGAAGTCACACAGTATCAAGATACAAAAAAAACAAACCGGCCAATAAAAATAGTAAGAAGCCAGCCAGTAAAAGAGAGATCCAAGAGAGCCCATCTCATCCCTTGCATCTTCCAGAACTGCTTCAGTTAATCCAACCATGAGCCAACATCTTTCTACCACAAAAATAATTGAAGTCTCCATCAAGAATGCTGGAAAGTCTCATGTCCCAGCCCAAGGGGTGGATGGGAAGAGCCGACATACACCCCTCTGTCAAGCCACCCCCTAAATCTGATTGTATTATGAAACTCCTAAGAAAGACAATTACCTCTATTGGTTTTGTTTGATCTGAAGATGGACAAGAAATTGGTTTGTGGGGAAACTGAACTCTTTTTAACATGAAAACCAAAAGTAACGAGTTATGCTACTAGTCGTAACTGAAACGCGTCTGCTAATGATTACAGCTTCCATTTTACTGCCAAAGTATTATTAGAACTGCTTATTTGCTGTGCAGCTTGGGGAAAAAAAAAATCTCTTCCATCCTTTATTAATCTTGTCCTCATCTGACACAACAAAAATGCACCATCAGTCTTTTGCTTACTTGGGAAAATGGGCCTGAAAGTCACCACAAGAGCCAAAGTCTTTGTGTACAATTGCTTGCTTGATTAACTAGAACAAAGGGCAGAAGACGTCAGTCACTATGCATTAAGTTTAGTATTTTCGGGGCTTATTTAAAGCCATTTCAATGACTTGCTTTCTTAAAAGAAACTTTGACATAACAAAAACCTATGAAAACAATGCTTTTTTATTTATTTTTTTTTTTAAAGGCAGTCACATCCCAAGGAACATAGCCCACAAGGTACCTACAAGACTCATTGGAAGGCCTCAGTAATATCCTTGTATTTTCTTGGCCTCAGGTAGTTTCTTGCTGCAGTGCTGAGCTGGTGACCTATTTGGCTGATATAGGAAACCCAATCATTAGAAAGTTTATGTATTCTAATACGAAAAGCAGATTTTCCTTGGAAACATTTTCTTGGGGCAGGTTTCAGGGTCTTGAAACTGGCAGTGACTGCATAAACAGAGGAGGTAATGAGTAAAGCCTCCAACCAGGGATGCTGTGTAAAATTTTTTCCTTTCCAGCCTGCCATCCTGGGCTCAAAACAGGGTATGCAGTGGAAACAGAGAGAATTTAACTATCTGCCTGAGTATAAAGTCTCAGCACAGCAGGATTAGATGAGAAGGGAAAGAGGAGGGAACTTGCAGTCAGCTGGAAATTTCAGAATTGAAGTTTTCAGGGGCCTCAGAGAGTCTACTTACTATTCAGGAGTTGTACAGCAAACTTAAAGGTAGTATTTCTTGCTATCTTGGCTTCTCCGCACTTACTGATGTGCCCCATTCCTCTGAGGCTAAGTTGCCTTTATAGACAACTAAGTCTTCAAGTCTGTGGTTTCAGTGGTCACATCCCACTCTCTCCCCAGCAACCAGACTAACAGGGCAGTCTCAGAAGTCCTGAGCAGACTTCATGCCCACAGCTACCAAACATTAAGTCCAGACAGGCTTTTTCCCTCTCCTGCTCCTAGAGTGGGGCTTAAGGGTCTCACCTCCATGGATATGGGGAAGACAGAACAGCTGCAGATAACAAACAATCTTTGCAAGGGTTGACTTTGACCTTTTCCCCACTTTGAACTACACTTCTTGTGGTTTGGAAACAAGAAAAGTCTCCGTGCATGCTGACCTGGCACCCTTGTGGGACCTCTTTCACTCCTGCATGTGTGACGGCTTTCTTGCTCTGCTGGGTCTTGCAAGGCAGGGGAATTCCTCTCCCTGGGCTCCCATTCCCATTTCTTGAGAGATTAGAGAACTGTAGAACTAAACAGGTAGTATTTTGTTCCACATCAAGCCAGGTGGAGGGAAGTTTAAAAGGGAACCTGTTTACTTCAGTGGGATGCTTAGAGGACAGGAGATGGGAGAAAAACACAGCCCTGGAGATGCATATTTAATGTATCTGGAGACTTCCTATTCACAGCAATAACCCTTCCCGCAGCTTAGAGAAATTTGAGGGTGGGGGAGAGTTGTCCCACAAAGACATGACATCAGCTAAAGAAAAGGCAAACAAATGCAGAAGTCAAAGTGGTTGGACTTCAGATGTCTCCATAAAAAGGGGGGAAAACCCCCCAATTCCACATAACTGAACTATCCCTGTCAGAACAGCAGTTGGCCAAGATTAAGTCAAACAATGGGAATGGGACTGAAAAAATGAATGTAAGCCACACACTATAGCCCAAAGCATTTGAGAAAATATGCTCTATAGGGATGATTTCAAATTGGAAGTTCAGTCTTACTGTGTCTCTATCTCGAGCCATGTTCCTTTAAAACAATTTAAAAGCAAACACTACATAGAGGGGATCTGATAGGTACTATTAAAGAGGAGAATGCTTTAGAAGAGTATGACCCCATGACATCTCTTATGTCCCTATTACTTGTTAATCATTCTTTTCCCTCTAGGAGAGAATGAGATGAGGCAGCATTGCTTGGAAAATAGTAATTCATTTCTTACTACACTGAAAGCTTCCATGATGAACCTGACAGAACAAGACTACTAGTTAACTTTAGCAAGGCTTTATGAATGCACCAAAGGTCACTTTAGTAAGACATTCAGCTGTTCCCAACTCAAGTGGGACTCAAATAATACAAGCCACCAATCAACTCCTTCATCCCAACAAGCAAAACATCCCTACTAGCAGTGCTCCAGAGCAGTTTGGAGATGTCCCAGGAAAGCTTCAGCAGAATTAGGCATTGCAAAGGGCATAGTGTTACCAGACAGCCATATTTCAAGTGTTCATAATGAGCTTGTCACCAAGAAGTCAAAGCAAGCATACACTGCGATTCAAAGTTGGGCAAAAGAAAACCAAGCAAGGATGTCTATGAAATGCAGAAGGGCTTCCCAGAAGAGATGGAAATGTCACAGCACAATTAAAGGGACAATCTCTCCTTATCACAGGCCTGGAACGAGTATTCCCAGCAGAAAAGCAGGAGCCTGCCTCAATCCCTTTGCCCAGTCACAAAACCACAGGTATTTTGGAGGTGGCAATGGAGAACAATGTAATTTTCCACAGTGACGGAGGACAACTACAAACACCAGAGCAGTAACAACCCTGCTTTGATTCCAGTATAGTTACCTTCCCAGCTCTTAAACACAGAAATAAACGTCACTTGCCATGCAAGTTACTAAGTGGGAGAGAGGAAAGGCATTTAGACATCACAAGACAGCAGCACGAATATTACAACGCATTCGTAATTCAAGTGTTTTGTTTTACGCAGCAACCTCCCAACCTCAGCTGAGACGATGGTGTGGTGATGCTTAAGCAATAGGCAGGTCTAGAAGTGTCAGTCTCAAATAGCTTATCATTCAAGCCTAAGCACAGGGCAGCTTTGAACTGCAGCTCAGAGGTAACAGCTTCAGAAATGTTACGGCACGCTTCCATTCTGGGCACAGTAAATCTAAGTTAAATTCTTGAAACTCAAATGAGAGCTTCAGCCATACCAACATCCTTTGCCTGCTGAAAGTTGCACAGTCAGAAGAAGAAAGCAGCCACCACCCCCTTACCCTTGCAGAGGCACACATTTAAAAATCCAATAAGATTAGAAAAAAGGCAAGAAAAAAAGGGGTCAGAAAAAAGCTTACAAAACAGAATCACCAGAGAGGTCAGGGTAGGCTGTCAAGGGCTGCTTCCAGCATAGTACAGCTGCTAAAGTCATTAGACAGTGTCACCCCACCCTTGGGCTCCCAGGGGCAAAAGCAGAGGAAGGAGGGCTCCTCCTCATCTCCTGCTGACCCGGCTGTTTCTGGTGTCAGTGTAAATTCTCTCCATCCATGCAACATTTTGCAAACAGGCCACTGGAAGAGGGAGTGCCTGTTTGAAGTGTTTGCAGGGTTGGTCAGGCCCTGTATTCCCAGAAAGGAGCTGATCTCCAGTGAGAACTTGGCTAGAGCAAGTCATCACATCCAGTTTTACCTCTCTGCTCTAAGCTTGTCTCAGGCTTCCCCTGGAGCCAGCACAGAGCCTGGACTAGTCTAAATGTTCCTGTTCATCCTATCAATACTCCATTGACCCCATTTCCATTGACTACTTTAAAACAAGGCACCCAGGCTCCCTCCATAGACACCAGCTTCCAGACAGCGAAAGTTTAAAACCCACCCTTTGCAAATAGACAAACGGGATGCTTTGCTTACACTGCTGCAAAACAAAGCGAGAACAACCAACCTTAGTCACTACCTCCAAAAAGCCTGAAGACAAAGATACTGCTGCAGTGAGACAAGCAAGTGCCATTGAGCACCTTTACCCTCACCACAGATGACTCTGAAACTCTGCCTGCACAGAGAAGCCCTTTTCCAGCCCCTAAGCTGCAGGCATTTGAAGGAGAAAAGCATCTCTGCTTTGCCAGCATTGTCCCTGTTTGGAGGGACTTATACAAACACTGTTTTTTAGGACATTAAACAACTGTCCAGTAACTCCTAGCCAAAAATTCCTAATCACCCACCCTGCCTTCTCAGATGGCCTGTGTTTGTCTGCTTTAGTACATACACTGGGCAGAAAACTGCAGCAGGACAGGAACTGATTCATAAGTGGATCAAGTATCCTCTACTGCAGGGCTGGTGACAGGCCCAGAAAGGCATGATGCACAGCAAGGCAGCACTACATTCAGAATAGGGCACTGAAGTCTACAGAACTTTGTTTTTGAAGAAGGGGTTTAGGGTGGTCTTTCCTTGAACTCAGCTCTGCTTGTTAGAGAATTACGAACACTGGTGCACAGAGGAGTAGGTGCACAAGCTATCCCAGGTATTTAGTGGTGGCCACTCACCTAAACCTGTCCTCTGGGATGAAGCCACCGGTGCTAGAGGAAAGGTGTGCGACTTACATAAGTGTTTGCTTTTCCTCCTCAAATTCCAGGCACAGCTCAAGGGCTAATGATCAGAAGGGGCTGCTGTATGAGGGAGTATTTACTTTTTATATCACGACCACGGTCTCTTACAAGGTTTAAAATTCAAATACACAGCCATGCTGTGAAGGAATGGAAATGCAGAAAACTGAAATAGCTTTCTCAGAGCAAACAGCAGGGCAGGGCTGGATGTACAACAGAAACCAAGTCCTGCATCACATCTGATGGACCACATTCTCTTGAAATGCTTTGTAAGGAAAGAGAGCTTTCCAGGGAAATCCAGCATGCACAATTGCACCTGAAATAAAGCATGATGTTGGCAATTAGGCGTACCATGTCTGGTAACACATCTGACCAGTGGATTTAAAGCTATTGTCAATTCATAAGCAAACATGGTAACTGCATCTTCAATTTGGTGTAGACCTACAACCACATTTTTGAAGCTTAGGAAACTGCTAGCTAGCTAACTTACCTGTTAGAATAAATGGATGTGTACTGGGTTTTGGCCGGCTTTTGCAAGAGAATACTAATGCTGAGAGACATCTGCTAGCAGTGCATACAGTGCCATGCTCCCCCCATGTACAAAGGAGGAATCATGAAGACAACATCCTAGAGAAAGGGGTAGAGCAGCAGAAAGCAGGTGCAAGACAGGAACAGTGGTCTTTAAAGAATTTAAAGCAAAAACCCCACCAACACTAAAGAAAGGGGACCAAAAATCAATGCTACTTGCAAAACCAGGCATGGCAGAGGGGATATAGGGATGAAAGATTGATCCACGAGTTGCAAAAAACCCATGTTTCTCTGTTTCTACCTGGAACACTTTAAGGGTGTACCTTTAGCCAAGATGCAGTAGTTAACCATGAAAGTAATCTTGGTCCAATCTGGTACCAAGTAAAACCACTCACTTAACCCTGGAAAGCAACACCTTCAAATCAAGGGTGCTGTGTTCCCCATGAAGAGGCAGAAGCCTAACTCAAAAAGCCCTCAATCTAAGAGGAGGGAGTTTGCAATAGGGAAGCCAGTACACCCCTAGGAGTCATTTCTCAAGAAAGCTGTGGTCTCTCCATGTCCCTCTCCTAGATCACAACTGCAGCACAAGTGAAACCAAATGGTGGAGCAGAGCACATTGCCAGACACACACTAGTCTCCTGACACTGTGCAGACAACCAGCAAGTCCCAAGACCCCTAAGCCAGGGCACCCAGATGAGCAGAGACCTTCCTTATGGTGATACTTCAGTGACATGTCCCACATCCCAGCTAAGGGGAGAAGAGCAGCCTCCCTTCCCAGAGATCTCTTTGGGTCCCAATAAAGTTACACTAGCCATAATAGCTTTGTTTTACGTATTGTGTGTAATACAATATTGGAAATTGGTCTGCAGTTATGTAATTGCAAAGGAAATGGCTATGATCCTTCTCAGCCCAGCTGAAAATGCCATCCCACCATGCCTCTGCTGCAGACATAGCTCCTGGGGGCCACAAGGGAAGAGCACCCATCCTGCCTGCGAGTAGAGCAGCAGCGGAGGCAGAGGTGCTTGGGAGTACGCTTATACTTCACCGCCTGTCAGGTTTTCCATTGCAAACACTGCCGCCACAGTTTATAGCTTGACCATTTCAAGCCACATCCACGCAAAACTTGGCAGACAGGGAGCTGCTCTGGCCCAGTCCCTCCCCCTTCTACCTTAAAGAAATCTCTGTCGGATTCCTGCTTTAAAGTCACAACATTTCTTTTCTGCAGCAGATATACGTTTTAAAATCATTCCACAAGGCTTTTTCAGTTAAGGTTTAAAAGAAGCCTAGGTACTTGACAGAAAAGACATGGGTCAACTATTCACATTGTTATTCTGAAACAGCTCAGAAATGTTTAGATAGTGTTGGACAGTGCAGGCTGGTTACACAGTGCCTTTAAACAAATCACAGTCACTTCTAGCAAGGAACACAAGCCCTGGAACTACAGCCTGTTCCCAGACACCATCTGTAGAGACTGTAAACCTCTTTTCTTCTCCTGATGCATGTGTGACCATTGCTACATGCAGATTTTCCTCCTCAGCTAAGGAAAAAAGAAAGAGATAAATACCCATCATATACATCAGGCACACTGTGGGTCTTCTGCTCATGCAACTAGAATTAAGGTTGAAGGACAATTTTTGTTGTTTTTTTTGTTGAGCCAAGATAGCCATTTGCTGCAAAAACCAAGTGTCGAAGTCTGAGAGCTGGTACATTACTAAATAATTTGTTCTGAAGTATAGAAATCCTACAGATTTCTTTTAGTCCAGCAAGGTGTGCTTCCATGGCAATTGTAGCAACAGTTGGGTGACAGCGACCCATGGGCTTCATAACCGAGATGAAGGGTTTCAAGAATTATTCACCACATATGCTACGCTGACCTTGCTTTTAAGTCATAATACTGAACAGAAGTCTCAACTTCAAATGATGTCCAAGTCATAACTTCCATTGGCACAATAATGAAGACAACCTTATCCAACTCTTACTGAAAAAGAAAACTAAGTACGGGACAAGGCTCTACCGAATGGGCTTGTGCGTATCTGCCTGCAAGATGCCTTAAATACCATCTGTGGGAAAAGTAACACTGAATAATACTATACAGTAAATGCAACACACTTACTTAACATGAAGTTAATGTAGCTTGATGATAACCAGGTAAGACTTCAATAAATCAGTCACCAGATTTTCCTTCCCTTCTACCTCTGCCCTATATACACTGGCCTTTGAAAGCAGAGCTTACTTCCTTTCGGGAGGGTACACAATTTGCAGGCAAACATCAGAGGAGACTGTGATGCTTGCTCAGGTTCTAGAAGTGTTCATAAGAAAAAACCCAGCAAGACATGAAACAGGCACCATTGTTCGGAAACTAGTTTTGAGCTTCCTTCTGTAAAAAGCATAGGGCCACTCGACCAGTAAAGAGAAGGTGTTTCTTCCCTACAAAGCCATGCAACAGAGCCAAGTTAAGGCTCTTCCCACTCCAGGAAACAAAAGAACCATTTAAATGTCCCTAGGCATTAGCAAACAACCCTATTCAGGCAAGGTTTTAAAATCAAGCAGTCACCTGTGCCTTTTCATGTCTAGCTTCCCCAAAGTACAGTTAAAAAAACCCCAAACCAGATGTGATATACGGATGTATACACACAAGGAAGTTTGAGATACTGGCCAGGCAGCCCATCCAATGCACGCTGTCCAGTCTGATGGGACTTCTCAGCCACACAGCTAACAAGCTACCTAGCCATACTTCCTTCCTTTCATTGAAGAAACTGTCCCTGCTGCAGGTGACATTCATAATACTTTACATCACCTTTGTCCATCTGGATCAGGAGAACAAGTTTAATTTATACAATTGCAGCTATAGTTTCACAACACTTCAGAAGCCAACATAACCATACAGTCAGATGAATTACTACATATGCATAGTCCAATAATCTTATTTTCTTGAAAAGTGTATCCCCATGTTCTTAGAAGTCATAACTGCATCTACTAGGCTTGCTTGCTTGCCTACACTGAAATTCAAACAATAACTCATGAGTTTTAAAAGCTGACACTTCAGAAACTTTTGCTAGTTTCATCACACGCCATTCATAGGTTCAGCTATAGCTGAAGAGACAAGAAGTCATAGTGTTAAATTCATTCCTGTGGTATCCCTAACCTAGGGGGGAGAAAGAGTGTATGTGTGGAGCCCCGTTCTTGGAACAACTAAAACATGATTTCCTTGCCAGAACAGTTTAGACAAGCATCCAAAGCAGATGATGCTCTCTCCATCACCAATCTGTGACTTAAGGGGTTTTTAAAATATATTTCTCTTATACATACATACACATATATATAAATATACAGGGCAAGTTCATAGCATGGAGTTCACAGCTTCAGACCTCCTTCCTTGTTTACATGGACATTAAGAAATCTGGCTGCTAAGCATCAGAATATGGTCTTAAGAATGGTAATCCAAATTCAAGGGTGTTTCCTAAGAAGAGCCACATTTCTAGACCCACTAATTAAATTCAAAGCCTGACACTCTCCATTTATATCTCCAAATCCTATATGGTTCAATACAATATGATGCGAACCATGCAAAGCAGAGGCCACACTAAAAGTAAACACAAAGGAACTGTACTTTGGAATTCATACACTTCTTGCATTATTTAACAGCCAAATTCCCTTGGCTCCATAAGCCATTATCTAAGACAGGGATATCATCGGATATGAATGTAAGTTGCCACAATAACCAGGCTTGTTCCGACAGCAGCAACACCTACTGTTGACAATGAGGAGCCATCAAGCTTGGAAGGGAGGATGCTTGTCCACTAGCCCAGACACAGTTTAAGAAGTTAAAGCATTTCCCCCCCCTTCAATCATAATGATTGCTTTAAAGTGGGGCAGATGAGCATTTTGACCTCTACTAGTTTTGCAAGTCATACAGTCAGTACCCAGGAGACAGGCATTTCTGTTCACACTAGCCAGTGCATTTCCACACACTATCCTTTTGGACACCACGCTAAATCACCAGCCAGAAACTAACTGCATTGCTTTGAGCCAAACAAGCATCAGGCTTTCATACAGCAGAGAAATTACCGCTCCATTAAAAGAACCAAAAAAAAAAAAATAATTACAACGTATGGTCAGCATTGTGAATAACATGACTCAGAGCTCTGGAAGATGGATTTGAGTCCCAGATCAGGGTGCTCTGGTTCCCCCAAGCTCTGGCATGTCCAGCACACACTCCAGAGCCAGGCAGTTGTGACAGCCCTGCACATGGAGCTACCACGACACGAGCTTTTGCTTGAACGACTCCAAATGCCAGCAGTTCCTCTGGATGAGGACACACAAGTCACGAGCGGGCTGGAAACTAGTCCTGGACAACAGCTCTGGATTAATACAGAGGGAGTGCTGGAGGGGAGGAGGGGGAGCTGCTGAAGACAGGCAGTTACTCAAACCAGCTGCTAACCTGCTCCAACCACGCACATGCACGCAGTCTCCTGCATTTGTTCAGCCTGACTGAAAGCTACCAGGCATCCAAGAGTTAACATACAAAAAAGACATCTATACAAACACTTGCCAGAAGTCTCATTTTCCAAGTGGAAGCTGGTTGTTCCACGGATGGCAGAAGGAATTTCATCTTGCTTTTACATGACAGCCTCTGCCTCCTTGCCTCAAAATTCCCCAATTAACACTCCTGCAAGAAGTTTTGAAACTGCATGGCCACGTATTTATCTACGCACACTCTCTCCCTTCCCTACTGAGCTGTGGGCCACGGGCTCAGTTGTCAAGCCAAGTTTCATCCCAAGCAATTTTTAAACACTCATCCTATAAATCCTCCAAAAAGGGAGTTAGTAATGGAAATGCTGACAGAGACTTGAAGAGACAGCAGGGCAACTATATCAGTCTACTATACATTAGCTTCATTAGCTGCAGATCCTTCTCTGCCTTCACCTTCATTTTCCATTAGTGTACTTTGGCTAATTAACGCACAAAACCTATGAAACATTCTTACAGTAGAAGGCAACATTTGGCCCCCAGCCCAAATCAACACTGAGAAACTTCAACATCCTCAGCCAGACATAGTAACTGTACCAGATGGAGCTAACGTACAGCTACAAGTAGTGATGAGGAAACCGAAAGAAGAGGAACACATGCAAAAATTGGACCATTGGAAGAGGGAAAAGCAGCAAACGTGTCTTACCGCTTTCGTTTTTCTCTATGACATCCACGACCTCTCCAGCCTGGAGGCTGATCTCAGAGTTCTCCTGCTTCTCATAGTTGGACACCACCACATATTGCTCCAGGATCATGGGTTCAGAGCTAGCATCAGCACCTGGGGAAGGGAAAAAGCAAGCCGTAAGCCAGCTTCCAGCCATGGCTCCTTGAGAGCGACCTCCGTCCATCCGATTCACGACAGGCCAACTTGTCACCAGAGCCAAGCGAATCAGCAAACAACCTTGGCTTGCAGCATATCCCCAAATGGCTGGCCATATAGAAACAGCCTCCTCTGGCCCACAACCCAGCAGCACAGAGGGACATCGGAGAGAAGAAAAAGAAAAAAGGGAGGAAAAAAATACGAAAAGAAGCTGAAAACAGTGAATTAGTTGCAAAGTTTCGTGATGGATTCTGAAAATAAACCTCTTCCCAACATGGTTTCCACAATCCTTGCTCCCATTCAAAGAGAAAAATCCTGGGCAGAAGCAGCATAAATCCACAGCTGAGCCATCCCCCCAGTAAACCCAAAGGAAAAAAAAAACAGCTCTCCCCTTGGCGGCTCAGCTCCTTCTCCACTCTAAAGGCTTGAGCTGAAAGTCAAGAGGGGGCTGTAGATGCCAATCATATTCGTCCGCACTGCAGCCCTTAAATAGAAACACATGAGCAGGATTGAAAGAGAGGGAGGTGGGGTGGAGGGAGAGAGGGGAGGGCGGGGAAGAGTGTTTACTTGAAACAGAAGAAGAAAAAAAAAGTTATAGCGCCAGATCCTTGCTCAAACACGGCCACCCCCCGCCTGCCCCCCGCCAGCTCCGCAGTTCCGCATTCCCCGCGGCAGAGCAGCCCCGAGCGGGACCAGGGCACAGCACGCGCCGGCTTCCCCCTCTCCATCGCCCTTCGGCGCCTTTTTGGAGCCCTTGGAGCCAACCTCTCCAGTTGTTCGGCTTCTCTTTGTACCGTGGGCTTTCGGCTATCAGAGCCATTTATGAATGAGAGTAGGCTCTCACACAGAGGGGTGGAAAAAAGGTGCAAAATAACTGTTCTCCTTCCCTTCCCCCACACTCCTGGAGTTTCTTCTTGGGTTCTTTTGATTTCTGACTTCTCTACCCCCAACCCAAAATTGTGCATTTTGGGGTGGAGCCGCGAGGCAGGCACACCACTGCGCCAGACGTGGAGGGAGACCTCCTCGCGCTGCTGCTCGCCGTATGAGATGCATCTCAGCTCTCTGGTGCAACATAAACAGTGCAGATGGGGGCCTCTGCACTTCCAAGCCCAGGCACAAACCAACCGTGCTCTGCCTGGAAACTGCCTTGAAAAGTCATGAAAACCTCTAGGACATCAGGGTTTCTTAATTTACCCTTATTCATATACTCATCAAAGTGTCAGACCAGAGCAAAAAGCACCTACAACTTCTGTCTAAGAGCCAACATGCCCTAATGCAAAATTATTTTACTGGTTTCCTGAATTACAGCAGCGTGTATTAGGGCAGAGTGGTTGGGCCAACAGCATTATTATACATTTTACATATTAAGAGGCAGTTCCTGTCTCTCTAGATTAAGACACAGATGGAAAGCGGAGACAGAAGCAGATGTATGACTTGCTGAAAGTCCCATTTCACGTGACAGGGGCAGAGCCAGGAGCAGACTCCAGGTCTCCTGAATCTCTGAAGACAAATTGGCTACAAGAGATGGGAAGGAAGCAGCGTGGTCTGAAACTCAACCAGACAAGTCAGGGGACTGACAGCCAAGCACAGGATGCTCAGCACTGTGTTTCTCAATGCGGCATGTTCATATGCGTTTAGGCTGAAGATGCAAAGTGATTCTACAGACAAATAATTAGCATCCCTGCCAAGAGAGAGGTAAAGAATGCATCAGCCATTAAAACAGCATCCTGTGAAATGAAAATCCTAGAACAAAAAGCAATTAATTCAACCATTTCCTGAAAGGAAACACTATCACAATACCTCCCTTTGGACCAGATTTAAGAAATCCAGAAAATTAGAAGACTTCCTTGCTCCCTAAGCGTGCCTCTGACTCTCCTCAGGTTACGTAGGTTAATTTTCTTTAAAGAGGAGTCATCTCCTCTAGAAGTTTGTGTTTAAGAGATTTAGCTTTTCTATAGATAGTTGAATCACAGCCAGTAACAGGAATAGGGGGAGAAGACCATGAACTGACAACATTGAAATTTATAATAAAAATTTTCACGATAGTTGTGCATTCCAAGTAAGCATTATGTTTCTGCTCGCAATGAATCAACTTGACTTGTGTGTTCTGCTTTAAACCAGTGCTAATTGGGTTATCTAGACTGTGATGATATGCCTTCCCCTGTTTCACACTGCTTCCCACACAGTCCCTTCTCCAGTCCAGAATAGGGCAGCATTATCATCTTCCCCCAACGTATTTATGCTAGTAACACCTACAACCCCTACTTCATTTTAGTCTCAAGATAAATGCCAGTTCTCTAACCAGAAACAAAAGCCATTCATGCATGTACATCAGCAGAGAATTAGGTGTGTGGAAAGGCAAAAGGAGGGACCAAACAGTGGCAGAGGGAGCAGGGGACATGCAGGAAGCTACCTGCTAAACAGACATCCCAACCATCTTACTTCCTCTAATCTCCTAGACAGTTTTCATGGGAGTAGAGCAAGGAAAACCCAAAACACAGCACTGGCTTGGTGGCAGGAGCAGTGCTCCTGTGATACATTGTGATTCCCTGCTGAGAACAAGGAGAGGACCAGGCTGGAGCGCAGGCTGGCAAACACCCCACCATCAGCCACCGAGGCTGAGCCAGGGACCATGTGCCAGGGGAGCGCCCTTGCCAGGAAACCCGGAGAAGCAGCACTTCAAATCCACCTCCGCAGCTCTGGCTCCGAAAAAAGTGGGTTTACAACAGTCTGGCAAGTTCGGTTATATCTGCACTCGCATATCTGAAACCAGCAGGACTTTAGGATGCCGTTTACTCTGTGCTGCCTTGGAAAAGGTACTTGCTGCAGGAAGATTTGTCACTACAGTGGCTGGTGCAAGATATACAACTAAGAGACTGTTTTAACAGAAGCTTGTATAAATGTTAGAGGGTTCGTATTAAGACAAAAAAAGCAGAGTGATAAATTCCTTGGTCTAGGAAGTAACCAAGGTCAAACAAACTTGTTCATTTACAGCTACAGCAGATCATGCCTAGATGATATCCCCTTTGGAGCAGTGTGGTCCCTGTGGCTCCCAGAGCGATGCTCACCCAGGGTTAAGCACTGCACAGTGGGGAAGGCTTCAGTAACAGTAAAGGAGAAAAGAGGAAGGAGAGGAAGACAGATGACAGAGATTCCTCCCAGCAATCAAAAGCCTTAAACATTTTCTGGGTAGGCTGGTTTAGGTTGTTACTGTATTCCCTTCAGTTACAGTCAGTAGGGTAAAAAATTTTAACCCTCCTCAGCCTTCCATCCCCCACAAGCGTCTTTAGATGAATTACTCCTCAATGACACTCAGGATGCCTACAACATTGCTGGTATGTTACATCAGACTGCAGGTTTTCCCCGCAAAGGGGATTCAAAAAGAACAAGATGGGCAACACTACAGAGAGCACAGCACCAATTACACATGCTGCCGTGGGCACTTCCACATCCCTGCCAATTAGCTCAGGTCTAATTTGTAACACAGGACGCAGCATCTCATTGAAGAGAACAGTCTGCTCAGCGTGAAGCATGCAAGAGAAGAGGGAGGCAGAGTGACAGAAGTTCCCCAGCAAGCTCATATGCACACTGCAATGCCCCCCTGACATTACAGCTGCACTTTCTTAAAAGCCTCTTAGTCCAGGCAGGAGAAACGGAGAGCAAAGGACAGGATAAGGCTCATGTGCCAGGTAGAGTTCTCCCCTCCTCTCCCCCCAAACAAGCAGAATTAGTGTTTTGGTTTAGCTCCAACTTGCAAGCCCTCCCCAGAGCAGAGCACACGATAGATCGCTGGCTGAAATAAGAGTTTGCTTGCCTCTCCGTTTCTTTTTGCCTCGAGTCCGTTTCCTGGTTAAAGTCTTGAGGATACCCCTCCTCCTCTCCATAGGGCTCCACTTTACAATCCTCCCGCTCCTCACCTCAACGATTCCCTTCCTGGGGCTGGGCAGAAATGTCATCGGAGCTTGTCCATGCCCCTCACAGCTGGCACTATTAAGTGACACAGTTGCGCCCTGTCCCCCTCACCAGGCAGCGAGGAGGGAGCATCATTCCTCCCACTGTACTCAGAGACCAGCAACTACTGTGAAAGCCTCCTAAATAAGAGCGCAGAGCACCCGTTCCAAGCAACGTCTTCCTCCTCCTCCTCCTATGTTGCAACAGCTAAGGCCTACGATGGTTTTGCAATAGCCAAAAATTAAAACCACCAACTGGACTCCAAAAATAAAATCATCTGGATATGGAAATCTGAGACTCCTGATCTTTGCCAGAATACTCTGTTGTTATCAGGCTATAAACATGTCTGCTCTTTTAATCCATACAGCACACAGGCTTTTATATTGCCCTTTTATGATTATCAATCAAGTGTTTACGGATTCAGACTAAATGAATTAGTACTGGGCTGGTCAGTGGAAGTTTTGCAGAAGAAGCCAAAACCACAGAAACGGCCAGTGAACGCCATAAGGATGATTCACAGCTGAACAACCAACTGGCAGGTAGTCCAGCTCTTCCGACCTGGGCACAACTGCTGAGGACACGTGCCGGGTCTGCACGCAGGGGCGTCTGGCAGAAAGCATCACCGAGTGTCACAGCTTTCCATACGATAAAGTCAGAGCTTCACATTTTTCTGCATGTAGGGAGGAGTAACTGTGGTAGCTTGGATCTAGACCTGTGGTTTCTTGTTAAAGCCAGTTCTTCAAGGGTAAGCCTTTATGTATCTCCGGAAAACTCCTTTTGGGGAAGGAGGAAAAAAAAAAAAAAAAAGAAAAAAAGAAAAAAAGAAAAAAGAATACCCAGAATAGCAGCAAGCCTACTTAAAATCCTCAAATCAGTCTATCGCCTCGCAACATATACCCAGCTCTAAACACAGGGATTTTCCTCCCCTAAAAACTCTACCTCTTTTTTTTCTTATCAGAAGGACCATGCCACTATGATAAATAAACATATTGAAACTGCATGTTTTCTTTCAGCCTTCCACCAGTGATCTATCCCCAAGTATTTTAAGATAGAGAGCTTAGGTCTGCCTAAAAATTGGGTTAAGTGTCTACTGCACACAAGATGAAAAACAGACTTTACCACGTAAAGCACATGAGATTACACAAGAGCTGCACGATCTCACAGGGGTCTCAGAAAAGCAGTTCCTAAAATAACCAGTTCCTAGAGTAAGCAGTGGGATGAGACTGATGAAGCCCCCTACAAATCTCCTTGGGGACAATACAGATTCAGATCAAAACCATGTTTCTAAGCCTAGGATCTCTCTTCTATTCAGTGAGGGGTTTTTGTTTTGTTTTAGATTTTTGTTTGTTCTTTTCGTTTTTTGTTCTTAATATGCCCTAAACAGGGCCTTTGACTCATCTCCTGGATACTCCTGCACTCCAGCCTTTCACTCTTCAGACCCCCTTTACAAAATTGAGGCTATATTTGCACATCAATTATTCTTGGAGGTTAAAAGCCACTCACAGGTGGAAAAGGGGAAAGGGGATTCATCTCCATCCCTTCTCCCAGACAGGAATCCCCCCAATCCTAGCTGTGTTTACCTTCAGAGATCAACAGCTCTTGGTGTAGCAATCCTGAGTCACGAAGCTTTAGGGACGGAGATGGAAGTTCAGCACCACCCATAGTAACTGAAGGAATTCAGTACAACTCCAGTCCAGTCTTCAGGTCTTAGCAATAAAAAAGCACTGACAAAAATCCCTTTGCCTCATTATAGATAAATATTTGCATAAGACTATCAAATGGGTTATTAACACACTATCATTTCTGTAGTTCTTTCCTGACCTCAGCCAGGTAGCCCTTTTACAAAGAACAAAGCAATTCTGTTGCATTTTCAGAAAAGAGTTTCAGAAGCAGGTGACACACTGCTATTAAGCAGAGACAGGATTAAAAGCAGAAAGGGAAGGGTTTGGATCTGACCACTTAAGTAATTCAGAAGAGTCAAAGCCAGAGAAGTTTGGCCTAAAACCTTGTTCACATACCAAAGAATGCCTGAGAATAAAATAAGGTTGAGCACCATGCAACCAGTGATGGCCAGGTCAGCATGCAAACCCTCTCACCCCAGGTTAGCAGCCATGATTAATATACAAGAAGTTTCTCCATAACTGAGCATCCATACATATACCTTCCTCAACTCCACAGAGCTCATGTACTGAAAGGCTTGTAGAGCACATGGGGCAACCGCTTCCTTGTAGAGTAGCTAGAACTCTAGTCTTTAGCATCCTTCTGGCTATACATGCAGACACCTGGTATAGATGGTAACTCCATAAACTGCATTAACTCCCTCCTAGCCCCCTGGGCTGCTGCTACAAACAGCTACAGGGAACCCAAGCCAATAGCATGCATTGCCACCAAGAAGGGAATGTGACCAGCAATCATAGCAGCAGAAAATTAACCTGATGCCTGGATTCATTTCCCAGCATAAGGCACACACAGTACTTTCTAGCACTTCTAAGAACCAAGATCTGGATAAGCCTTCAAGAGTTTGGGACAAGTGGCAGCTTTAGGGTAGACTGTGGCTTCCAGCACTGGAGTACGTGTCTAACACACAGCTAAAAGCAGCAGCAAAACACAGCCCCCACAGGGAGCGTGTCAGGAACAAGCTTGGCCCATGGTAAATGGCAGGCGCTCTCTCAAGTGAGTGCTCCAGTTCAGTTCTTCCTTCTTTACAGTCCTCAGCAGACTTTCCAACAAAATCCTGACAAATGGAGAAATTCAGTACTGACCTTTGCCAAGTGGAGCTTGTTAGTCTCAGGATTTTTAGTTTTTATTTTTGATCTGCTAGGTTTTAAGACAGAGCCAAGAAAAATTAGAGGCAGGAGGGTGAAAGGAAAAAAAAAAAAAAAAAAAAAAAGTTGAGTTGTCTTTCCACTCCTTCTTGGAAAGTTGGCTCTCTGAACAGCTATTCCAACCAACTAGGTTACAGGTAGCAACAGTTAAGAATACTTAAGTATTTTGCACACAAATCTGTTAAACTGCTTGGAGATTTTCACACAGCTGCTAGACAGGGTCTTCCACTAGGCTGAAGTCACCTATATACTCTGGCATTTTCCCTAGTCCTGCTCACTGGTGCAACGCATTGACATTACTCCACATGGCACAAAGCAGACTAGCCAAGGA
Source organism: Astur gentilis (assembly GCF_929443795.1). NCBI lineage: Eukaryota > Metazoa > Chordata > Aves > Accipitriformes > Accipitridae > Astur > Astur gentilis. Next base: position 30,162,532 of record NC_064888.1, read on the forward strand.
ATTTAACAGCAGTTGGGGTGACCCACCACAGCACCTCTCAGAATATGGCTGCATGGCACCTGTCTTTTTCCAAAGTAAGAAATTAAACCACTTGCAATCCTTGGTTAGAGTCTCCACTGTGTGGAGCAGGTTCATGCCCTCAGCTGGAGCTCAGGCAGCACAAAACTGACTTCTGTTCTAATCTCCAACCCCCAGCCCAGGGCACAGGTATGTACTACATGGGTAAAGATCAAATTCAAATTCAAGTCTGCTCCGTCAGCCTGCCACATTAGGATACAGCCCATAGCAGGCCTGGACTGAAGAGTAGCTGTGTTGGAAACCGGGGATTCATTTGGATGAGAAGCAAACTGAAAGGCCACGTGAACCGGAACAGCATGCGGACTAAGAACCTGCCAGATGTACCAGAAGACTTCTGAGCAGGACTGTGTATCAACGTTCACCTTCTCGAGCACCACGCCATGCAATTAATCACTTAAATGTGCCCCATCATCACGCACAGATTTTTTTGAAGCCAAACTAGCAAGATGCATTTAGCTAAAAGCAGCCAGCAGAAGGGAAGAAATTTGTATCTAGTAAAGATTTCACTTCCTTACCCTTCAAGAAAGATGAAAGCCTTGGTGTTCAATTCGTCATTTTACATATAGGAACATGAAACAGTTGCAACAGAGGTAGAGTCAGAGAAACCCAGCCTCATCCCCCAGGCAGGTAATCTGAGGGCTTCTCGTCATTCTTCCCAAGTGACACCACCTCTTCTGTCTTCCCCTCAACACGCTTCTCTCCCGCTCAGTCTCGTTCTATTTCTCTGTCTGAATTCCCTGGTGACCTATCAATCACCAGGCTCCTGTGACTGAATACTTCAGATATTTCTGCACTTTTATATCCAACTACCACCCTGAAATTAGACCTCCTCTGCTAAGATCAGGAAGAACCCCACAGGGATATATTCAACTTCTGTCAAGGATAGTATTTCTGAAATCACAGCAGTCTTGCTTACTAAAAACCTCAGACAAGCAAGCACTCATCCATTGAGGATGGCGGGATTTTGTTCACATACTTTGAACAGGGCATGAACTTGAATATTTACCAGATCTGGTATGGAAAACAGCAGGAGTGTTTCCATCTTTCCTTGCCTTGAGACCTACATGTGGCCTGAACCACCTGGGTGACCAAGCCAGCATCCTGTACAGACACAGGGTCTACAGCTCATGATCATTTTTCCTAAGTCTGAATGAAGAAAAGACCTCTTCTGTGGTATTCCACATCAGGTGACAAACATTTGCAGAAGAAATCCACTGGTTACTCAAGAGAAATCCTGATACCTTATATTATAAAGCTTAGTTGTTGCCTTGTATTGGACTGCTTCTCCCCAGACCCTGACCCCTCACTTAAAAGTTGTTTCCCTGCTCCCTCCTCCTTCCCAACTCCTTGTGACAAGGAGCCTGATGCTCCCATGAAAATTTTGCATCTTCCTCATAGCCCCATGTTTTCCCCATAAAACCCTCTCTACTTACTGTGGAAAAGAAAAACAGCATTTCAGAAGAACAAGGAGCATATAGTCATGTTTCTCTCTATCTTGACCCACAAGATTTTTCACTTTAGCTCCTCTTCTCTCCTCCATCCCACATCAGACAGTGAGAAGCAGCTGTGCAGGCACTTAACTGTGGCCAGGGTCAACCCACACAAGAAAGGAAGCTGCTTTGGACTCTGGCTTTGAGTTGGGCAAGGACGATACAACACAGCAAACTACTATCCACTGCTAGCAGCAACATCAAGGTGAGGCAGCAGTCAGAGAAGCAAAGCTTTTCCTTATCAGAAGTCATGCATCATGAAAAACCAGTACACAAGTAGACAACAGATCCTGGAACAGTGTCAGAGACTCACATTCAAGACAACTCCAAAACCACACACAGTTTGAGCTACAGACTTCTCTTTTTAATAGCATGCAGAACACCAAGATAAAAGAATTTACCTGGAGTGACACTCTTTTTTGGAGTCTCAGACAAACTGGACATCCAAACTTGAAATCCAAGAAGAGGGCAGCCATGAAGAGAGAAAGTAATTAGAGAAACAAGAGAACAGTCATATCAGAAAGTTTGGAAGTTAGTCAAGACAGCTTTGAAAGAAACATTAAGTTTTTCTGAAGAGTGGTGTTGGCATGATAGGGACTTAGTTAAAGGTCAAGTGATAAGAACTACTGAGTTAATTTTTATGTTTTAGGGGACTTGCAGAACTTATGAAACTGATCTGCAGTGATCCGATTTTGAGATCTCAGAGTGAGATATGCTCTGAGCTTATTCCCAATAGGACGGAGAATATATACCAAGAGACAGTTTGACTTATTAAGCCTCAGACCTGCAAAAGTATTTAGCTTTGCAGCTGTTAATGATCCCCAAAAGACCAACAGGCAACTCACAGAGACTAAGCTTAGCAAACACATGCAAGTTTCCACAAGCATTTGCATTTTGTTACCCTGGAATAGTATTAAGGAAAATAACAACAGACAAATAATGCTCCATAGAAAAGAGTACAAAGCTCCAATAAAGGTGCATTCAAAGTATAATTACGAATGCAATTTTTAACCAATGAATGAGGCAGAAATGGTTAAGGAGAAAGCTAATAGAGATGCTACCAACAAGGTCAAAAGATTTCCCTCCCCCTCCATGAAATGAGGTGTAAATACTTGGCTTGGGATTCTGGGAATAATCTTCAAATATTAAGCAGTGGGGGTTTTTTTGTTTGAATACACTGGAAGCATATTTTAAGAGTTAGTAGGTTTGCCCCCATTTCAAAATAAGAACCAGCAAACTGTCTCCCTTATCCCACAGAAGGGGAATAAGACAGCTGTTACTCACGTTGCCTGGGAGAAGAGACAAGGAGAGGTATTTATATGATCAGCTAAGAATTTCCTAAATTCTGACAAACAATTCCAAAATGCAATTTAAAAAACTAATTTGTAATGGGGAAATGAGTTCTGGACCTATCAGTTTAAGAGCAGAGAAGATTGCTCTTCAATCACTTGGAGAGAGGGGCAAGCTCTACTGGTGGCCTTGTCTATTTGACTTTTTATTGTGTTTTGACCCGCAGAATATTATGAAGAGTCAAAAATCAGTCACATATTCCTAGTATGTATGTAACTGAGAAATTGCTAGCATGTTACAAAGCGTAAGAAACAGCTTTCAAACCTTCCCACTGGAAACCAGAGGTCCAAGAAACACATTGCTGCGTTTCCTCGACACTAAGGGAATCGTGAGGTTTTGAAATCCTTTCCTTAAATCAGGCACAAAATTTTCATTGCGTTGGCACAAAACTGGAATTCAGGTGGATTTGGTGTTTTGCTTACTTTTCAGTAAGTTTTCAATAGTGGCAGTCTGGAGAAAAACCTGAAGTCTTCCAACCATCCAACTCCCAAACCCACGCACTGCACTGTCACAATACAGTACAAAATACACTGTGGTAAATTACAGTAATTTACTTTGGATTACCATTCAAGAAAAAAAGAAAAAGGCTCTGCACTGGTAGAGTACAACAGGAAATCATCTGGCAGAGTAGCTTGTGCTCTAGCTTATGGAGGGAATATACAGCATGTTTCTATTACAGACTTGGGGCACGCACGGGAAAGGGTGTGAAGGAGTTGTTGTCAGCAACTTGTCTATTAGCTTTTGAGTAGACTTCCACTGCCTTCAGGAACAGGATTATGGACATCAGTCAGCTGTCAGATCTTTTTCCAGACAGAAGAACCTGAATATGGCAGCAATAAATAAAGCAGAAGATGGACTGCAGGAACAACTGGGAAGACTTCAAACAGTTTGCCCCAATCCAAGCTGGCAGCAAAAGGCTGAAATAGCCAACAATTAAAGATAGGGGGAATAAGCTGTGCTTAACAGCAGCTTAGGGCTACCCTGGATCTGTCTGCCCAAGAAGGGAGGGAGTTTAAACCTAGATCCACAGTAACCATCTACAAACACCATGTGTGAGATCTCAAGGAACCAAACTCACCATAAAACCCAATTCTGTTAGTTACTATCAATTTTCTTTTTAAATAAAGTATTTTTTCTCCTTGTCAAAACCATTGGTCTAAGCCAGAATAAAAGGGCAATCTAAGCATTAACTGGTAAACAATCCCATAGGTCCCCAACATGGGCTCCCAAGCCCAAACAGCAGCATAAAAGCAGCAGCACTTTTCAGCTGCCCCAGCCTGACAGCAGCTAGATGCGGATGAGGTTGCTTCTGAAGCAGAAGACAGCTAGCATATTTCAGCTGCTCCTGCACATCTGCTTAGCATTAAACTTCCTTCTTGGGGATTTTTTTTTTTTTATTCCAAGACGTTTAAGCTCTAATTGCTACCAGCTTCTAAGAGTTCCCCCTACAAATAATAAAAATATCAGACATTAGTGATGGATTCCACTTCAGAGAGCTCAAACGAAGAGCTGCGGAGGGAGCCAGGGTATGGGGAGGAGGTCAAAGGCCCCAGAAGCACGCTGTGCCCTAGCCAACAAAACACAAGCTTTGAACAGCCCCGGGTTTCCCCTTTAGGACAGAGTTTTACTGGAATTCTACATGGGGCTTGGAGCCGTTTTCCAATGGGATTGGTAACGGTAAATGAACAAACTCTTGCTTCCTGCCTCTCCTCTCCCCTGTCGCCGCAACAGCCGAGCGCCGGCTGGTCTCAGATGACTTGGAGGTGGGGGGGGAAATCTCAGTATTTGGAAGGGAAATTAAAGTTGCCTGCTCAAAGCAAGCCACTCCTAAAGCAACAGCATCCCAGTTCTGCTCCTAACACCAACCCCCACAGCCCTTGCTGTCGGCTTTAGCTGGAGCCAGAACAAACCCCTCTGATCGGAATTATTTTTAAAAGCTCAAAGGAAACACAGGTCCATAAATTACAGCTAAGCCACGGGGCCGAGGCAGTTGTGAAGAGCGCAGAGGAGGCTCCCCATTGGAGCCACGCTGCACAAAAATAGCAGTGGAGCAGGCGTGTCACTGGAAGCAGCCACAGAACCCCATCCCATCCAGGCTGCCACCGCAGAGGTGGGCAACCCCGAGATGCGTCAGCTGGGCTTCTCAGGTGGGGAAGGAAAGGAAGGAGTTGGGGGACCAAAGTCTTTAAAGACTTTTGCTGTGGTGGTGAACGAAACACACGAAACTGATGATTTCAGATTTCACCAGAAGCTTTTCTGCTGCCAGTAAGACTGGTTTGCTTGCTGCTCCTCCCACCACTGGCAAGAGAACAGGCACCGGACTGCTGGGGACCAATGCTTTATGCTTGCGGTACAGCCCCACTCATCTCATTTTAGCAGCAGACTATTTGTCTTGTGTGCAGTTAGAGCAGAGCAAGCTTCAAGGAAAACCTACAAAAGCTAGAGTCAGTCTAGAGTTGAATGCATGAGCTCAATTCTACCGAAATCCAGGAGATGCCACATTCATGGTTCACATCAGTACTGCTCATCCAGCTGGGACCCTGGTCCAGCAGGTGCAGAGAAGCTCCTCCTCCACGGGCATTTTAGCAGTAGCTGCTGATGCAGGTTTCTTTCTGTTAGTAACATTGCTTAAAATGTTTGGTTCAATGTTGAGTCCAGCATGCATTATTTAATACTGCTGTAAAGGCCAGAAGGAGCACCCTCCTGAAGATTCACAGGTTGCATATCGCTAGGGCTGTCAGAGACCTTTATAACAAACTTTTTTTAAACTAGTGTCTGTATAGCTCTCTAGCCTGTTAAGCTAAATATTTCCCAACAATATTCCTGCAGTAATTCTGGGGAATTGGATCATACTGGTCATGAGTCTCAGCGTGGTTGTAGTTCTGGCCATAGAGCCCTTGCCCCAAATGATTTCTGTGCATAGCTGAGAAGTTGGCATAGGCCAAAGACAAGTCCCAACAAGTGATCTGGATGTGACCACCTTGCTTTGGAGGGTAAAGAGAGTTTAGTTATACAAGCATGACCTGTCCTATGGATGTTGCCTTCCATAGGAGATAACAGTCCTAGGTCCATTTAATTAATAAAACCCTTGTTGTCATGAAGCCCTACCTTAAACATCACCTGGGAATACTGAAATCTCCCTGCAGCTGTTTAGGTGCACCTTAAAATACTGAGAAAAGGATTATAAGAATGAGTCACCATGCTGGAATGATGCTAATATCTGAAAGACTGCCCCTTTCCAACAGTGATCAATTCTGTAGGTCATTAGTCCTCTCCATGATGAGGTACTACTGGCTCAGTTATTCAAGGACCACAGCAGTGAGTGCAGCTGAGCATTTTGCAGATTCATTTCCCAGACATACACCCTTCCTGTCTTAATTGGAAGGGTGAAAAGAGACTAAGCAGTACAATCTTAAACTGAAACTATACTGGCTTCCCGGGAAGGCAACAATCAGTGCTCCACTCCACTTCAGAGAACTTCACTGGTGGTCCAGTAACTGGCAGTGATTCCTCAGACTGGAGCTGGGGGAAGTAAATGCTTCTTCTACTCATCACTTTTCAAACAAAAGGCATTACAAGAAGAATAGGGGTGTTCTCATCCCAACAGTGGTATTTGATAAGTCAGCAAGAAGTGGGCTAACCAGGCTGTTCCTTAGAAGTGTCCATTTCACAGAAGTGGCTTAGAGCCTTGTTCACTGTAATGTTTATCACATATGGCAGAACAGAAAACAGAAATTAAGTTCTTATTTCAGTCTAGATTTTTGGAGGTCAAGCCTGCCAAGGAGTTGGTATAAGTGAAGTGCCATGTTGTTGTCCTGGGCACTCAGGTGGGACATCCGATTGCCCAGAGCAGGTAAGGAACCCCAAGGGGCCAGGCTCAGTCTACTCAATCCCTCCTCTGGCTCCTCCAGAGCTTCTTGCTGGGATTTTGCCTCCACTTCTCCCCTCATCGCTTCCTTTCTGCCCTCTTCGGGCAAGCTGAAGAGCAACCTCCCCCTCCTCCTGACAAGGTGAGGCTGGCCATCCATACAACCAAGAGCAGGAAGCTCAGTGAGGAACCCCAAAACTATGGGGCTTGCTTCTGCTCCCATCTGCAGACAGAGCACCATGCTCAGTGTTCCACCGTACCCTTGTGAGCCATCTCCAAACCCTACATCCCCCAGACCCACTGACCACCCCCTTGTCAGCCTGTCTTCAGGTTTCTCTCCTCTAGCCCCTTCCCCTTCAGCTGGGGCTTGACACTTTGGTTAAATGGGAAGGCAGTAAGATGCAATAGTACTGGGGTGGGGGGAAGAAGAGAGAAATATTTGGTATTGCTAACCTACTCCAGAGATGGAAGTAGTTACTTTTAACAGAGAGTTACCCTGATGCAGAGTCTACATGTAGCTCTAGAAGACAGCTGTAAAACAGCCTGGAAAGAAGTAAAATGCAGATAAACATTAATCTGAATTGGAACCATTTTCACACATTCCTGGCTCACACAATTAACTCATTCAATTAGGCACAGAACAACAAATAGCCAGAGAAAGGGGAGGATGGTACAGAAAGGTTGCAAGTGTTTTGATGTATTTCAAGCGCTACTGCTCAAGGCACCCTGTTGAACTGCACCACTGATGTTTCTCCCTCCAGGCAGGCCTAAACAAAAGCAACATTTGTGCCCGGTGCGTGACCCAGGGTGGGCCTGGTCAACCATTACACTTCCTAGGTACCACAATGACAGATTTATTTGCTACTATGATTGCTGGGCAAGCAGCAGCCACCCCTGTCCCTGACCAGAGCAGCTTAAATAAGCTTTCCTAGGTCTTAAATCTGTGGGATGCTGATGCATCATGTTTAAAGCAAGTGTTTTAAGATAGTCCTTGAAGGAATACAGAGATCTAGTCCATCTTTTTTCCCCACTGGGAGACTGCATTTTAAAGTAAACCTCTCATCCCTGCAGAGATATCTCCTCCTCTTTATACTTGGAGCAGATCATCACCTCCACTCCCCATGCCATCTGTTCAAGAGGTAGTATCTTAAAGAGCTACATCTTGAAAAAATATTTGACTGGTAGATTATCAAACATGCAAATCCAGCTAAAGTCATGAGTAAGAGGATTGGCAGTAGGCATTAAATAGGGCCTTTAATTTTAGTCCTGTTCACCGAGTTCAGCCCCACCATGAACAGCCTGTGCATGCTTGTACTCGGGAAGAGGCGCTGCATTTGTGCAGGGGTTGGGGGCAGATGGGCCGAGCTGCAGTGATGAGCCCAGCGAGCACCTTCCCCCGGCAGAAGTGGCTGCTCCAGGAGCTGCCGGGGCTCCTCACCTCCCCAGCACCACACTGCGGACCAATCTCAGACCACTTCCACTTGCCACGTAAGCAGAGTCGCCTGGCGTACGCTAGACCCACACACACTGCTTGGAAAATGTTCACATCTGGCATTCACGTGACTTGAGCGTGCCTCAGAAATTCATCATCTGGATAACGCGCTCCTGCAGGGGAGAAATCCATAACCAGAGAGCCCTTTCCCAAGTCAGAACGGAGCAGCGGGCCGAGAGGATCATGTGCTCAACAAACTGCACAGCGGCACGCTCACCAGCTGCATTTTTGCAGCCTCATACAGTCCTTCATCCTTTCTAGAAGTACAAACCTAAAGAAAACTTAGTTCCCCATTTTCTACTCTGTTTACATCTGCAAAAGCCCATCCTAAGCCCATTTACAGACCCACAAGTCTCCAGACTGTTTAGTTTTTTCTGGCAGCCATAGCTCACATTAACTCTTTCTACATAGAAAGCAAGGACTGCTTCCCACATGATCACTGTGGTATGGCCCCTGCACATAGTTTTGTAGCAGTTCCCAGTTTTGCTGGAAAGTGCCTAGAATATCTGAACGCTAATCCACATCTACAGCTGTACAAACTGAGAGCATCACCCCTCCAAGGAAAAAACTAGCCTCCAAAACTGCTGAGAAGGAGGGCAGAAAAGCTCCAGCTGTTGCACTTGGAAAGTCACAGGTACGTATACACTGTAGGATTCATGCATGGCCCCCACCCCAAAGGGAGGGGTGTGTGTGTGTGGGGGTGGGTGTGTGTGTGTGCAAAAGGCAAGAGTCAAATCCTAACTGTGAAGAAGTCACACTGACAAGCACGGAAAATGTACCGCAGCATCAGCATGTCCAGGCAGCCGGTTTCAGCTGGCAGCAGACTCAGCTGGCGAACTGATGCATACGTTATAACTCCTTCTGAACACCTTTGCAAGTAGTACTTCCAGCCATCTCTGGTTAGATGAGTCTCTCCATCCAGAGCAGATTGGTGAGGATTTTGCCTGTCACACAGCCCAGACACAGGCCAGCCAGAGTGTGACAGGTATAAAGCCATGCACAAAGCTGGAGGCACTTAGGGAGTGCTATTTTAGGGGTGAGTGCTCTCAATAGCCTAAGGACACACCTTTTGCCATCCAGGTTTCCTTCTCACAAGAGAGACTCAAGTTTCAGGTGCTCACCAGCCTGAGACCGAGTTATCTAAAACACCCAGGTGAGAGGTCTGCTCCTCTCAGCCAGGCAGACCTGTCTGCGCCGTGTGCAGATTCCTGCAACAGCCGAGGGTCATCACCCTCCACTCCAGCCCCCAAGTGCATTTCTCACCTGCCTTATCTAACATGCCAAAATCACAATCCGATACCACACGGTTCTCTCTGTGCAAGAGAGGAACAACCCACGCAGGCAGTGTTAATACCATCTGCCGCTGACAGAGGAGGAAAGCAGAACAGGAGCAGATGGAGAACAGAGAACTCCTTAAAACCATAAGAAATGCCACTACATCCCTTAAGGTACCAAGTGCTTTCTCGGCACTCGGCTGAAGGCTGAGGCATTTGCAAGGGTGCATGCTGTTCTGCCAGGGCTGTGCTTGAGCCACACCTCATATTTGCAGTCCCTCCCTGCCCTATCTGCCCGACGCAGGGCTCCGCGCAGCATCGGTGCTGAACTGGGAACAGCGAAGGGCACAAACACATTCCTTTCCCTAATCCTGTACCCTGTCCCCACACTTCAGTTTAAAAGCCAAGGAGCAAAACAAAAAACCCACACAACACACAAACATCTCTTCCCCTCTTATCCCATCTTCCTCCCAACCCAGCATATGGGCCGCCCAGAAGACAGCGATCCTATACATCTAACGGGCCACATGTCAGCAGAAGACTGAAGCAGTGCAGAATAAAGTCTCCTATCTGCTCTTCTCTTCAGTAGCCTCAGGCAGAAGTCCAAAGCATTTCAGTTTAAACACTGACTTTAAAAATATGGTGTACAAGGAGAAGTGCGAGATGGGTTTCCTTCTGCCAGAATACCACAGGCTGGATTTGGAGTGTGGGATTGCAGTGGACAGAATCACATCTTGACTGAAGATGCAGAATTGGGTCACACACTCACAGATGCTGCAAGGAGATGAAGCCTGCCTAATTTAGCTGAAGCTCTTCCTCAAATCCCACTCTGTGCCTGCAAACCTGAGCACAGAGCAATAGCCCTGCTATGGAAAAAACACAGAGCGGATGTTTCTTCAATTATATGAAAAACTTGGTAAAAAATAAAAAATACACTTACAGGCTTGTTAAAAAAAAACTCAGGAAAGAAAATGAGCTGTTTTGGGAATTACTGCATCAGGCAAAAGCCAATAAATTGAACAGGAGTTAGAGTTTAGCAAATTCACCAGTTGAGGAAGAATAATTCTCCATCATGAGAAGACGAAGCTCTGTCATCAAGGACTGAACTGAGGATGCACATTGAGATCATTAACCACTAACTCCTTCCAGAACCAGGCCAAGATGTATGTCCCCAGTAATTATATGCTAAGGTTTGTTTGGTCCTTGGTTGCTATGCTTCTGCCTACTCTACCCTTCTTTTATTACTAAATCCTTTATCCTCCTGTTAAAAAAAAAAAAAGAAAAAAAGGCAGCTATGTGCGAACCAAAATGTTCTGCCAGAATCTTCTGTTTTTAAATTCCATGCAGTAATTAGTACATACAGCCAAGAAGGTTAATCGTATGATGGGGGAACAGATCCTGATTTCTGATCAAGAGCAATCCTGTCAGTACATGCTTGTGAAGTTACAAAATAGCGGCTGGCTAACTACCTTGTCCAGCCATCCTCATCAACAGGCCAAATGGCACCAAGGAGGCAGTTTCTGCACTAATTGTAGAAAACAATGCAAGGAACAGAGCACGCACGTGTGATTCATCAGGACACAAACAAGAGCACATGGCTCAGTCTGCAGGGATCATGTCGTACCACAGATTTCTTACAAGGATTAAGACACCAAGCCCAAGCTACGTGGTTTAAGATGTTCCTGGGACCTTGCCATGGGCTTGGACAAACTTAGATCCCCATTCACCACCTTAAAAAAAAAAAAAAAATTAACCTTCCAAGCTGAAGCTTTCCTTTCAGATGGAGTATAGGGAGACAGACTTCAGAGACAAACACCATGAGAGCAGAATGACTCAAACTAACATTTGAGTTAAAAAAACACATTCTAGCTTTGCTGCTGTCACCTGGGCTCAGATTCATTAAGCAATAACCAACTGCCTACTTCATTACTCATAAACTCAACGCAGGTAGCCCCAAGACATCTGCTGCAGTCACCACCCTGACAGAAGATGCATTGCCTCATGCTGGGATTCACCATGTTAGTTAATTTGGTTTTTTCAACATCTTTAGTAACACACTTAGATTTGGGCCCTTTGAGAACCCATTTAAAAGGTTCAGGCTTCCTCTGGCTGAGAGAGGAAAACTGAGACAGATTTAACAGTCAACTGAGTAAGTTAAGGCATGCCCACGGCACACTTGCAGTTGCATTCACAGCTCTTCTAGTATATTAAAAGGGCATCCACCACTCCAGATGACATCCCATCAATACTGCGACAACCTTAAGGCAAAGGAAGGGCAGCACCGTGCCTCTCTTGGAGCGGTCCTTCCTTCTCCCTCCACTGCAGCCATCTCCCACAAATATCGTAAAATATCTGCCAGGGCTGGAGGCTGTATGTTCCCTCCTCTCCCTGTACCCAAGTACAGCTAAATGCCTGCTGGCAGAGAGCTCCATACTCAGTTGCACCAACAAAGCTTTGCCCCTAGGGTCAGCATCTCACTCCTGCAACAGGTAGAGACAGCTCTAGCCATGCAGCCTTGCTGGTCCAGCTAATGGCTCACACATTTGTGACCTTGTTGAATGATTAAGAACAGAAGGGCTAGCACACACCATTCTTTTTCTCTGCATCACCTCAAAGGAGGCAGTTCAACTGAAGTTAAGGAAATAAAGCTCATTTATAAAAATTAAAAAAAAAAAAAAAAAACAACATGCCACGGAGCTGTAAGTGCAGGCTAAACACATGCAGTGTGACAGGACCAGAAAGGTTAAGCTCTGAAGTGATGAGCATAGCTCAGCCAGCTGTAAAGACAGCAAAAGCCTAAAGTTAAGCCATTTCTTTTTGTAATTACAAAGGAAGCAGAAAAAAACCCTATCCAATAACTCAAAGTGTATCAATTAAGGCATCTCCCTGAAGTTAACAGAGCACGCATCCTCAGCGTGCAAGAGTGAGGAAGAGGGTTTCCTTAGTAATGAAGGATTAGGCTAAAGAAACAACTCTTGCTGTCAGCTCCACCCATAAGCCCAAGGCAGCAATCCCACAAAGTGATCAGCCATGAGGGCCCTCGGTGTTGTTACAATGATCTGCTTGTTTCTCATTTGGAGGCCACACTTCCATCACTGTTGCAACTCTCAACTCTACTTAATTTCCCTGTGGAGGGAAAAAGAGACCATTACAGAAGTTTCTATAAAAAGTTTGAGAAGTAGCTTCCAATGGACTGACAGTTTTATTTACTTGCCAGTGGACACATCCTTCCTAGTTTTAGGTTACAGGAGGGAAAGGAAGCAGAGATTGTTGTCTGGGTGCTGCCATATTCCACTAGTCCAAAAATTGGACGTGGGAACCAAGTTGAAGGATAGTTCTCTCTGCTGAGGAAGCCAAGCCTCATCAGCATCCTCAGTGAGGCAACACTGGCTTGGACCAAATTGTTAAGTTAATATTCTAAGTGCTCAATTACAGGGGTTATTTAAGTAGACTTCAGCTGGCAGATTCAGCTAAAGTACAGCCAGCTTCATGCAGGCAGGATCTGATCAACTAGAGAAAGGAGACACTGCAGTACTTATGCAGCCATCAACTTTTTTTTTTATTCCCCCTCACTTGGAGGAGCATCCTACTGCGTAGCGACAAGGTGCCAGAGAAAGCCACTGAGCAGCAGCTTGAAGCCAGCTGTGCCCCCAGCAGCAAGCAGGGCAGTCAGAGCAGTGGGAGTGAGCAAGCAATGGGGGTTTTTTTGTTATGATTTCAGAAGGGGGTGTCCAGCAGCGCTCCTGCTAGTGCACACTGAAAGCAACAAGCACAAGGGCTAGGCTGCCTACAAGGCAGGTGGCAGAGATCCATGCCTTTGCTTTGAAAGCAAATGTGAAGCAGCTTCTCTTCTGCCAGGTCTGACCCCACCATTAGCAAGGAGAATCTCAGTAATTGAGGAGCACCGAGACTCAGTGTAGAAAAAGCTGTGGAGCCCACACCAACTCTCTGTTGCCACCAAACACCAGGTCCCAGATGCTTGCTTCAGCTTCACAACTGGGGATCTGACAACAGCTTCAGGATGGAGTCAGCCAAGAAAGATTCTCAGCAAGGGAAGGGGACAAGATCACCTTACTCCAGGAGACTGAAACTTGCTCTAGCCAGCAAGGAGTATGTGTTTGGGGGATGTCTTTGTGGAGAAACATACTCCAACTGGTTTTACAAGCCACATCAGGATTAGCAGATGTCTCAAGGGTTAATTAGTTCACCATGCACAGATGGTAGCTGGTAGGGTTTGCATAGTGGATTAACCTAATTTGTGGTTTGTAATGTACCATGCAAATATCCATTACTAGACTTGCAGCAATTCTGCCCTTATTTTGATTTGAGGAGGAAAAAAACCACACAATGGATGCTTGCATAGAAGTAATGCCTATTTTGAGTGACAAATGAGTTGCTGTTCACTTGGTTAATGCGATCAAACTGGAGTCTGAAAAGTAATTCCTTCCCTTTTTGCTACAGAATGTCTTTGGAGAGACGTAGAGGAGACCATTTGTTGTGAGTGTACAGAATATGCCCATGGTAACCACTCCTTACAGTTGTACTGAGGTCTCTTTAGCACTGACAGATGGTCATAGAGCAACAATTCAATTGCCTGGAAATATGAAGGCAGCTTTCTGAAGCAGCTCTGCAGTGTGTCAAGTAAGACCCCACAAATCCAAGGTAACAGCACATGTGGCACTTCAGGCCACAGCAAATGCCCATGCCTACGCAGAGCCTCAGCTGCTTCAGTGAAGCTCCAGGTCTCTGAGCTGACTGCAGGTTAAAGCATTTATAATTAGATCATATCCAAGAAAAAGGGCTGCATGTTTATATAGCACTTTGCACAAGAGGAAGCCTGGCTCAGGGCTGGCATTCACAGATGCCCCAGATCAGTGCAAGACTCCCTTCTATTTAGCTAAGGACGTGCCACACTATTGCATTTGGTTCAGAAGGTCTCAAATGTTTACAACCAGTATCAGCTGTAGTGATAAATGTTTCCATAGCTCCTATTAAACTCTGAACTTACCCAATTTCTCCCTGCTCTAAGGGGCAAGCACAAGACTAGCTCGACACACACCCTAGCAAGGCAGAGGTCAGGGTAGAGGTGACATTGGCTGTCAGAGGCATTCCCCAAATGTTTCTGCAATCAGCCACGCTCATGTCATGCCTGCACATGCCTGAGACATGGCAGCTGTGGGATTCCTGCCGGACAGTGTGGGACAGCCATGCTCGCACCCAAAAGTCTCCTGCCAGCACATCTTTGGTCAGGACAGAAAACGTGTTCACGGATCTGATTTGTTGGGAGGTGCTTGCATTTATAAGTGCCTATTTGTTTCTTGTTTAAAAGACAGAGTAGTATCTGCACCTATGGAGGAAACTACATTTCAAAGCTACTTGTTATCTTAAAAGACTCTCAGAGCACACCCTAGAAATCTGTGCTTATTTACCCCATCACTTGTTCAAGTGTCATAAAGCTGGTCTTTGTTAGAGGCTGTAACTACCAACTTCCTTGGCATACTCCTTTGCTCGTTGTGTGCACACTCCCACAATATCCAGCTCCAAACAGAAGAAAGCATTCCTCTGCTGCTCTAAAATCAGGCAAGAAGATGACCGAGAACAGAGCCCCTTTATGCAGCTCACTTTGGTCAGAGAGCTGCTTCACATTCCTCTTCGTACAGGGTAAGTGCAGAAAGAGCGTCCCTAAACCCCACTGTTTCCAAGCCCTAGCTGCGTGAGCAGCCAAGCACCAAGAAGCAGAGAAGAGGAAACAGTCCCAAAAGGAGACCTGGCAGCAATGTGGAGGTGGGACAGCCAAGGGAGAGAGCCAAACCTGAGCATCCATCCCTTGCAGGGATGGATGGTCACATCACTTGGGATGCTCAGGGCAGGGTGCCAACAAAGAGCCCAGCAGGACAGCATCCACAAATGGCATCTCAGCTACACTGACTCACCTTAATCCCTCTTCCCCCAATGTCACAGCAGATCAGCTCCAACTTCCCCCCAGAACCACAAGGATGGAAGAGCAACAGCTTCCTCACACTCCCAAAGCAATTCCTCACATCTCTTGCAAGAGTATTGTAACTCCTGTGCACGTCAACTGGTACACTGAGCTCAAAGCTCTCCTGGTTTCCTAATGCTGTTCTAGGTCAGTGCTAAATCAGGTTGCCCCAGAGACTTCAGCAACATTTTTAAAAGGTCTTTACATGGCCCGAAAGCCCCCAGTGCTCTGGAAGTGGCACTAAGCCAGCAGCTCCCACACTCAGCTCTGATTTCTACTGACTCACTTGGACCTTTATGGTCAGCCCCCCTAGAGAAAATGCTGTTGCCAATTTAATTCATGGGTCAATGTGAACAAACACTTCAATTTATTATATTTAGGAAGCCCTAGAAGCGCAACCCAGACAGAAATTTGTAGGAGATTAGGAAGATGAAGCATGGTCTAGTTTATCGTCAGCACCTTGTACCATGCTTGCCTCTTCATTACCACAACCCAGCTCAGAGAAATGGTACCAAAAGTGCTGGGCTGCAAAGGCAACAGCCATTTGATGCACAGGATGTCAGGGTCAAGCAACAGCTTCGCTTTAGTGTATCACTTAGCTTATTACAGGACTGCAGCTTAAAAGCTCTCATAATTAACCAACAAATCAATCTAGGCAGCGACATTCCTTGGAGTCCAGTATGTTACATTCATCTTCCCTTCCTTCCCAGAGACCAAGCCATTGCAATGTTTCTTCATCATCTTAAAAAGCAGGAAGAAAGAAATCCTTCCCTCCCCTGCACACAGGCCAGAGTTTTCCAGGAGTTGCTATTGGTTTGAAAGGCCTCTCTTTGGATACCCTGAATGCAATTTGGAGCACCCGAGACTCCAAACAAAGTCAATGAGAGTTGCAGGTGCTCAATGCTGCTTGGGGAAAAAAAAAAAAAAAAGAAAAAGAAAAAAAAGAAAGAAAAAAGAAAATAAGGAAAAAAAAAAAAAAGAGAAAGCCCTGACATCCAGCTCAGAGCAGCCAAACCCAAAGGCCCATAATTACATGTCCCTATTGAAAACACATCTGTAAAAATCGCTAAGAGCTACAAGGGGAAGGGAAAAATTGGATTTATATAGTTTCAAATCAGGTTTTTATAGGACATTTGAATCCAGGATCTTAAAAACAAAACACTGAACGAGAGCCTTTGAGGCAGCCCAAACCCAGACACAGGCACTGAGAACATTTTGCATCAGAAGACTCACCAGAGCCTTTGGGAAAGGCAAAAATAAAAAAACCAAAAAAAGATTCAGACCAGACCAGAAAAGCATTCCCTTCCCCTCCGAAAAAGAACCCCAACTCTAAGGCTGCATTTTGACTGTTTGCTCGGGTAAAGATTGACTTAAGAAAAAAATAAAATGAAAGAGAGAAATTTAATACAATTATCCTCTCAGACTGAAGAAGGAGCTGTATGAATACAGTCAGAGGAGAGCAGTCATTTTAACTGCAATGCTATATAAGGTGGGTTTCTTCTCCTCTCCAATGCAAAGGAAGAAACTGATGCCTGTCTCCAGCAGGCTTCAGTAATAAAAAGTTAAACTGCTACACAATTTCATGCAACACAAGATAAAGGGAAGGTTAAAAAAGGCAGGGGGGAGAGGGAAAGGTCCTCTCTGTAATCATGCAGTACGTAAAAAGCCTGGTATCTTACCTGATTTTCTCTTTGAAGATCCATAGTCCCTGAAAAAAAGACAACAACAAATAGACATGGTTAGAGCTGGAATCGGTGATGAGCGAACGGGTGCCTCCCAAATTCCACCCATATGCTCAAGAGCTCATCCTGCACGCTCCCTCCTTTAAAGAGGAGGTCAGGACTGCGAGGCATTGACAGGCAGGGGCCGGGACGGATCCTGAGCAGCACCGGCTCATCAGCAGCAGCAGCTGGGGCTTCTGCAGCACCAGGGGCTCCGGCAGCATGTGATCAACGAGCAGAGCAAACCATCCACCAGCAGCGAGGCAGGGGAGAAGGGTGTCATTTTTTCCCCTTTAAATTGAGCTATTAAATGCACAGCTACTGAATTAACCCCTGACGTTCCCCTGGAGAGGAAAGGGAGTATTAACTGTTTGCTGCAGGGGTGCGGCTGCTACAGGCTTATCTGGCATTGCTTGCAGTCCTCTCCTTTCAGGGGCTAATTAATTTGTGAATAACCTCCAGACCTCTCCTAGTTATCTCTGACAAGCACTTGTCTTCCACAAGGAAAAAAAAAAAAAAAAAAGCAACCCCCAAACTCTGTCCTTTCTTCGAGGATGGGGAAGGCACCCTTACTTTTCTATAGTGGTCTAAGGGGTGCTGGCACCTTTGCTCGTGGCAGAACAACTGAAAGCTCAGACAGCTGCTGCAGAAGTGGGAAGAAATTACAGAAGGGAGCTTTGAGAACTCATTCAGGATAAGCAGAACCGAGGACAGAAATGCTTCGCTATGGCTGTGCTTCCTCCCGGCGCTCTCCGGAGCCTCTCCGACCCAGCTCTGAAACACCCTGCGCAGGCAGGAGCCCGGGCAATGACAGACCGGGCAGAGACAGCACTGCTGTGCAGGCACAGCGCCCGCAGCACGGTCACACGCCGCACCCAGCGGCATTAATGTTGGGAAAATCACCCAATGAACCCACTGTAGAGGCAGGCTGTGTTTGCAGGAGTCCCACCAGAGGGGCAGGCAGCAGCGTCTAAATTTTGGGGGGCCAGGCTGTCAGGAGTGGGGCTTTGTCCTTGCAGAATGCTGTGTACTCCAGAGGAATGAGAGAAGGATCATCCCGAACTATTTATTTAATTTCAAGAGAGTTTGGGGGATCATCTGAAGAAACGACATGTGTCTTGAGGGCAGAGGTATGCCTACCCATAAATTCTGTTTCTCCCAGCACTTTGCATGCATCCCATGCCTTACACGTCTAGGATTTGCTTCCAACAAGTGATAACTACTTGGGAGTTTTTTGCACCCTCTTTGAATTTTCCAGTGTCATTTCTGCTTCAGTTAAATGCTTGTTTTCTCAGCCATGTCTGCAGTTGTATTTGATGTGAAGATGCTACTGCCCATGAATAGGCTGCTTCTTCTACAGAAGTGATATCATATGCAAATATAATGCTTGCTATATGGTGCCCGAAACAGAGATCCCTCAGAATGAGCCACGGAAGGCACAATCCCCAAAATGTAGTCCTCTGCCCCTGCTCTGTTCCCACGCCAGCCTGGAGCTTTGTGGTTGCTGTCAGTACAGCTCTCTTGGCGTGTGAAAGCCTGTGTTTGGTCCTGCCCTGAACTGCCTCTCTTCTGACAGCGCTAAAATGGCGAGAAGGTGAAACCCTGCTGAGATCCGCACATGTAATTTGCTTTAACCTAGTATCTCCACTGTGCACATGCTTGATGATCACTTCAATCCCTTTTGCCTGTCCTGGCTTTCTGCAGTGAAGCTCCTGGACCTTCTCAGTACCACAGCGTGCAGCTGGGTTCAGCTGGCATTTCCCTCGGCAGCATGTTGTGTCCCCACCTCCCTCTGTGTTGTGCAGAAAGGCTGCACCCAGCTCTTGCAAATGTTAGCACCCAGAGGTTGAGCTATGCACAATCCCTAGAAGAGAAACACAACCATCCTTCCAGGCTTTGCCAGGAGGCCCTCAGCACACATTTCCAGGGCAATTCCTGCCAGCCAGCCATGCTGGGGACACCCCGCAAGCACCCTAAGAGAGGTCCTAGGTGAACAGAGCACACACAAAAGGGTGAAGACAAGCAGCATCAGATAGAGGTGAACGACCCTTCAGCCTGATTGAAGTTGCAAAAGAAAACCCAACTCCTTTTTGCCACTTAAAAAAAATATCACCCAATTTACACAATTAGAAGTGGGGCATTGATGGATTGGTATGGTTAATAAGCAACCAAAAATGGATAAAGATGTTGCTGAATGTCTTTGCCCACCAGATCAGGCCAAAGTTGGTACCCAAGTTTGGAAAGTACAGTAGAAGATGATTTGGCT
The DNA here is from genome assembly GCF_929443795.1 of Astur gentilis. Lineage (NCBI taxonomy): Eukaryota > Metazoa > Chordata > Aves > Accipitriformes > Accipitridae > Astur > Astur gentilis. The sequence continues at coordinate 30,182,051 of NC_064888.1, forward strand.
GTGCTCTTGCTGTGCAATGGCAGCAAATGCCACAAAAGGCTCAGAATTCAATCTTCCATCCGGGATGCTCTCCCACATCTTTCAGCCCAATCTCTAGCTGGTTTTAGGGCTTCTGTGAGTGACTGCAGTAAGGTTTTAAATTAGGCTTCTTCTTTTAGAGCATGACTCATCCATGCAATTTAAAGAAGGTAGAAATTTTAAAAAAAAGCAAATTTTTGAAACTTTTTTCTTTCTACATGCAGATCACAGGATGACAAGAGATATTACTCCTTGAAGAACTTTTCCACTTTTTTTTTTCTGTTCAGTTCTTCATCTGGCTAGCATTTCTTCCACAGCAAATGCGCATCATTTATGGAAGTGTACTTGCCTTTAAGTTTCCTCACACAAGCCCTGCAGTTGGGCAGACATGTTCCACATCACACCACTAATGCAAGTACAGAGCGCTGTCCTTGATATAATGTGGCAAGCCACATTTCTGGTCAACAGCAAACATGGTGCCAACAGAGGCAGTAACCATTCATGTGGGCCGGGAGCTCTGGTCCAGCAAACCCCATCATTGCTTCTCTCATGGCTTGTGCATGGTGAAAACAAACCTTTAGGGTAGTCTGAAGAGGGAAAAAGCCCCTCACTGTCACTGCAAAGTGTACAGCTGAGCAATTTAGGGTCAGCTACAAGAGGATGAAGCAGCAAGTAGCTCTCAGTGATGTCCCTTTCAGATCAGGAGGGTAAATAGCATCATCAGAGGATCCAGAGTGTATTCAAACTCTTGAAGGCAACTGAACCTAGAACTTCTGATCTTAGTTTCTACTCTTAAGGTCATCCTTACAGAAAGAATTAAATTATCATTATAGAATATTTATTTGAATCACCACCACTCCCAACTCATGATGCTCGCTCAAAAAAAAAAAAAAAAAAAAGCCAACAATCAACATCTTGGGCAAGTTTTCATCTTTTCATTTATTCTTTCTGTAAGTTTTAAAGTTTTATCAGGTTCTGATTCTGGAGTTCCTGAAGTCCATGTACCCCATGTCTCTCTGTCTTGTCACTCTTTTGTACACCTACATTTCACTCATAAAATCAGGACAAAGCAGTATTAAATAAAATTGAGCTTGAAATAAAATCCTCATCTCCCCAGTGACACTCTGAAAGCCAAAACTTGTTTCTCCCAGCAAGGCTGGGGAAAAAAATGACTGCTGAAACAGAAAGCAAAGAAGGTATAGCAAATAATCTCTCTGGCTGTGTGAAGTGCTCTTTCTATACATACTCTTCTCCTATTTTCTGCTAATGAACAATGCCTGTGTTGCTGCTTTACAATAGCAGCAGCAAGGAGCCCTGCCTGACTCCATGTTTATTTTTTATGTCCTATTATCCTACATGTAATTTACTGATGTCTTTTCCCTCTCCCAAGTGATGATCTATAAGGTGAATACCTTTCAGCCTCACTATTTTCAGAGGAGCATTATTAGTGTGAGCCCGAAGTATTGGATTATGTCTCCAAAACAATAAAGGAAATTATTTAATGGTTTCTCTTAACTGTAACAACTTCCAAGTAGAAACTCTGATCTTCTGCAATACAGACTGCACCTGGCACACTGCTAACCATTAAATCAGACAAGAAACCTGGCCTTGCAGAGGAAAAACCCTTCCAAGGAAAGGTACAATGAATGTCACATTGGCAGCTACACAGGGAAGATCACTTTCTCTTCAGCTCTTGCTCTTTTAATCTTTTTATCTTTATATACACACACATTTCCATTCTTCTTCCATTTCTGTATGAGAACAGACACCAGCATCCTAATTTCCCTTCCAGCCATAGCTACAAGAATAGCAGTGAAACCAGCGGGTGGAACTAAAAATAGCTCTGGCAGGTCCCTTCTTCATTAGCCAGGATCACTCAATACTGAACAAATTCCTTTCAGAAAAGTAGCATATTTCTAGCCTTTTTTGTATTAGAATACAGCAATTTTGTCTAAAGTCTTCCTGTGGGGCACCACCTTTAGCTGACACTGAACGTCACTACTGGCAGGGAAAGTATTTCCTGCTGCTAACAATATTAAAATATCATTGGTGCCAAGCACGTCACACAAGCTGGACACACTCTAATGACAAAGGAGAGGGAGGCTGGATTTCCTTTCTCATCAGCAGTACACTAGGATAACATTACTCATTTGAAATCTAGCAATAAATGTGAAAGGAAGATCACGAGCACTGCTACAGAGCTGATTGCCTTGTTATCACATTAAGCTATCCACAGTCAGTCTGGAAATTTGTGAAAGATAAAAATATCTTATGTCATTGAATTTATATGTCACTTGCAATCTAATTTAATTATGAAGGTTATATTAACAATGTTACGGAAAAAATTTTATGGCACATCCTTTCTTTAGGGACTGACTTTGCTGCCGTGTTCAGTGAGAGTTAATAAACATTGATGCGTGCATTTGTGTGTTTTCAACTATCTAAATACATACAGATATACACAAACAAGCAGTGGCACAACTGGAAAGTTGTTTAACAAATGCAAGTATCCTGACATTTGTTCAATAAAGCCTAAGAAACGTTCCAAGCGGAGAAGACTGGAGGTGACCAGGTGCATCTGCGATGGACTGTGCCTATCTCTTTAGCTGTACTTCTAATTCAGTTTCATTTGTATCTGGCTCAGAGGGTTTCTTCTGTACCTTCCATGGAGATCCGGCAAGTCAGCAGAAGCCTCCTGCAGGAACCAGGAGAGTTTGCAGAGCAACACTGCATCAACCGAGGGGCTGCAAGGCTGCAACTTGGCTCCTGCACAGCTCCCCCTCAGAGGCAATCTATTCAGTCAGGGGACCTCATCCCTGCGGTATCTGTGATGCAAATGCTCTTTTAAAAGCTTCTCCCCTTTGCCACGGGACAGCAGACCCAGCAAGCTCACTCTGTGGGATTCCTCCCTTCTCAGATACGTCACCTTTTAGCCCAGGGCCCCTGCCTGTCAGTAAAGCAAGGCTCGGCGTCATCTCATTTAGCAAAGATTTCAGACAACCGTGAGTTTCAACAGTGAGAGCAAATAGTGCCTGCAAAGCATGAGGAGCTGTCAGACCCGTGGAGGAGCACAGCCAGGGGAGCTGCACAGCAGACATTTCATCAGACGAGACAGAAGCTAAAGGGAGAGTAAATCATCTTTCTGTCTGTTTCTCAGTGTTTGCTGTCCAAAGGAGATGAGACAGTGACAAACCCTGAGTAATGGAAGTTAATCTGTATCCTCTAGAGTATTCTAATACATAAATTAAAATTGTTCTGTATTTGTTGGCCTTTGCTAATTCATGTTTAAATACATTGTAGGCGTTTATGTTCCCATGCTCCTTAATTCCTAAAAGTCTCTAGTGGTGTGGGCAGGCTGCGGTGGAGATGTATGACATTTCAAACAAACAACTCAAGATTATCATTTAATCGCCAATGATTTGCCAGGCAGATTAAAAGCACAGATATGTTTTAACAAGAAAGTCCACTCTCCCCTTCCCAACACTCATACGGTTTGCAGTCAGTAACGAAGACTGTTTCTTCACAAACTATTTTTCTTAGCGCTGCTATCAGATTCTGTGACAGTGTTTTTAAAGTAAACCAATACAAAAATACTTTGCTACTGCTCTTTACACATACAGAAACCTGAGCCCTGAGAATATATTTGCATCTTGAAACTCTCCTAACTGATTTTCCTCAACAGCCAGACTGACATTTGCTACTTGAGACAAGGCACAAAATCAAGCGTGACCAAGAACTGTCACTAGGTACCTGCCCGTCACCAAGGCCTATAGCTGAAGGAGCACCCAAACACCTTAATACTATACAAACACACAGGACCTATATGGAGAGTGCAGGGTTAAAATTCACATTCATGGTACTCAAAGTGCAAAAGTTTAACCATGTGCATGAAGGTACCTCCATTCCCACTGAGCTCTGAGACCCATCTGACACGTTAAGCAAAATTAACTCTACATGTTATGCATAAGGAACACAAACATATGGATGCATGTAGCTATACATTTTCCCCCTCCAGCACTCCATCCTCTGAAATCATTAAAGCACAGCTGATCTCTTCCCTGAGCCAAATAAACAGATGAAGACTTTTTTCCTTCATCTTCCTTTTTTGTTCTTTTTTTTTTTTTTAGAAAATATTCTGCTCATTTCCTGATATAAATCATTGCATTGTGGAACCCTCTCGAACATGAATCTGTCCTTTCTGAGCAGAGGTCGAGCTTTCCAGCCCTGTCAGAAAGGGCCCCATTGTGGCAGTCCCAAGACTCCAGAATTCCTTGCCGTGAGCAAAACGAACTTGAGGGGCAAGAAGAAAATCTGGCAACCTGACTTCAAACCCAGGCATTTCTTGCTGGCTGGAAGCGGTCTCTGCTTGCTGCTAAGAAGGGTAAGCCACTGTTGTGCAACCAGCTCCTTAAGAGAACAGAGACAACACAAAAGAGAGAATTTTGCCTTCCTGCCACCTTTCTGTTGTCTTCACAGCATGGCTGGAAAGCTGGCATAGAGCAAACAGCACAGCTTTATATTCTATGTACTTCTGGTTAGGCTGCAGTGACGTTCTCTGCATCACATAACAACAGTGGCCCAGTTTGGCTTACCAGGACCTAGCTGGAAGTCCTGATTTAGTGCTGACTTCTGACAGCTCCCTTGAACCCACCAAAGTAAAAGTGAACCCAAGTTCTCCCTGAGAAACTCCAAGCACAACACCAGAAACTCATCTATAAGTGCAGAAGAGATCTTCCCCATACCAGTAACCTTAGCCTGCACAGAAAAGCTGAGGTTGGTAGGAGATGGACACCGCCTCCTCTCCAGCAATGCTTCCTGCACCTGAATCCATGGATTTGTACCATGAAGGGGAGGTGCAGGACAAGGAAAACCAGTGTCCTCTGCTCTCCACTTGGAGAATCCTGGAGATTAGCCCTGCACATCACAGCCTGAGCTCTGCCACCAAGTCCAAGGTGCAGGGGATGCAAACAGCTCCAAGATAAATGACATCCCCATGGACCATCTCAGCCTCATGCAGACCCAGAGTGTTTGGGGGCAGCTGTCACCATTTCTTTTTTTGCATAGAAAGGGTGTAGAAGGACGAGAGATGGGTTCGAGGCATCCCGCCCCTTCCCTAAATGATTGGGGAATATCACAGATTTCTGTCCTAAGATTCCTCAGTGGTGAAGTTGATCACTTGGCTCCAGAATGCAACTTCAGTATTTGGCTCGGGCTGAAGCAATGCAGAATTAGCCTCTTGAATTTTTTTACAATTGTATTTTTTTTATGATGAAATTATCCTCCTGGAGAAGACAGGGCTTTGGAATCGCACATTCAGCGTTTCACCAGGCTGTGAGATACAGGGCAGGGCGATCTGACAGCAAAGCCCGGCCTCTCCGGCACCAGGGAGAGACGGCTCGGCACAACCTGGAAGCTGCAGGACACTGGGGCAATGAGCTAACGCCATGTGATCCTCCCCTGCAAGGTTTCAGCGGCCTTGAAAAAGACAACGCAAATGTTTATAGCAAGCTTTTTCCTGGAAAGAAGTATAAAAACAAAATCTTGCCTAAGAAGTCACATCCTCATCTGTTTTTGGTTTACCGTGTTTATTCCTTCAGATGGCAAATTTCTTCACAGGACAGAAAAATGTATTTACCTTAGCAAGAACTCTGGGTGGAGGTGCTCTTCACCTCCTCTAAGTGACCTTGCTTGTCCCTTGTGGGGAGCCCAAATTTATCTCTGTCTTACAATGACCAAGCATGTGTCACTTTATTATAGCCTTTATAGCATAAATGCTGAGTGATAAAAACAAGGTTATAAAAATTAATCATTCTCATGTGCTGCTTTTCCAGTTGTGCTCTTCACTTTGGGGTTTTATTACACACATCTACATGCAGATACAATATATGTTTAAAAGATACATCTAGTCATAGTTACAAATTAAGTACTGAATATCAGAATCGTAAATTCAAATGCACCTTATAAACTAGTCGGGCTAATGAGCTTGCCTATGTATCATACGAATCTGATTAAAAGCTTAAAAAGGCAGCACAGGCTTTGAATCGTTACTTCATTTTTTTTGAGCCCTTCCTGATTTGAGGGTGGGCCCCTCAAATTCTAGTTTCCATAGATTTGGGTCCAGCCTCTGGTTGGTAACCACACGGTCCATCTGGGTTTCTAAATTGCAGCCTGAATGGTGATTATAAGAAAAGGCAAAGTCCCTTTGCTGTCCCTCTCCTTCAGCTGTTTCAGAGTAACTTTGCCTGGAGCTACACGTATGGTGCACGGCCACTGCCTCCTCCATCTGCCAGTGGCACTGTCCCCCTACGGATAACCCCCCCAAAAGGAGACATTGCCCGCTGTCTGCCAACTCATGCCTGCTCACAGGAGGCAGGATACCACCACCTTCGCCAGAGTGTGCATGGAGACCAACAGTGCCACCCCCAAAACTCTTATCCCAGAGAGTCCTTGGAAAAGGAGAGGGGGAAGGAAGAGGAAAAAACTTATAAGTTACAGACTTCCAAGCCTCAACCCCAGGTCCAGACATAGCTTGTCCAAAAAGGCTTTTGCCACTGAATTACTGTACCAGGAAGAATAGTTGGAGCACAGCAGTTTAAATCTAACTAAGAGAACAGCTTCTGCATGCAACGCAGCTGAATCATGGTACTCACTGGTGTTAGACATTGTAATCACCAAAACTAGGCATGGGTTCAAAAAGCAATGAGATAAATTCATGAAGCAAGGATAAATGGTGGCTTTTGTACTCCATGCTCTGGATGCTTTGACCCAAAAAGTCCCATAACTGCTGAATGCCAGAAGCAGAGAGGATACACAAGGGAAGCTCACTCTGTATTTGCTTTGTTTCTTCTGTTGGCTGTAAGCCACTGTTGGAGACAGGAGGCCAGATGGGGCCCTGGTCTCACCTAATTGTGGCCTTCTAATATATTCTCCTGTAAAAGATCAGACTGGATTAGGATAAATTACATCCAAATCACACTGCATTACTCAGCACATTAAATTGTCCTTAATCACATACTTTGATGGTCTAGATTCCTACTTAAATTTACCTCCTGTGCATATTTCTGTGCCTATTCTGTTGAAACCGCTGCTGAATCTCAAATCTACACAACCGGGCTCTAATGAAAAGCCAGTAAGGCTCTTTGATCACGCTTTAATAGGACTCATCATGGGGACATACTCTTCTGTGGCAAAACGGTTTCCTCATCCTGTCTCTTTCAGAAATGTTTTGTGAGCCTTTAAAAGCAATTTAGCCCTGATTTATGTTAGCTAAGTGATTTCTGTTGCACATGTGAGTTACAAGAAAAGGGCTCTCATCTCGATTTGCTACACTGTTCAGGAAATCAGTTATAAATGCTGCAGTGCCTTCAGTGTCTCTGACTTCAATGCAGCGGAAACTAGCAATTTGAGTAAATACTTCATCATTCCCAATTCTCCCATAAGCCACATCCAGTACTTGACAAAAGACAACCTATAGGATTTATTATTTTTTTGGTAAAGGGTACTGAGCTTCCCCTGTCTAAGCTGTTTACCTAAGCTGTTTCCAGAAGATATTCAAGGAAAGACACATGCAATTCTTTAATGGAGAGCATATGAAACATGTTGATGACTATCTAATAAAATCGAGCATGCATTCAATATGAGTGAGTCACCTCATCACAAGTTTAGAGATGAGGGATGTAGAAATGGTGACTAAGCAAGCTCACGCAGTAAGCCAGGGGTGCAAGAGCAATCCAAAAGTTTTGGTGACCTAACCTGACCTGCCAGTGGCATCCAACAAGCCCCGGTCATAGGTTAGAGCAGGTCTCTTCACACCAGGGGACGGATGCCAGTAGCAGGACAGGAACCATTGCAAAGTGCCTATGGCCAGGAGATGTATTGCCAGTGGGAGTTAGTGCTACAGCCACTGCTGCTGCTTTGCTTATGGTGTTGCTGAGCAAAGAAACACCCCAAAACCGACGAATCCCTGAAGTAAAGGATCTCAAAACAGCATATTGACTCTTCTCCCACATTTCCATGTGCCAGAGAGAATAATGATGGTAACTACTAGGGAAATAAGGAACTATTTTCTGTGAAGATTCTTCTATTGTCCAGTTTGAATCTCCCACACCAGTTTTTGGCCACTGTTCCTGTTTGTATTGTTTGCCACTACCAGCAAGAGTTTGATTCCAACATCCTTGTAACTCTCCTTCAAGAAGCTGTAGGTTGCTATTAGATCACCCCTTTACCTCCACTTTGCCAAACAAGTAACAGAAACACAACAAAAATATCCAACTATTTTTTCTCCCATGTCTTCTGGCTCCTCATCTTGGGACCCGAGAAAGGAGCAGAGACCCAAACGACAGTGGTCTGGGCTGCCTTCCTCCTGCTCTCCCCTCCTGCTTGCGGGAAAGCCCTTGGCAAAAGCAATCCCCCTCAACTCACATACCCTCATCGGCCACGTCCCACCTGTGAGCACGATTCCCCATGATGAATCTGCAGGGGCGGGTGACACTGAGCCCTGGGGGGCCCCACAGGGACAGGACCCTGGAGGGACCCCACTGGGAAGGCAAAGCAGGAGAGCCTCCTGCCTGCCCTTCTCCTTTTGACTGCAGCGAGGACACCCACTCACAGCCTCCCCCGAACGCTCTCCTTTGCCCCATACCATCCTCAAAACCACCCCATGGTGGGCGCTGGGTCTCGGCAGCACTCCCCGGGATTCCCTGCAGCCCATCCTGGTGCACGGTGCAAGCGCTGGCACCAGCCCATATCTTGGAGGCTCACACAGGGAATTCCCAGGCTGCCACTGGCATTTTTGACATTTTAAAGGCTCTAAATTAGCAAAGTAAGGAACGAGTTACAGGCATTTCCACTCACGGGCCGGGCCCTGCTAGACCTCTGAGCTCCCAGTGTAAAGGAGAACGTGCCAGATGCTTGGTGTTATACAATTTTGCATTCCTTTCTGGTGCTGTTCTTACAGTGTCTAGCACCTCTGCATACTCATGTAGCTTTTTAGCAACACGCTGCTTGGACCTCTCTGTCTTGCTGCTCCTGCTATGTGTCCAAGGGCAGTAGGACCTGCGAGATTAAGACCGCAGCATGCATAGACAGCAGATGGCTATTGCATCTGTACTTACTTTGCACTGCTAAATACCCTATTGCCCTAGCTAGTTTTACATCCCCTTTTAGTGGCAGATCTCTCTCCTGACTTTTTAAAATCATCTGTTGTACATATGGCCCTAAGAATGGCAAATACATTTTCCAGGAGAGGCAAAAACTTACAATGCACGTGGGAAGACAAGATCAAGTCCACAGTATGAACTCCGACTTCTTCATCTGGTGACTGTAGTCTTTCCTTCCCTCATTAAACTTCCTTCAGTTAGAACGGCGAGATTAAAACACGGCTGCTTCCCAAATCTGCCTCAGCAGCATGTCCTCAGTTAACTGTCTTGCAACATCAAATGTCTTTCCAGCGTACTAAAAAGTAATGTAGTTCTCTATAAGACACCAATTTTATATACCTTGGAATCGTTTTCTGCCTGTTTCTACAACGCGGCACATAGAAAGATCTTTCAAGTCATCGGGTTCTTTAATTTACAAGTCGGAGATATAAATCATGCCATGTAAGATCTACTATGAGTTCATGAACTCTGAGAAATTCTTCTAATCACTGTCTTTTGAACTGAACTTTTTCAGAAACTGTAAAACTCCAAAACATATCTAGTAAATGCATCTAGTAAGTTTTGCTGGATTGGCAACTACTAAAAGCAGACTTGTCTTCCTTGATTACCTACCAGCATCAGCCAGTCTTAAAACATCCTCTGTGATTCTAACACTAAAACATAAAAGAAAAAAGAAGTCTTGAACTTGTCTTGCCCAATATAACTGTTGGGATTCATTAAATGATTCCAAATTATCAGTGACAGGCACCAATTAAGCCAGAAAAATAGAGACAACTTCCTAAAGATAAAACCTTTCAAACAGTAGGGTTATTTTTCAAGGTAATTGCCATAACTCCTTTCAAATACCCAACTCTGATAACAGGTCCCACTCTTCTCCGCTCCCCAAAAGGTTAAAGAGCTAAATTATGTGGCATCTGCAAAGAAGCATCACAAAGTTTCCTGAGTTCTCCACCCTTGGAAGTATCAGACCCTCTGAAGGATTTATTGAGCACCCCATAAGCAAATGGTGATGCTATTTCTCATACTGTGGGTATGAAATAAAAAAAAAAGCCCTATACTTCAAGATGGTGTAAGAGATTGTTTCAGCCTCAGCGCTCAGTTCATTTTGGGAAGGAAACAAAGAAAATAGCACAGCTTGGACACCACATCCTGGACCAGTATAAGATTCCTGAGACTAGAGATGGACTGATATACCCTAAGTTTTACGGACCCACACCCCAAATTATCAAAACTTCTAGTAAATTTTGCTTGGTTGGTATTTGATCACACACTTATAGATTATAAAACTGAATTTAAAACTCAGTTTGCAGAGACAGAAGATGTTTTTGCTAGTACATGTACAGATCCATACCAATACTTCCTTTTGAGCCTTACTTAATTAAAAGCGCAAATCAAAAAAATCACATTGACCTCCAATATATGCCTATATACTTGCCCCAAAACACCTCAAATCATGTCAACCGACTTTCTAAGGTGACCAGCACTAAATAACTCTGAAAAGTATAAGAAAATATAATCTTTTTATATGCATTTAAACTGCAGGCAGATAGTAGGCATCAAGGCACTGAAGTGCCATCACACACCATGAAACAGTGCAATGTCTGAATAGACCAAAAATTTTGCAGTCCAGTTCAGATACAAATTTGGATGTTTTTCAGACCTGCTCATGCAGAACACAGTGAATTTCTCCTTGTTCCTTTTATGTAACTCCTGCCCAATTCTCAATCCAGACATTAACTTTTAATTCACCTCATACATCTCCAAAGGGTGTGTGTGTGTGGTATTTCCAGTATCTTTTTCCATGTTCTAGGTTCATAAAAGTGAAGAGGCATAATGAATGAATTTAATTATTTCCATCCATTCAGCTGGTTATAGAAGACATTTAATTCAGCTAAAAGAGAAATTACTTGTTCCTTCAAAATGAATGCTGATTCAGGAGGTATTTCTGGCCTGCGACATGAAGGATCTCTATGTTTTCAAAGCTAAATGGCCATTGGCAGTTTATTACTGCTGTAACTATTCATGTTATCTGATATATAGATATCCCATGTGGGCGAAGGGAAAATGTCATCGATTGTCAGGAATTACACCCCCCCACCCCCTTTTAGGCTGTTGATCTCATTCATTCAGTAATTCACAAGCTCAGAATATCAAGGAGGTTCTGCAAATGTCACGCCCTGCAATCAGCTTTTGTGCACTTTTCTCCCTTTGTTACCTGAAATGCCAGAAGCTGGACGATAAGAAACCACACTCTCAGCAGGAACATTGCCTTTCCTTTCAGGGGCATGCCATGCTGTGCCTGGCAGCGAGTTCCTCCCCACAGAGCTGCATCTACCACTGGATGACAAGAGCATCCCTCAGGTCCTGGGGAGGTTTGTGTATCCTGAAGTCCACACTGCGGCGTCCAGCCAAGCAGATACACTGGATATCATGCTATACTGTAATCATGCTGCATAAAACCAAGTATAAATGTGAAATGCAAAGGTCTGCATTGCTCTTAGCTCCCAGTACCAAGTCTGAATTCAGTGCTATTCTGAATAATCTCTCATCACTGTAAAATACTGCAAGATTCAAAACTAGGATCTGGGTGCACCAGCCACGAGATGCAGCAGTAAGGATTATGAATCAGAGCATGAAACGGAGTATCCTGCTGCCAATAACCTACTTATTAACAATTTCTTCCCCAGTTATCCTCTGGGACCGAAGCTAATTCCTGGAACCTTCTGTTTTGCCTCTGCTCCCTCTCCAGCACCAGCTACCCACCTGTCCTTGCCTTGCCGCTTTTGGCCTCAACCTGTTGTCCCCTCTGCTGCTGATTGCCTCCCTTCCCTCCTTATAACACACTCCTCACCATAATGCAAAATCGCTCTGATCACTACACGAACATCCCAGGCCGTGCACAAAACCCAACTCTGACCTACCTAGCAGTAGTGTGTGAAACACCAGAAACTCAGCTCTCTGTCTTACCCAGCTAGAATAAAAAACCTTCAAGCTCTGCTGTGCATCCCATCCATTAGTGGTGCCTGGGGAGCTGTACAGAGACCTACCTCATGATTAGATAAAAGCTTTTCCTTCTAAATCACTGTCCAGAAGAAACCAAGGGTCTGGAAGAGTGAACTCCACACACATTAGAGGCTGGGCACATCCCCTATGCTGGTTATTTATGTGTCTTTGTTTTACGCTGAAGAAAGCAAGGTTTTGTGGTAGGGAATAAATTGCTTCATTTATTTCCCCCTGATAACGATACCAAGACCCTTTTCTCAGTAAAGACACAGAAAAGGGAAAAGTGCTCTGGTTTCACCCAAGAAGAAACATTTTTTAAATGATGTTGTAAAAATCTCAGAGCCCTGTGTGTACCAAAACAAATCTGGGATGGTGATGAGAAGGAAGGTCAGAGATTTTTGGCCATCTCTCTGCCCCCACTCCCCCGGCATCTGCAGGCCACCTCATGCCCAGCAGGTCCCAGAACTGCTCTAACCAGTGGACAAACAGTCCAAAATGCAAACATTATACCCTGTCCCTGATCCCTCCTTCACCTGCCTTGAGGATCTTCGAAGGGCAGGCGAGGAAGTTGTGAGAGCAGCTGACATCCCGGAGCACACGGCACAAGGACGTGCACAGAGATGGGTTGCACCATGCGCACACCCTGGGACCATGGCTCACCGCCAGCTCCAAAAAAAGTCTGTCTCCCAAAGAGGACTTGAAAAAATAACAGCAATGATGACAAGAAAGCCACAAATGTGCCTCCAGGTAAAGTTTTGCTCAATGCTTAAAGAAGTCAGGAACATCTCAGGAGGAAAACTGCAGTTCAGGCTAGGAACAGACTCTACCTGAAAGACCTCAGAGCATCCAGTCGTTAATGCAATTGTGGCCATGTTATCTTCACAACTGAGCACCCAGAAACTTGGGTGGCTCTCTCTCCTCAGAAGCAGGGACAAGATGCCACAGTTTTTCACAGCAAGAAAGCTGAGCAAAGAGCTCCTGGCTCAAAGTCGCAAAGGAAGAGTGGAGGCTGGAGTTTAATTTCTCGGTCCCTAAAAGACTCAGACTCAGTTGGGCCGACCTTCATCTCACGCCATAGTGTAAGTTTAAAAATACACTGCTCCTTTTAAAAATGTGTCACAGATCTTAGAAGCAAGAAAATCAGGTTGTGTGTGGGAGTAACTGCACAGTATATATATATATATACTTTTGAGCAACAGTCTTTTAAATTCCACTTTACAAAAAGCAGACTTTTTAGCACTTCAGGAGTCGAACACACAGTTATTATCAGAGGCTGGAAGAAGAACTGTTTTAAGAGGTAGGGGTCAGTTTCTATTCATTTTTTTAGGAAATATACTTTTTTTGCTGCTCTGTTTTTTAAAAAAATAATTATTTTATGCTCAGTCACAGCTTTTCACTGGTAACGTCACGCCCAATTTAGAAGATATGAGCAGCGAATGATTTGGCACGGGGATATACTCAAACAAAGGAAAGGAAACTGCTTACAATTTATGATACGCTTTGATAGCTGTGATTTAAAAATGCCAGTGTTTCATTCCAGCAAACGTTACAATAACAAGCACAAGACTAATGACCTGATGCCTTGTCAGAGATGTTCACAGGTCAGATAAAACCACCACATTATACCCGCAGGATCCAGCATTTCAAAGACAGCCCTGTTTGAGCTTCTCCAGGGCTTTGATCCCCACAAGGTGTACGTCAGCACTATCCTCCCAATAGCTGGCCTCACGCTGAGGGTTTTTCTGCTGACACACTTTCAAACCTCTGAAATACATCTAGGCTGTCCTACCTCCCATCTGCGGCCATCTGAACCACCCGAACAGTTTCCTGCATTATGAGGAAGCAGCGCGAGAGGAGAGAAGAAAACGTTCAGCCCACATCAGGCTTTGCCAAACAGCTGGCAAAGAATAACCTTAGAAAAACTGATATTTAAACAACCGTGGAGAAGATTTGTCAATTTAAGAGGAGCAGCGTGAGATCATCCACTGCTTTCTGTTGCCTTTTGGCTGAAGGCAGCCAATGGACAGCTGGATGGCCCCCGATTCCACAGTCGCAGAAATATTTGCATTTCATCATCATGTTGCATTTTTCTCTTCTTCTCACAGGCCTTCCCTTGGCTCGCTCCAAGGTTTCCAAGCCTGTGTCACATCCCTTCACACCTGCTGTGGTCTGTTCACATTTAATGTTGAGCAGAGCGTGTGAGCAGTAATGAATACTTTTCTCAGCGTATTTAGTATCTCCTTTGTTCAATAAAGTTTGCAAGTTTTTCAGAGTTCCCCATCACTTAAAATTATTAGCTACATAATCTGGGGAAACAACACCGGATTGTCCATAGGTAGGATGCTCTGAGGATGCGATTGCAGGAGCTCAGAGTTGTGGTGTGGTAGAAAACTGTACTAACACGTTGCACCGCAGACTTGGGCTGGCAATGCTGCTCATGGATCAGGACACGCAGGCAGGATTTCAGCAGCACCTGCAATTTTCTGTCACTTAATTTGCTATGGAAAAAGGCTTAATTTCCTGGAGAATCTTGCAGCACCCGGACTCCCTTACGCTGCTAGCCTCGGCTACCCTTGAAGAGGCTGCACAAGGACTGTGCAGGCAGCCCTGTGTAATGTGAAGGGAATTGCTGCGATTACTTAAAATAAACTGTCAGAGAAATGAGTTTTTGCTGGGACTCTTTCACCTGTCTTTGCGTGGGCATGGTTGAAATTCCAGAGGGGCAGCAGCAGTCTTTCCAGCCCTTGGGGTGAACTGCAACTGTATCTTGGGCTTAGGCAAATTGAGTTTCACCCTTTACATCTGACACTTCTCCCTCCAAAAGAGAGAGACATATGTACACGGTGCATTCACATGTAAATATTACACTGTGATATGTTAGGTACCAGCACACATGGTCTTTCCAAGGCCCACATGCTTGCAAGAACAACCTTCGATATACATAGAATCATAGAAACATCGAGGTTAGAAAGGACCTTTAAGATCATCGAGTCCAACCGTTAACCTAGCACTGCCATGTCCACCACTAAACCATGTCCCTAAGCACCACATCTACCCATCTTTTAAAAACCCCCAGGGATGGTGACTCCACCACTTCCCTGGGCAGCCTGTTCCAATGCTTGACAATGCTTCTTCACCTTTTGGTGAAGAAATTTTTCCTAATATCCAATTTAAACCTCCCCTGCTGCAGCTTGAAGCCATTTCCTCCTGTCCTATTGCGTGTCACCTGGGAGAAAAGACTGACCCCCACCTTGCTACAACCCCCTTTCAGGTAGTTGTAGAGAGCGATAAGGTCTCCCCTCAGCCTCCTTTTCTCCAGGCTAAACAACCCCACTTCCCTCAGCCACTCCTCATAAGACCCTTCACCAACTTCGTTACCCTTCTTTGGACACACTCCAGCACCTCAATGTCTTTCTCATAGTGAGGGGCCCAAAACTGAACACAGTATTTGAGGTGCAGCCTCACCAGTGCCGAGTACAGGAGGATGATCACTTCTCTAGTCCTGCTGGCCACACTATTTCTGATACAGGCCAGGATGCTCCTGGGCACACTGCTGGCTCATAGTCAGCCGGCTGTCGACCAATACTCCCAGGTCCTTTTCTGCCAGGCAGCTTTTCAGCCACTCTTCCCCAAGCCTGTAGCGTTGCATAGGGTTGTTGTGACCCAAGTGTAGGACCAGAGCTGAGCTCCCCTCCCTTCTGCTTTTGCAGAAGATATAATTCAAGGCCAGATGCATCTTTATTTTATAAAGCATTTTACAGATCAGTTTGCCAATCCAGATGGATTTTCTGATCAGCTTTAGCTATGAAGTGATTTAACAGAGTTTGCCTTATAATATGTGATTGGGAGAAGACTATAGACTAATGAGGTTAAATGGAGGTATCAGAAGAAGTTAAGCCACTGAGTTTACCGAGCAACTTTTATTGCCACACGTGGTTCATCCTTCCCTACGTCTGCACCCTCTCCCTGGAACCAGTGCACAGTCACGTCAAGTCTGTCAAGAGATAAATGCTCAGAGACACAGCTATGCACATCTTCCCTTCCTTCTGCAAGATGCTAAAAAGCAGCTGATGCCTTGACAAAAGCAGGCTGCTTAGGGCTAATTTTACACCCAACCTTCACCAAAGGGGGCTGCCCCCTCCTTCGTATCACTAAGAACATTTGCAAGAAGATTTAGCGCTTCATTTCATTATGGTCCATCTGCTCCTCGTGGCTCATTTCCTGTTGTCTGGTCAATACTTCAGCACGACTCGCAAACGATTGCAAAATGGAGGACAGGGAGTCAGATGAAAGCTGTGCAACCCTCAGAATAGGACAGTAATCCTATTTTCCTACACATGTCCCTCGGAGCAAGGGACACAAGGAGAGGCACACAGAAAACAGACAGCTGAGGTGTAAGGTGGGCTCTGAGGTCCCCAAGGAGCTGGGGCCGAGCACGGCGCATGACGCTGCTGCCTGACGAGGTTGGGGCACGATCGCTATTTCTGCCCGAGCACTACAGCTATGTCTGCTGCCACATTTTCAGCTGTTTGACAACTGGTGACACGCATCGCCCCTCCTGGCAGTAGATTAAATTTTCCCTGCTGTGATACATGGGCTTTTTAACTATGCATGGCCAACTCCTGCTATGACCAGCTTGCTTTGATCGATAGGTAGTAAACGCGCTTTATCCCTGTCCCCGGCCATAGCCCCTGAGTCCCTGTCGTGTGTCAAGGGCACTGACCTTCGCTCTCTGCCCACTGAGTCCTACCGGGGCTCATCTGGTACCGGTTTCTGCTCGATTTCAGGCTCTTATTTGACACACTGCTCCACACCTCCTTGTCTCTCCATGTGTTAATTGCTTTGGATCAGCTGAGCTGCAGCACGGTGAGGGTTGGTGTTAACTCCAGTGAGTGCTCTTAGGCTGGCTACCCTTGGTTTACAGATATCGCTTTTCAGGCAGGTTATGGCTCACAATGAAGTCCTGGCAGCACCCAGCCGTCACGGGACAGAGGCTCAGACACATCATCATCTCCTGCATCCTTTTCCCTCTCCAACTGGAGTCAGCCACAATGTGGACAGGCCCAAACCAGTCCTATGGGGACACCAAGCTTGGGTTCAAGCCCAGACATTGAGGCTCTGCTTTATCTCTGCCTCAGGACGGAGCACAGCAAAAAGCAACTCTTGGGACACTGCAGTGACCCATTAAAATTAATGGGGTTAAATCATCCTGATGTAAGCCACCAACTTCAAAAGAATTACACAAGGGATGAATCTGGATCCATTCTTTTTCTTCTTTGTGCCTTTCAGAAAGATGATCTACTTTCCAGACTGCTACGCTCGGCCAGTCTTTCTAACTAAACTAACTACCCTCTTGTTGATCTCTTACTCCATGCTCTTGTCTACTGTCCAAGCAATTCCAAGAACTGCTCACCTGTTCTGGTTTTCCCCACACAAAACAGCCGTCACATACTTCCAACTGGCCTAATTGATTTCCTCTTTCAGGGGCAAAAAAACCAAAACAAAACAAAAAACAGAAGAAAAACTAACCCCCAAAGCAAAATTTCACTAGAGGAACGAGGAAGGTTGCGTACCCACATGGCACATTTCTTCTCTACCCTAGGTTGCAGCATCAGGTAAAGGAGCAGGTACAAGTGCAACACTTGAACCCTCCCCCCCCTTAAAACTACACTGTACAAAACCCGACCATGACTGATGTATGTCACATACACTTTTCTGTAATTGGAAGCACTTGTTTGAGCCAAGGAACTGCAGGACACTGACGCATCAGGCGGAGAAACCTCACATGTAAAAGATACAACCTCCCAGCTACTCTGTGATCTGAAAGTCAGTCTTGCTCCTGAGGTGGCTCATTCAGTAACGGCGCCAGTGGAGATGGCCTTCAACTCTTTCAGCAAAGAGCTCAGTAACCTTAAAAAGCATAAATCAAAAGTGTATAAACTGGCAGGTGATTTGATAGGAAGAAATTGCCTTTTGGGGACTGCTTTTTGTCTGCCAAATTCACCCAGACGCAGATCCACATATGGATTTCTAACCTATCCAGGTTTCAGTGGTGATTACAGCAGCGATTGTGGTATGAACCATGCTAGACATATTATTCTGGGAGAGCTAATGTATGAGAGGTAGACAATGAAATGCTCAGAGTGTATTTGGTGCGTGAGTTAACCCACCTCCATAGTTCCCAGGTATTCAGCTCTGGGGGTTTTGGCACAGGAAAAGTAGACTTGAAATTCATCTCCTGAACTGGTTTCAAACTTTGCTGAAAGTCCGGAGGTGTTTGGATCTGGGATTTTGACTAGTAACTCCCAAAAGAGGCTGCTAATTTCTCAGGGTGAGGCAGCAGAGGATGGGAGGAACTAGTGTTATTTCACTTTGCTCTAAACGCAGTGCAACCGTCTGTGCAGCCGCTAAACCATGGAGCCTTGAAGGAACTACAAAATAGTCTGACTGTAAAGTCAGTCACCGAGAAACAGTCACTGCTGGGCTGACACAGCCTGCTGGTACTCCTCAAACCCCTGGAAGAAATGCTGCCTGACAGCTGCTTTCTATCTCCCATGCTTTGGCCCCACCATGTCCCCACTAGCGTCTTTTACAGCCATGGTTAGACATATACCAATGATGTATCAAGATGAGTAACTGACTAAAAACAAAAATACAGAGCGGTCAGGAGCTCCACAAAGCTCCTTGTAAATCTACTAAAAGTGGCATGTTTCCATAATAAACAATCCGTTATCGCATTGCTCTGTTCCCACTTAGCAGTCTGCCGAAAGAAGGGAAGAAAGAGGCCGGTTTGCAGGGCACAGCATTTAATAGGAGACAAGTAGACAGTGTGCAATGGTCCACACTCCCTCTGCCGGCTGCATCTGCTGCACCCAGCATCCTCCCAGGCGCTCTCGGAGGTGATGCTTCATGCTCTGATGGAGGCCAGGCACGATTAATTCCTACTTGCGCTGTGGTAACATCTGTGCAGGCACCGTCCCGTCCGTGAAGCGAGACCTGCTCTGTCAGGATTTACACAGATAAAGAATAAAAGCGACAGCACCTATGTGAAAGATGCTGGGCTGTGGCTGGCACAGGGCTGTGAAGAAACACTCTCCAGCTAGGACCAAGACGTCCCTGCTGTTGCCTCCGTGAGATCCGATCCATCACCATGCACAAAGCATGCACAAGGCATGTTGGGTTTAGTGGGAACCAAACGGTTTGCAATTCTGTTACAGGCAACACTTTCACCTCCCTTGCCCTGACAACCTCTTTTACCAATATCCCTGGACAAGCAGGGCTCCGTAACTGCAAAATCCATCTGCCTTCCAAAAGGTCTGTTGGTGAAATGTATTTGGCTCAATACGCTTGATCATGCCACGGAAAAACTGGCAATACTAGAAAATGCAAATGTATATAGATCCATGCAGCTGGCAGGATCAGGGATGGAGCATGCACATATGTCCATGTACTTCATGTTCGTAAAATACATATTTCCAAAGCACAGACTTGATGACATTACTCTATCACCAGCAGGACTTTGGAAAGTCTGAATCAGAGAGTGCAGAATTGCTGCGTTACCCATCAGCCATAGGTATCCTCTACTGGGAGTTGGCCTGAGATGTAAAATACAGACTAAGCCATGCAGAGGGAGACGAAGCAGCTCCTGTAAAGGAAATCTGCAGCAAAGAGAGAATCTGAATTCAGGACTTCTTAACCCTTTCCTCCCCCTCATCCCATGAGTCCTGCCACCGCCCCATCCGACAAGGCTCCCACCGTGCTGGCTATGCAGACCCCCTGCCCACCCAATGACAACGGCAGGCGCAGGGCACCTCAAAGCTCCATCAAACAGCCTGCTTCCTGCTAATTACATCTTGAAGGCTAATGAGCTTTAAAAGTCTAATTCCAGACTTATTTTTCCTATGTCACTTTTGATATAATGGGGGCAAACCAGCTCACATCATAGTTTTTAAGGTATCAGGCAATTTAATTTCTTGCTTCTCTGCTGATCTCTGAGCAGACATAACCCTTTTGATGTCCTGCCCCATGTTTTACAAGGATGTGGCAATCACGGCAGTTTAGAAATGTGCATACAATTATGAATGCTAATTAAAAGTGAAAGACTCATACTTGGATCACAAACCCAGCTCTCTTCCAACTCAAGCCCTCCTCACAGGCTTCCAAGTAAATGGGTCAGACAGCAGTACAAAACTCCAGATAAAGAAAGTAATGCTTATATGGAAAAAAAGACCAACAAAATTCTTCAAAAAGCCCTGACTAGGCACTGTCAGAGAGATTAAAGATGGGAGTAGCTCCCTAGCTATTAGATGGCAGGGTTAAATTTCATGCAGGGTAACTTGAGGCAGAGTTACTCTGGGGATGTGAAGGATTTCTATCAGCAGTGAACTACAAGTGGGTTTTACCCATGGGCTGAGTGCAGCTTCAGGACTAGTGCCTGTACCCCCTGCAAGGCTTGCACACACACACACATGCATACAGAGCAAATGATGAAAAATGCATATCAAGTTTATTGCAAAACTCCCACCAAGGATCAAAGCTGCCGCCCCCAGCAACACTCACTGGCCCCAGCCAGCTTTACATGCTGCCTTTTTGAATTTTCTAACATGGGAAAATACATCAAAAGCCTTGACAGAGAAAAAGCGCATCTCCAGGGAACAGCACCTTAAGCAGGTAGGCAGTATTGCGAAGGAAGGGGGTTTTGTCAGCACTCTGCAAATACCATGAGCACAAAACCAGCCCGTTTCCCAGAAGAGAAAGAAAACTCCACTTGGCCAAATCCAGAAACAATTAGCCCAGGCACATCCCATTTGAAGCTGGCACTGCAACAAGGGGAGCCCCTGCCACAGCTGGGAATGCTTGGCACTTCTGAGAACAAACCAGTTAGTACAAATTTAATGGATTCACGTAACTGGACTGAGACTGGTGCCTCTTCTCAGAAGCTTCGAGGAAATTTCTCTTCTGAGGCGCAGGGGGCCACAGGCAGCTGGCTCAAATCAGAGCCTGGTCAGCCCATAGCACCACAGGCTGGGTCAGCATCTCCACGGCTGGGGCCTGTTCCCGGCTTCTCTTCCCTTCCCAGGTCACTGACCCACCTGCGCAGGGTAAGGACGCCCCTTGCCCAGGACCTGCAGCCCCAGCTCCTCTCCTGTGAGAAGGCACTCTGTGGCCAAGGCAGGGGGCTCGGCCGGGAACTGCTCTGGGCACTGCTGACCGGTGGGAGGCCTTGAGAAAGGCAGAGACCCCAACTGTCCCAACAGCAGCTAGACGTGGCTCTAAAACCTCAAGAACTGTTGCTCAAGTTTTTCAGTTCATAATTGCAAATGTATTTTCCTCTTAAGACCATTTTACCAACAGTTCATAACTCTGTGGCTTGCAAATTGCCCAGCTCTGGGTCAGATGGTTGCTTGCATTGTAAAACATCAGAAGTTGCTTGATTAAATCAGGTTAAAGAGGTCCCAGGCCCCTCTCCCCTTTCCCCAGAAGCAGTCATTCTTTCCTGTACTTGATCACTTAAATCTTTATTCTGCACCACTCCTGCCCTTGCACCGAGTCTTCCAGTTCACCCGCAAATGAAGAGCAATTTTCCTTCAGAGCGGCATTTGGAGGGCTTTGATTGGAAATTTGTCCTTGTTCCATCATTTTTCAAAGGCTTTGTGGTTCCAACCTGCTCCCCGCTCTGGGTTAAAAGGAGCAATGTGGACAGCTGTTCGTCTTACTGCAAGGCAGGAGCAGGGCCTGGCAGGGAATAAGTCAGCCTAGCTAAAAGGTTATCAGCTGCTGGCTGCCAGATTCCTGTAAGAACTGTATGCAGTCTGCAGATACCACTGTGCTGGGGAGGGATGGATGGATGAATGGATGGACAGATGGATGGACGGATGGGAAGCATACAGGACAAGCAGGAGCAGTCCCTGCCAGCTAGAGAAGAGCTGTGCCTGTGAAGCTGTGGAGGGAAAGACCTTCTCTGAGCTTTGCTAAGGAGCATCAGTGTGATTAAGCAGCAGCCCAAGGGAGCCTCAGCAGATGTGGGGTGGGGTTTAATCCTTCCTGGGTCAAGCAAGCAAGCCAAAACCTGGATTAATGTACAGTGTGTCAGGCTGCACATGCAATGCACTGGCAATACTATTTGGACGACAGCAAACACCCAGATTAGGTGCTGAGAACTCCCCTAACAGGATCACGCACAAAATCTGGCCATAAGAAGAGCTGTCGCTTTGACTTTCACAGCCAAAAACACGAACAAGCCAGTGACACCTTCCACACTGAAACCCCGCTGAGTGCCCCGGCACAGCCAAAGCTGGGGATGAGAAAGGTTTCCCTTTCCAAGTCAGCTCTCTAGCTTAGTGGAGCGGGAGCAAGGAGACCCTGGTGATCAGCACAGCTTCCCAGGCCCGGGGAGATGATTCAGTCCAGTACTGAGTATTAAAGAGACAATTAGATAATCTTCAATCTCTTCCATATGCTTACAAATGTCTGATCCAGGTGTGGTTCTGGAGTTGTTAGTATTAATGTCCAAGACTGCAAGTCTGCTTCTTTCCCATTCCCTCGTCAAGTCTTAGATGCAACATTATTAAATACAAAAAAATGACTATCATAAGACCAACGGAAAAAGATAGGGCTGTAACACCTAATAAGAAGCCAGGTGGAAAAGCTATTTCATATCTGTTCATAGCAACATGTCACAGCTTTCCCACTTCTGCCTAGAGGAATTCCGACTCTCTAAGATGCAAGAGCCAAGAGAAAGTCAGCTTCGCCAGATGACCATGGCAAGGGGGTGAGGCAGGGCACATCCCTGGAGAGAGCAGAACACACAAGCCACCGTGTCCAATATCCACACAAACCAAAGACTTTTTTTTCCAGCTCAGCTTGTGCCTTTTGCTGCACGGTAAATGCATGTAAAGCATCATCTCCCCACGATGTGGCAGTAGCTGCCTGCAGAGCCCATAACACAGGGCCTTCCCATGCCCAACCCCTCGTCAAGTGGAGCTATTTATACAGGCTGCAACAAGCTATGCAACAAATACGGCTTTGAGAGGGTGGAAGAGTTCTGCAAAATAGACCAAGTGCAAACCTTAAAAATTTTAAGTTTGCATGTCTTGTTGGTGGGGTTTTTTTGGCCAGGCTGATCTGCAGGTTGCCCATGAAGTGTGAGCATTGCCATTCATTTTTAAATAGAAAGTCAGACATAAGATGGTGAGCTACGGCTGTGGTGGAAGGACTGTATGCATCTACACTTACATACACATGCACACAAGAGCAAAATATTATTCCCTGCATCAAGTAGCTTTTGACACGTAACGGCCTTTCAGATAAGCTTTGTGTGAAAACCAGCCAGAAATCTCTGCCCTCCAGGGCAATGTTGAAGACGGAGCATTTTGTGGACAGAGGGCGGACGTGCCTGTTAACGTCCCTGGCTGCCCTCCAGCACAATGAAGTGTGCTGAGAAGTCCCTCTCCTGGCTTTCTGGGAAGGGAAGGACATGGGGCAGGTGAAGTCCTGCCAGCCCCCCTGGGAGGTTGGTTTGCTGTGCCAGCCAGTGCTAGTGAAGAACAGGACATCAGAGTGAAGCGGGCTCTCCCAGGGGAAGCTCTTTGAAAAACAGACACCAGAGATGGGAGGGAGACACTAGACACCAACTCAATTTCACCGCAGTCTCAATGTGGTCTGCAAGAGTGAAGGACAGGACACACTGAAAGAGCTTGTGCAAGGCTGGGAAAGGATGCTGTTCCCTCCCTAGTGGTGAGTCCTCCTGCCAGCATAAAGGGTCCAATTCGTCCCCTGGCACCTGGTCTCCAAGAACAGAGCCTTCACCCTCTTCATGCTGCTCTCCTCGTGAGTCCTCCCTGCAGCAGCACTCCTGAGATCAGCCCCGTCCTGACATTGCTCCTAGAGGACACCTTGGCCCACCCACACCTCAGGCTGATAAGCAGTGCCCACGGGTGGTCCTACATTGGATCTGCTGGGAGACCAAATGAGTTGTGTCACCACTGACAAGAATAACTGTTGGAATGAGGGGACAATAAAAAAAAGGCAATGGAAGAGACAAGGTGTTCACCAAGGAGCGACGCAATGGCAGCAGCCAAGTCACATTAGATATCACGGCATTTGCCTTCAAGTGGAATTAGTTCAGGAAATGTTACAGACCTTGGATTCAAGAGCCATCTTCAGCCAGCAAGGCTCAGAGGAGAGGACCTACAAACAATCCATTGCTTTAGAGCTAAGGCGGCTTTTGGGGGTCCATCCCTAGACTAGCAACACAGGACCATGCAGGAACTGCTCTGTCTTCAGCGGGATCCCAGCCCAGCCCAGCCCAGCCCACCCCAATTTGCTTCCCAGTTCCTGTGTAACCTGCCCCTGAGGCAGGGGGAATGAAGGGACACATGCATACTCTCCCATCCTCTTCCACCTCACAGTGGAGACATGAATGAGGACCGAAATGTGTTGAGACAAAATTTGGATAGGGTCAGCCCTATACGCGTTGGCCTCTGGTTTTCGGCGGAGAGCAGGGTCCTGCCCAAGAAGCTGCCACGAGCCGAAACCTGGGCACTGCACAGCGGACGGAGCCCAGGCAGGAGGTGAAGCTCCTCGCCATAGCACACACAGCAAAACGAGCTCACCAGTGGGCACGGCTCAGCTTTCCCAACACAATACCTGCAGCAGCGGGAGCCACTCCACAGGCAGCCACACTCCCAGGCAGCCCGGTGCTAACTTGCCTCTCCCTCTCGTGGCTTGGATGGCATTTCCCTCAGCGCTGCCAAGCCATGAGCCCTTGTCTTTCTGGGATGCGTGGGTATCCGCAGGCAAAGCTGGCAGGGCCGCATGCTGGAGCCAGCGAGGCTTCTGTGCTGCAGGGGAGCTGCAGGGCGAGCAGGACAGGGGGCTCGGGAAAGCGGGACGGGCTCCTCTCCGGTTGCCCCCATCAGGGCTGTTGCCTTGTGATAACTCCCAGCCCTCATGCTCGGCTCCGCTGCAGGAAGTTTGTTCTTGTCACCCCATTTCCCACCTCCCTCCCCTCTCCCTGCAGGCTGGAGAGGTTGCAGCCTGAGACGTGCAGACGAAGGAGGCACGCAGGAACAGGCCACCCCTGCCACTCTCTTCCCAGTTGGTCCCGGACACCTGCGGCGGGACCAGCCAGCAAAGCGCTTATAGGAAGGAAAGCCTAAGAGCAGCTCTGGTGGTTTGGTTTGCCTTGCGAGCACAAGCCTGCAGCAGGCTGTTTGCAAACAAACCAACCATCCCCTCTATAAATCCTTTATTTGTTGCCTTTCCCCACCCTTCTGCCAGAGGGTTTGTCTCCTGCGCTGCATGGGGCACACAAACAGCTGATTCAACATCCAGCGCGAGAGGGGGAGAGGTGGGAGCCCCGGAGCCACCCGCTCTTTACACAGAAAGACTCTGCCGGCAAAAACAGCTTCTCTCCACTTCAAGAGCTTCTCTCCAAGCACACCTCCTTGCAAAGTGGATCTTCTGCATCCCCTGCTGCTCCCTCCTGTCCTCTCCGCACTGCAGAGCAGAAAATCAACCTTTCCATTCCTTCCCATGTGGGCAGCCAGTGGAGAAACCCCAGTGAGGAGGAAGAAGCGTGCAGAGACAAGTGGCTGGGGATGAACCTCTTCCAATGGTAATAAAAGGATACATGACTTTAAGCAGCCCAAGAGCAACTGGAAACGGCTTAAGGGAACACACTACATGCTTGCATTCAGACCCTCTGCCCTCGCTCCTGCCTTCACGCAGGACTGATGGGAACCCAAGGGGCTGAAACAGCAGCACGTCCCTCCCGGCTTCAGGTTTCAGCATCACACACTGAGGCTGTTTGATGAAGGGGCAGAGGAAGGGAAGCTGGTGGGTTACTCCAGCAAAAAGCCCTCTCTGTGCCCCTCCTCCACCACCTACTCCCCTACTCTCACGCTCGAGACATAAGTACGGTGCCTACTCGGCAGCACTGATGATCGGCATGGACGCATATTGCAGGTGAAAAGAAGTTGCCAAAAAAACATATGACAATAATGGCACTTTCCACACATTCGGCACTTCCCCTGCCAGAACCTCCAAGCCCTGAGGGAGCCAAATAGCTAGGTGGGTTCCCAGTAAAGCCCATTATTTTCAGGAAGTTTGGATGAATTTAGCCAATTCTCTTATTTTTACAGATAGGCAAGTCCCAGATATTTAAAATACTGAATTTGTTCAAGGTGTCCCCCAGCTCTGTGTGCTGTCACACACCCCGGGCTCTATTCAGGTCTTACATCCTGAAGTGAAGAAACCCCGGGTAGCATTTCCCATTAGCAACACACTTTTAAACACCTTCGTATAGTAGTTGATCAAGTGGCTGCAACACTCTAGGACTCTGGGATTTGCTCTCCATTTTTAAAACTACTGTCTTTCCAAACCTGGGAACAGTCAATCCAATAAATGGGTCTCCCTAAAACCTGTTTTCAAATATCAGCTCCTGTGGCAAAATCTGCTGCAGCGATCCCACATCCTGAGCCCCTCTCAGATTCAGATAACGTTCACCTCAGTCTCTCTGCTCATGGTCACCACTATTTTTTCCCTTCCAGAAAAAGCAGGGTCAACCACAGGTTTTGGGGAGCAGCTGCACACGGAGGTGGAAGTAGCATCATAGCTTTTAATGGGAACAGCCTGCTGAGGAGTCACGGGGCTGAGCAAGGGGAGGGAGGAGGTTTCTGAGCTGCCGAGTCAGCACTTTGCAACGCCTCTGTTTCTGTGAGCTCTGCACAGGCAGGTTCAAACCCTTCCTGCAGGTCAAAGCAGTACCACCAACAACAGAAGTGCAGCAGCGGAAAGCAGGATGTGCGCCGCAGCATGGTGCAAAGCTGAGTAATAAACTGCCCCACCTCATACCTCCAAAAAAACCTAAGGACTGATGTATCCCCAGGGTAACTCAGCTGACATCAACAGCGTTACCACACATGCTGTCTGCCCTATAATGTTATACAACCCCTAAGAGGTTGCTCGCTGTGCCAAACACCACATGGCCGCCCTTGCAGCAAGAACCAAGAGTTTGTTGCAGGATCTTCCCTGAGTGTTGGACTTTGCTGGCGCCCTGTGGGAAGGTGGTTCACAGTCTCTCCCTCACTGCAGCCTAAGAAAAGTCTTTGCAGCATGGCACAGGGAGAATTTCAGGTGCACGCTGGGTTTGGCAAGCCATTTGCATACCAGAATTATTATTTCCTATTATTTCCTATTATTATTTCCCCAATTCAACTAGCCAGGGCAAAGTGAAGCTGTCGGTATCTTGCAAGCTGTAGCCCATCACAACCAGAGGGTTAATGCTACCCATTGTTTCCATTTATCCTTTCCCTGTGTCTGTTTGACCCAAGAGATGTTAATAGCCTCAAGGTCAAAGAGAGGAGAGTGCAGCAGAAGAGATTTCTTCCATAAATGACCTTGCAGCAAATGTATTCATGTTTTAAAGGACATAGGAAAAACCTCTATCTGGAGAAAAATGGTTCAAAAGTTTCTGTCAAGCCCAACAGATGCCCTCTTTCCTTCCTCTGCTTCTTTTAGGTGTCAAAACACTGTGATATCATTCCGTGTCCCCATGCTCCTGAGGACCAGGGTCTAAAACATTAACACTTCCACAACCAAATGGGTTGCAGTATGTGCTGTCACTCCTTCCCCCCTAACACAGCATCCAGCATCAGGTGCCTAGCAAAAGGAATTCTCTAAATGTAGTCGCAGTAATTACCTGAGGTTTTGCTCCCATCTCAGCATAGCCAGCAGTAACCCACATTTTAATCAGCAGCCTGACGCAACAGGGAAGGAAGAGAAAACCATCCATTTCTACAGTCAAGAGCACTGTAGCTCCGGCTGCAAATGCACATTTTCTCCACTTCTTTCTTTTTTAGCTATTTTTCCACTTGTACGACATTTGAGCTGACACAGAGAGGGTATCTGAATTTTAGTCTCAATAAAAAAAACCCTAAGAAATAAAAAGCAATCAGAACAGATTTTGCAGTGTTAAATTCAGCTCTCCAGAGGCAAAGGACTGCCTCAGATTCCCAGTGCTTCTGGCCGTCCACCCATTCCTCTCAGTCCCATCTCCATCTGCCTCCTCCATCCCTCTCCCGTGCCTCTGTGAAGCCTCCACTATTTCAGCATGTCCCCCAGCAAAGAGCAATTATTGATGGTGTATGTTACATCGGCTCTACCATACAACCCAAACGGGGCCTGTATGTCTGCTGCAGAAACACAAACCTGCTTGTTTCTACCCCAAAACTTGCAATCTGAATAGCGAGACAGGGCAGGGGTAAGGGAGCAGAAAGCCCAAACTGAAGAAAGCCAGTGTTGGCAGCAAGCTCAACTGCAAGCCCATATTTTTCTGGGGCCAGCGTGGTCAGTGGTGGAAGTGGTGGTGCTAGAAGGAGAGCTTGGAGCAGAAGGTCAACTGGTCAAGTGAAGGAAAGCTCATAGCTGAACTGCAGGATATTCTCTGAAGGTCCCAAGGTCTTGGCTTGGCTGCTTTTACAGCTGTTAGGGCTGGCTAGAGCCTGGCTGTTTTTTCTCTGCAGCTGGGACAGAAAAGAAGAAGGATGCGAAGCAGCAGCACCGCAGCACTCTCCCAGCGGCATGCACGCTCCTTGCATGCTGCTGGGGCTATGACACAAGAGGGAGAGGTTGCTTGGGCCAGGTACCACTTTCACACTGCTGTCCCTCAAACACAAGTCCTGTATACGCCTGTTTCTGCCCCTGCTCCCACCAGCTGGAGTCTGGCTGGCTCAGTCGGGCTGGCTCATGTTTGATCTCCAGGATCAAAGAGGAGCTGCAGGCTCGGAGGGGCAGGGAGTATCCTTTTTGCCATCTGTCTGAAGGAGCAATGCAGCCATGGTTCTTAGATGGACTCTGTAAGTGTTTCCTCACTTAGAGCAATGCGGGTGACTTTTGCCCTGCTATGCATCCACTGATTCCTTAAAGACTTCTCCTCAGTCCCACTGGCATCAGAGCAGACCTTGCCACAGCAGCAGCACAGAGGAAAAACAGCAAATACATGCAAAATCTAGTCCTTTTTTATTAGAGTTTCAGAAAGGGGAGATTTGCTGCAAGAATCCTGGACTGAACCCAAGAAATTGCAACTCTTTGCTTCTTATTTCCACCCCTGTGACCTCAGATCAAGTGGCATTTAAAACCAAACAGAACAGGGCTGAAGCCACAAACCCTGGAAAGCTCAACCAAGAAACTCATCTCCAAATGCTGGCAATGGCTGCCCCCACTCTAAAGATCCACATGGAGGCTCTTCTGCATCTCAGCTAAGCACAGTAATACTGCGTTACGTTTATTCAGACCATATGTAATACGCACAAGAGCCCATAAAAGCTTAAACAGCACAATAAACATTTGGAAAAGCACAGTGACCAGATTTACAGGGTTTGGATACCTGCCAGCATAACCCACCAGAATCAGATCCTTAAGTTTTTGTGTAAGCCCAAGACATACACACAACACAAACACGAATGTGCTGTTATCCTTGGAAAAAAGATGAACAGCCCCCAAAGCCCATACCCAGCACTGGAATATGACAGCCTTCCACTGTGTTTGATTGGACTTAAGTTTAAATCAAGGCCATAAAGAAGGTCTTGGCAAGGAGAAATAAATGTAGCACGACAAAATTTCACCCCAGAGCACACAGTAAAACTGAGAAAGAGGGAAAGACGCAAAGATTTAGACACTTAATTTCCATTAAAGGGAGATGAGCCCTGCTGCAGAGAGCGCTGTGCTTTGCCAAATTCCAAGATACTTCTGTGTTAATTTTCCTCCACAGGGATGATATAGTATCTCCTGTGCCACCTACCAGGCTGGAGGAGGGGGCGTGATGGCTCAACAGAAGAGAAGAGGTGTGAAATGATGACGGATCCCAGGAGGTGCAAAACATTTTGTCCCAAGAATCTGCAAAAACCTTGAGCTTTCATTTGTACAAAGCACTTTGGAATAGTGGGAGATCAAGGCACTGGTGGGATGTAAAAGTTCCTCTGTTTCCCAAGGTGAAGAATAGTTGAAAGAATTCCAGTTTCCTGGTTTCTTGGGCATTTTGTGACACATTTTTTGTCCTCCTCTACATTTAATAGCATTTATGGCTAAACATAGTATTTCACATACCTACAGCCCCTTCCAATTCACAGAGACACTGCACAAGCAGGATTTAGTACAGCCGTGAGCATCCAGTGCTCAGGACAGAAGCCAGGAGTCCTGGCTCCAAGTTTTGTGCTCTAAGACGCATCCAGGGCA
Organism: Astur gentilis; assembly: GCF_929443795.1. Lineage (NCBI taxonomy): Eukaryota > Metazoa > Chordata > Aves > Accipitriformes > Accipitridae > Astur > Astur gentilis. The sequence continues at coordinate 30,212,467 of NC_064888.1, forward strand.
GAACTCCCATCTCCAGACTTAAAACAAAAGGAAAGAGATAAAAGAAAAGCACAAGATACTGCTTTTGAGAAACCTGCCTCATTTGTTATGATAAAGGAGAGTATTATGGATTAGCTGGCAATACATGGAAGGAGCTGCCCACCTCCCACGCATAATTTCCCAGAAAATGTTTTTACAAGTTTAAGACGAGCCATTACATAAAGTTATACGAAAGAAAGACTAAAGCGTGACGACAGATTTACTTACATGAGGCTCAGGACTTGAAGATGCCCTTGTTGGTAAGGAACCGGCTCAGAAGCACTGCTCTGCTTTGCTTATTAAACCACAGAAAAAGGCTGTTTGTGTTTATCTGCTGCTCCGGGAGGTGGGTTGTGCACTGAGAACAAAAGCTACATGCAAGGGCGCATTCTCTCACCCACTGGCACAGGCACGCGCAGGGACAGCTTTGCATAGGACAAGGTCTATCTTCAGCACCAGTGGCCACAGTGGAGGACAGAGCAGCAGCAGGCCTCCAGTCAGATTGCAGCACCGTACGAATTGCTGCAAAGACCACACATTTGGTGACCGCAAAATCTAGTGAGGAGGCCCAGAGTAAAGGGTCCGGCGGGAGGAAAAGATGCATTGAAGCAAGGGCCAGGATGGCGTGGGTAATGGAGCACACACCAATGGAAAGTCTTAGTAGCTCCTGAGGGGGAGGTCAGGCAGTTAAAGGTCTGTCCAAGGCAGATGTGCTCGTGTTAGCTCACAAGTCAACAGGCACAAGAGTTAGGGATAAGAAACACAGGACAGGACAGGCAGGGAGAGAACAAAGCCAGAGGGAAGGGCAATGCACTTTTGACATGTCCTTTTTCCACACGCTTGGGAAGGTAACTTGGACCAGGAAAGCTCTGCTCAAGTTCCAAACTACACAGCTGCCTGACTGCCCGAATGGCCCCAGCCAAACCTTCCTGCACAAACAGCCCCGTGGGGCCGGGGGCATCTCCAACACAAGCTACCATCAGCAAATGCCACAGTAAAGGACACGGAGGACAAACAGTGGAGGAGGCAGCCAAAGCGGCGAGCAGAGGACATCAAGAGACACCCAGGGTTGACTCTGGACAAGGACTTGCAGAGGGAATAATCTGGCCAAGTGTCACCGGGATCTGAGCCTGCAGCCCCAAATGGACTGATGTGCCAGGAGCTGAAATAGAGCATAGGCTCCTGAGCAATTTATTCTTCTACAGCAGACTGTGCTCCCAGTACTCACAGAGATTTGATTGAGGAAGAAGAGGAGACCCAGGAAACCATCAGCCCTCCTCCCTTCCCCCACGCTCACACTGATCCTTTGCCATAGGGCAGAGTCTGTCCACGAAAGCGGCTGCTTCATCCACATCATGGCTACAGCCCACCCTGCTCTCCGTGCTGTCCTGGAGTATGAAGAAGCGTGGACTGGTCTTTGCATCTCTTCTGCACAGGTATCTGCTGTTCATCTCAGAAGAGTGACTTTAGATGAGGTAATTCACCACAGTTTGGGGTAGGAAGACAACAGGGTGAGGTCGATCTTGACCTAAAGATCCCCCCTCACATGCTTACAAGCAAGGGATGAGTGTTTGTTCCTTTGGAGGACTGGGAGGCCAGTGGTTGAAGCTGAGAATTTAAGGGCATCCTGAATCCTAGTCCCACTGTAACCTAGGGCACACCAGTTCAATGTTTCTTTGCATCATTTTCCTCAAATATAGTATTTTACAAAAATTGATATGGAAGTTGACCCACTCCTGCAGATCTGGGGAGTTTGTATATCAGCAAGACAAACTGTTGGTGTGCTAGTGGTGTTTGCAAAGGCAAATAACGGAATGTGTGCTGAGTCACAACATGAAGCTACAATTCAGACCTTCTGGCTCCTGTTCCAGCCTTGGTGACCTTTCAAAACCACTTTTGTACTTTTGCTTCCCTGGTTCTAAAATAAAACCTGTACTTCACAGTCAAGCTGAGAAAGCAGGTTTATGTTTGGGCTGTACCTCGAGGTCTATGGTGAGGTAGCTCAACAGAAGGGCAATGCAGTACTATTGCCATTACTACTAGTGTACGATTCACATGATGCTTTCTTTTCAGTATTATTCTTAGGAACAATCCCTGGGAAGATTTTGGTTTCACTAAAAAAAGATAGATTATGGGCAGCTAGGGACAAAAATAATCTCATTCCCATGTGGTTTGTGCTATTTAAAGGGACATAATACCCATTTTTTAAAAGACCAGTTTCAGAAGACAAACAAATGACATCTGTCAGCACACAGAAATTTGGAAAAATAGACATAATATTTTCCAAAAGCTTCAGGTGTACCTGAGATGACCCAGAGTATGGGAGCAGGGGTGGAAGAGCCATCTCTCCAGCAGAACATGAGCAGGGAGTAGTTTTTCTAACCAATTTTTAGAGGAGGATCTTGGTTTTGAGCCAGGAGTTTGAAGGGTGAACAACAGCACAGGACCGGGCGCACAGGAAGAGTATTTTGTCCCACGTTCCCACATTTTTGTTCACTGTCCTGGCTACGGTCAGGTGGGAAAAAAACCGTGATGCCATGTATTCAGCATGAATTACAATTCCACACAATGGTTCGAGTTCTCATCTGCTGAAGTGTCTGGTAGTTGGACAGAAGCCACTAAGCCAACAACAACTGTGTCTCGCAAGGAACAACAGTTGGAGGCACCAAGGAACTAGCAGATGGTAGGAATTTGTCCCAGACAGCACTGGATAAAGCAGGAAAGTCTTATTCCTCCTGCATACCCACTGCATCCTCCATGCCCGTCTGCTGGGGAAAGCCGTTGGCCGGGATCCAGAGGTGCAAGGATGGGCTGAGGTAAGTGCTGGAGCTGAAGGACGTGAGCAGACAGAGCAGGGACTGCAGGAGGAGCAGGTGGACGCAGCTGGGAGTACTGGGATTTCACAACATGGAAACCAGCTCAGGATCACTTTTGGTTCTGGACACCCTGACCCTCATGCAACTGCCATGAAGCATTAACCTTGTCCTGGACTACAGCCTGGAGGTAATTTATACACATGCGCAACGTGGAACATCCCAAGCCATGGACTCTAGAGTTAGTTTGCGTGCGTTTAGATCAACGTCTTTTTCTCTGGGACCATCTCAAACTCCAGCAAAAACGTTGGGTAAGGAACCAGCTGAGGAGAGAAGGACTACATTCAATTTGTGCTGGTGCTGCCCATACAGTTACTGTCACTAACAACTGGTGGGAAATCAGTGAGAGATGTCTCAGACACAGCATCTTCAGAGGGAGATGGTCAGCGCATCATCCATTGCTATCTCATTTATTCTGAAGACTTAAAACAAAAGGTTTGGGGCAACCGCAGATTGGACAAGGCTGAACACAGAAGAGTAAACTTGCTTTTGTTTGTCTATAATATTAATAGGCGCATTATGTAATTTCCTTGGCTTACTGATGCAGCAACTCTGGTTACAAGATGGGATGGGATTTCCTTGAGGTCATTCCCCCAAACTGTGTGAGTTGTTATTTTCCTGGCTCACCCACAAACAGAGCGGTTTGCTCTTCTGAAACACTAATGTCCGACTGTTGAAAGGTTTTGCCAATCAAAACATTGTGGCCTTACCCCATTTTAATAATCTAAGGCATCAATCTCCCCCTTAGTATTTGTTTGATGTGTTCTGCACCCTGCTGAAATATCCCCTCCAGACCTCCCTGAGCTCAGGCTCTGATTGAAGAGAGATGCCATGCATCAGGCCTGCAGCTTTCTCTCTGAAACATTTAGCAGGGGATGGTGGTAAAATGTATTTATTTTCATGTATTGAGGAAAGACCATATATTCCAGCCTCTTTTTTTTCCATCACTCAGAGATGGGCTTGAGGCCAAAACGGTGCTGCTAAGCTTGTTTTCTATTTAAAACCTTCATTTTTATTAATAACCCTTTACAGCCTACACACCAGCACTGCGGGAGTTGCATTTCCGTGTTATGTCATCGTGAACCGTTATGTATTTAATTCCTGTACCCACAAACCCATATGGACATCATTAAACACGCACTGCACAGTATTAAAACTGTGTTCCATAAAGTGTGATTTAGAAAAAAAAAAAAAAGACCTATGAAGTGTGGATTTTTTTTTTTTCCTAAGGTCATGGGAAAATGAAGAAGTAGGGGAGAGAGAAAAGGTTCAGCAGTGCTGCGGGTTAGCTCATAGCTCTCCATGCCTGCAGACCAAAAAACCCAGCCTGCCATATCCTCCATGGAAGATTAATTACCCAGTAACTTCAGGCCAGAGATGACGAATTTCTGTTTGGCAGACCACAGAGACAACTTCTACAAAAATTACAGGTTACAAAGCAGCACAAGACCTTGATGATTTTACTTCTGCCGAATTAGGTTGCCATCACGTCTCCTGAAAGGAGTTGCCTTTAGTGGGACAAAAGAGCAGGTTTCTCCATACTGCTGAGGGTTAGTTATCAAGGCCACTAACACAGGTGAGGGTAGACTCTTGTCCCAAGCACGACACGTGTGTGGCAGAGGGTTTACTCCCAGTTTCTGTTATGGCCCCAGACTGGCTCGTCCTGGCTGTAGTCTATGCTAGCAGCATATCCAGCAACCGGGTAACTTCTGCAAGGCCACAAGGGCACGCTTATCCTCAGCCTCAGGTTCTCGCCTGTGTTCAGGACACTCCTATCATCCCTCTGTTATCTCTTATGTGGGATTGGGGATGAAAAGATATGAGAAGGAGAGAAAGTGATGAAAGAAATACATCAGAGAGCAAATAAACCCAACGTACAGATTACCAGTGGGACAAATAGAAATGAGCGTAGCAATGCTGGGGGAAGCAGGACAGAACATACTGAGAAGGAAGAAAACAATATCCAAGGGATGTAAGGATAATGAAAAAACCCAGAGACAGTTAAAAAATGACACAAGAAAAGATATGTCAATATGAGGCAGAGAAGCTGATCCAGTCAGGGATGGTAAGAGAGCAAAAAGAAAGCAAGAGATAAGAACAAAGCACAATTTTAAAATGGCCGGTAAAAGATTTACGTATGTATGTAAAATAGGAGACAATAAGTCAGTTGCCTACAACACACACTAGACAACTTACAATGACCTAGCCCTTTATACTGGAGTGAGACCTGCCGAACCCTGTTTGATGGCTGAATTCCCTCTGACTGTGGAGCAAGCACTAGCTGAAGTGAAACAAACCACAGTGAAAATGGTACCTGACAGGATTTTACAGCAACTACAGCTACAGAACAGTATTCTGCATAGCCTTGTTGCTTTGCTTACTGCTTTGTCTCAGAGCAGCTGCATTCCCTTATGGAGACTGTACTGGTGTTCCATTGATTTTACAGCTATACAATTAAAAGGTCCTCTCAAAGATACAGATGATGATACATACCTAATTGCTTTCAAGCCCTTTTTGGTTTTCTTTATGAAACATTAGTAGAAATAAATGCATAAAAAGAGCATTCAGGGCACACACAAATTATCTGCTATATAAAACCTCTAAATGTTCAGGTCAGTTGAGCCTCTCTGCTGGTTCTGCTGTGTGATGTCTGTGTTTAGGAGTATCCCAGAATAGGTATTACCTACCCTCATCCCTTGAAAGCTGGTGAGTTAATTCAGGTTAAATTTGTTGTGTTGGTCCCAAAGCCTGTGTGCACGTACTCCATACATGTCCATCTCCAGGCAAGACAGAAGAATTAACATGATTTGCAGAGGGGGTTACTGATGAATGAACCTCCATTATATCCCAGCCCTCTCCAGATTTTTTCATTCCAATCAAACAAACATACACATTAATACACACAAAAATAACTTTGGGTGCACGTGTGCTCCCGTTGAATTCAATACTACACAGTATTCACTGTGTAGAAAACTACCCACGTGCATAATGTTTGGAGGAGGAGGGCCACTCTTGGGATGAGGCTGACATCAAGTTTAATGTTATCTAGCTGCATTACTCTGGAGGTGAAATGTTTTTGACATGTATCTCTGTAGGGCTGTGTCCTACTTAATTCAAAATCAGGAATTTGCTTTGATGTTTTGAAAATAAAGCCTTAAAAGAAGAAGCAGACACAACTGGCAAAACTTCTTCAGGAAGTTTGCAAAGGACCATTAGGGCCCCAAGCTGTTAAATGGTCTATTTTGGGTCAGTGCTCTCTTAAACTGATAGTCACATTTACTTACACAGTTCCCTGGCATGTGAGTATATCTGAACGGAACGTATCTGAAATGGAGATAAGATCTGAGATTTTCTGAGCACACATCAGGGTAGACAAAATCATGGCAGAAAGCAACATTTGTTTGTTAAAGTAAAAAATTCTCTGCTGGTATTAATTCAATCTTCTCTCACAAACATTATTTGTCCTGCCATAGATCAGGACTTAGGGGGCAGTAAACCAGGGCTCAGTACTTTATACGCCTGTCAACAAAAAAATTAAATATAAGACACTTGTCATAAATCTGCATGGACAAAATTTTCTGATTTATGACGATGCTGAATGATTGAGGCAAGAATGTATTTTTAAAAAAGCCTTAAAAGAAAGCAGACAAAAAAGGAAGAAAAAAAAGGTAGTAATTATATAATGCACTGGAGACCAGCCTTCCATAAGAAGAGGGGGAAAGGCACTCCTCTTACGATGCCCAACTCACCCCTTGCCTAATAATCCAAAAGCACCTAACTTTCAAAGTACTGCGTTTTTTCACAGGCTGGAAGCACCACAAAGCGCCCTTCATCAGCCTGGCCTTTTGGCAGTTCTCCTTCTCCAAATGCAAATGCTACATCTGGAAGAGGCAGGAATCCTCTCTCCTGCCTGAAAGCCTCCTTTTATCTCCGTCCTCTGCAGAACTCCTACTTCTTGCAACTACTCACTCCAACAAACTACTTTATTGAAGGGATTCAAGGCTTTCTCCTCATCTGCTCAACGTCTGCCCCTTCTTAAAGTCCCAGCTCACCTTTGGAGCCCTCTTGCTAGCTAGAGCCATCCCTCAGCCAAGCAACCACGAAACAATCCCCTCCCAAACACAGAGATGAGCATGAGAACGATAACAATGAAGATTAACAGAAGCTTATTTGTCAGGCCTGGCAAGAAGAGCATCTCATTAGCTGGTATGGCCTGTGCAATTCAGCCTCCGGGGGTTCCTCCTCCCCCCAGGGGATGACACCAATGCATCATGAACATCAATAACATTGTTAGTGCATGTCCAACAGAGCCCTGCTTTGTGCATTGAGACGACCCAGCAAACAATAAGATACTTCTCCACTGACTTCTTGCTGGAAGAGTTTAAAGCTGTTTGCAGGGATGTGAACGACTCTTGCAGCTTTCTCTAGCTGCCCCTGGCCCTTAGCTTCACTGTAAAGATATGTATGGAGGTGAAGAAACTAATCCAGACCCAGCAAGACGCCTTGGTGCCCAGGTTACCAGCTACAGGGACTGCAGAGGTTATGTGAAAGCATAAGAACCTTATTATTGGGACCACAGAAAGGAAAGTGCTCAGTTTTGTTACCCACATGCCTTCCCAAATCTGGGAGCTCTATTGCTAAAATGTCCCATCCTGTAGGAAGAAACGTAGAACGTTGGCAACATGTACTGGTCCCCGCTACAGAGTAAAAGCTACCCCAGTTACTCAGTCTGCATACTTTATTTGCATTTGCCTGCGTTTAAGGGGGTTGATGACAGCTTTACATCCCACCTTCTGGTCCTAAGTTCAGAATAGCTGAAATTATTCTCCTCACCTGGGGTGAAAATTCACTGTCCCCTTGCTGGTGTCATATCTCTGTGGCTGGGCTTTTTCACAGTGAAACCCTCCCAGCTCCTCTTTTATTTAGCAAAAATTCATAATGCCCCAAACAAGTGTTGCACCAGGGCTTACTCTTTAATGTGTTTTTGAGCCCCTTCTTTGCTCGCCAGATGCTGGCAGGGGAGAAAGGGATCAGCCACGCGACTGACACTTTCCCAGAGCTGCCCGCTGGAAGAGCGAGGCATTAATGAGGCAGGACCAGACACAGTGCAGCATGGCGAACGGCAGACCAAGTCCCAGCCATGCAGCACCCAGAGACCTGAATGCCATGGCAGAAGGGCTCACCTGCAAAGCCGTCTGTCAGATGTCTCTGCACATGTCTGTTCACTCTACAACCATCCTGCTGCTCAGTAGGGATGATGAAAACTACCCAAATTCTGGCTTTTGGGACCATGTTTCAACAGAAACCAAGAGGTTCGTTTTTGGTAAAACATTTTCCTGAAAAGAAAGCTCCTCTTTTAGCCAGATTTAGAGGATAATCAATACCTCCACAAAATACTGCATTTTGATGGAAATAAGAAGATTCATTTAATCTTAACATCCTCAAGAACGCTACAGCTCCCCTAGCAAGAGAGGACAACATTGGTGAGGTTCTAATCATTAGGAAAAGAACTGAGACCAGCAACCTATCCAACAGGGAGCAGCAAACATGGCAACATTGCCAATTCACTAGTGAACCAGGACAGCTTCAAGTCTCTGATGAACGCTGTCTCTGGTATGAGTCATTCACACTTCATTCCCAGCATGCTTGGATGGGAAAGGAAAAGGTTTATCTGTTAGATATGGTGCCCCTGCCATCCTAACCCCACAGCTGTTGCAATGGGTCTCTTCTCATAAAGCAAACCAGACATTTTGTTGGCCCCCATTTTCTTCTTCTTTTATAGTTTCAAGCACTAGGTGTCTCAGGTTACTAGTGATTTTTTGCGGTGGTTCCCAAATGAGCCTGAACTGCTCTGATTTTTCAAACCCACAAGACTGTAATTGAAAGCAAATGTAATCAGACATATACAATGTTCTGAGGTTCACCACAGTGCACTGCAGTCAGCATTACTGGAGTGGCTATTAAAACTCCTTGGAGCTGGGAAGCAAATACAGCTTGCAAGAATCCAGCAAATAACCAGCATTTATTAGATTAGACTAAAGGATTGCAAAGCCACAGTCAATCCTCTATTCAGAATATATCTGAGGTCTGTTTAAACGAACATCTTTCCTGAGCTTAGGCCAATTGTTTTAAGAGATGAGAATGGAAACAAGGAAAGAATTCTACTTTTAACACAACAAATTCTGCAATCCTTACATCAGTGTAAATCCTGAATAGTCCATTACTGTCAGCAGGGTCGTTCCAATCAAATTCTGGCATAACTGGAAAAAGAAAGTCGCCCAAAGACAAAGGGTTTCTTTGAACCTAGACACACATCTCTAGCTAAAGATAAGCAGTAGCAAATCCCTTCCATAAACCTCCCAAACAAAATGCAAGCATTAAAAGGCGGGGGGAGGGTTTTAATTGAATTCCCACTGGGACTTGAGTCTGCACTTAAAAGCGGGTCTAGGGTTATCTGTGAAATTTCAATTAAATCAAAAGCTTTGATAACATGATAAGTCACTCCAGAGTTTGGAGTCAAAACATGTTGTTATTTGATCCTCTGCTTGTGTTTCTGGGAACAGCATGCATGAAAGACAGTCAGCTGCAGACTGGTCAAGAAGACGGAAAGGGTGGAAATTAATCTACCAATAGATCATTGTGTCTCCTATAGCCAGACCCACTTGAGTTCTGGTATTTTTTATACATCCTAAGTCCTAAGGAAGGCACCCATTCCTCAAGAGATAGAAGGACAGAGCAAAACATATCATCTTGGATGTGTGCAGCGCTCCAGGGGACAGTTCCCTACTGCCACAAATGTTTTTTTCTTTCCAGGCTTGCTACAACCAAGATTTTAAACAGCAACAGCATTGGGAGCTGAATGCAAAATTCTGTGGACACGAAACACCAAGCCCTGTGTATGTAATGAAATGAATTTCCAGCATAAATCCCTTGGTGGCATGGGGTGAACAGGTGAAGCCAGGCGCACCAACTAACACGGTGTTATGATACAGTCAAGCCAGAAAGGAAGCCCAGCTCTCCACCTAATCCAAAGCAGGAGGCAGTGGCTCTCCAGAAAGATCTGACTTGCTTTACCTGTTGTTCAACACTCTGATTGCTAACGCTTCCTCCTCTCTCTTCAGTGGCAATTGCTGCATGCTAAAGGCAGTACCAGAGACTCTTGGAGTTCAAAGTCCTGTTTACCAAGGAAATATCACCCCTACTTCCCAGTGTTTAGACAGAAATGCTCCACCTTAAATAAATGTGAGATGTCAACTCCACCTGGCCTTTAGTCAACAGCATTAAAACACATTTTAAGCACTGCCTTCTCTTGACATATAGTACAGCCTGATAAAACCCTATCAAATGTAATGGGATGTCTTACATTGCCCCCAACCAGTTCAGAATCGCATATAGGGTTGCACTAGGCACATGTACATGAGAAAAAAACTCTTTTTATAAGCAGTGAGGCTACTGATCCTCAACAGCATTAAAAATAAAGGGACTCTCCAGATAAGCAATGTCAAAATTACATAGCGATCAACAATAGGAAGCACAGAGCACTGAAAAGTCCCATCTGACCCCAGGCGCCACTGGGGGATAATTTATCACTCTGGCAGCAAACACCCCATTGAGCACGTCTGTCCCTAGTGCCCTCCTCTTCAGAGTGAAAAAAGAACTTCATTAAACAATAGTGTGACCATATTAAATATAGACATGGCAATGACAAGTTGGATTCTTCTCCATGACACAACTATATTTGTAACATAAGCTGCCTATTCTTGTTTTTCAGAGACAGGACACACAGAGGACAAGACAGGCTATATTCAATTCTGTCATGTTAGCGAAAAGAAAACTCCACCCCATCTCCTCCTGCCTGGCAGGTCATGAGTCAACGGTGACAGACACCTCAGTGCATTCAATTAACCTGCTAGCAGGGGCTCATGAAAACAAGAAATCCAGATAAGAAGAGGAAGTCCCCATCCCTCTTTCTCTCCTCAGTTCCAGGCTTATCCACAAAGCACAGCAGGACCAGACGCTTCTCTTCCACGTGGACCTAAAGATCTCTTTTGTGTTTAACAGCATGGGTGATTCAACCCTATGGGTTGCCCCTATTCTGGGGCATCAAATCCAGCATCACCAGTCTTTAAACTGAGACTTGCAGAAGATCTTGTGGCACTGAGCCAAACGTTTCTAGAAGGGAAGGCTCAAGGATAACAGGTGTCCCAAATCCTTTACAACAAGCTCGATAACCTCTGAATCCAGTTATTTTCGTTCTGCTCCAATCCTGCCTTGCTAGCCCAGGTTTCCCTCCATGCCAGATGAATAAATTTGTTCTTTTGGCTCCCTAATGGGTTTTGCATATAGAAGCACCAGCAGAACAGGCTTTCCTGACAGATTTTGGAAGAAATGTTTCTTCCAACATTGACTGAAGGAAGGAATTTTATGGGTTAAGTTAAACATTAAGCAAGCTATCACTTTCTAATCTACAAAATAGGCATTGGCAAATTATCAGCAGTGATTGTTCCTTTAGGATATGAACAAAAATTACTGGACAGGAAAAAGGCCCTTGAGCCAACAGGCCTGGCATTTAGCTTTTCTAAAGCCAACATCTCTGCATTTCAAAACACTTCTTCGGTCCCAACTCTTCTACAGAGAAAGAAAAGAAAAATTGTCTTGAATTTGTGCTCATAAACAGTAAACTTTTACTAGCACTGACACCACCGTTGAGTTTGGCCCCAGCAAGGCAGTGTCCGGGGCTGCTGCTAAAGCAGCAGCGTGTCGGCAAGGCTCTGATCTTGGTCACATTCTGATGGAATTTGGATAAGTCTGGTTATTCTTAATTCATCCTGTGCCTGTGACAGCATGCCACTTTTAAACCCTGCAGCATGCTCATAACCAATCCAGGCAAAAGCTATTTCTGTGCACTTGGCTGCCAATGCCAAGTGTCAGTACATTAAACTATCTTTGCTCCTCTCGGCCGTGTGTCCTTTCACAGTCAGACCTATAAAGCACAAGCAAACCCAAATGTGATATTCAAGGCAAGGAATAAAAGCTTTTGCTCTACAGTAACAGCAGTAACGTGTGCTGTTCCAACTGCCATTCTTCTACATCTTTTTTTTTGTGGTTGCTGAGCCTATTTCATTTAATGTGGTTTCTGTTTTCCCCCAGGTTTATTGTTTGGTATTTATCTACATATAATTTCTTTTTTAATTTTCTGGATGAGTAGCAAAAAGATTCAAATCTTCTCTCAGCAAGGCTAAGTTATTTGCTGGTATCACCAATGTTGCAGCCAGTAGCAAATTTCAATATCCTCCATTTGATACTCCAGCCCAAATCATTTATATGTTGCAAACAAAAGGGAAAGTCCCACGTGTAACTAAAGAAGAGGACGAATAATGCATCTGTTATTTCCCTTTTTTTCCATTCCTAGAGACTCCTCCATCCCTCCATTGGCTTAGTTTATTTAAGATAACAATCTCCAAGCAAGACCTTCCCAAAGATCATGATAATAAGCATTGCTGAAAGGCAGCATACACTATTGGGGTATCTAGAGCCCCATCTGAAAAACAGCCAGGTCCCAGAGACTGAGCTCCCACTCTCCAGGTCAGAGGGAGCACAACTGGGAATCAGCCACACTCCACTCCTCTATTTCTGGGGCACAAGGCTGCCTGACCTCTCAGCCACAGATTTATGATAGTCCCACACTATGGGCAGGATACTGTAAAGCACATCTGTGATTTAGAAGCCGAAAAACCATTTTCACCATTTCAAATTTAGGTGCTGAAGCCAAATATTTCTAGTAAATACAGCCCTAAAACAGGCACGTTTGAAAAACTAAACACAGGTGCTCTACTACACTAATTCCCACTGAAATCAGTGAGAGCTGGATGACTAATTAGGAGTAGCCAAGCAAGGCTCTTGGCAAACTCAGCCCTAACAGGTTATTGCATCCTTAGCTACCTAAATCTCAGCAAAGGTGATTAAGTCATTCTTTGAAAATATTAACTTTTTCTTCCCTTCAGAATAGTGGGTCTTAACTGCCTTATCCTGCCACCATCTTTATTCAGAGCTTTTCCTGCTCTGTGTTATAGAATTTACTTCCCAGCTGATAAATTACATAAAAATAAAACTTCCATCTTTTTTCTGATTTTGCATTTCTTAGGGAAATTAATTTCCATTCTGCACCTCTCAAGTGGAATGAATTTCCCTAATATTGAGCAGTCACAATACCACTGCCAAGTGCAGACTGTAACACCAACTGTCATAAAATGGTGCTGACCACATTCCTAAACAATGTGAAAATTAACTATATTAAAATTCCTGTAAGAAACAGCAACCACAAAAAAAGAATGACATCTTTCCTCATAGCACATCTGCTCAGAGAGTCAACTATCAAATGTGTTGGGAAACACAATTCTAAAGGGATGAAATATAAGAGAAAGATAAGAGATGAAATATAAGAGAAAATATTTGTATAATATCAAACAAATCAGAATAAATATAGATATTTTACAGATGAAAAATTTTCCTCCTCTACCAATAGGTAATTGAATTGTTATCGCAGGGCAGATCAGAGTACACTTGGGAAACAGAAGTAGTCATATGTAAACAGAGTCATGCTTATGCATAGAAAGAAGCATATTAGGGAACTCTGCTTTAGCACTGGTAGACTTATAAACTAAAGCATGCTTCCTTAACATGGTCACTGCATTACCCTGGCAACTTCTTTCCAGTTTCCTTATCAGAAATTTGTAATACATGAAGAATAAAGGGAGAATCCAGCCTCCGTTTTACAGTGGCTGCCTGGCATCTGAGGATCTGACTGTTATACCAATATTTATGTGAGAGATACAATCAGTAAAGCCCATAGCTACAGACCACAATAAAGCATTTCTATTCTTCAGTAAGGGCACCTTCACCATTAAGTCCATTTTCTGCATCAACCCTCATAATATTTTGTCATATACCTAATAAGTTCCCTAGTTTTCCCAGATTTGCATATTGTTTGAAAACCACTTTATGATTCTTACAGGAAAAATATTCTCAGGTACCAAACACTGTTTTAAATTCAGCTCTTAGTATTATTAGTGTTGGTTTAAACAGAAGTCTCATTTGAGTCTGCATGCATTTCTGCAGGGGGAGTATTGGAGAACTGAATCATTGGCACTTGATCTGCTTTTTAGACTGGATCCAGACCCAGAAAGAAAAAGCGAACTCACACATGAGTAGTCTGGCTGCGATACTTTGAACGTACCTGCAAAAAAGCCCTAAAAGCAGTGGACCATATGCAATGTCTAACTGATTAATCCTACTCTTTGGGTATTTCTGTTATTTCTAGTAAAAAAAGAATCATTAAAAAAATGGTTTCTGAGATTTTGTTTGTTGACTATGAGCCCTGGCCTGACCTCAGCCTTGAATTTAAATCCCCAGTAGAAGTCTGAAATTAATCCACCTCTGGCTTAGTTATCAGTAATTATAATTATTAACAGAAGTATCCAGTAAATGAATGGCTTTCAGTGACATGGTATTTTAACTTAGAATAATGGATAAATAAAAATGCCCTTCCTCCTTACCTTACAGTATCTTTTCCCATAGCAATGCAGGATCTGGTCCTTACACGGGCATGGTAAAAGACACAAGCCCAGCCATTTGCCTATATACATACACATTTGCTCAAACACTAAAATTCCACATATTACAGACCTAAGCAGTTGCAAACTGGCTGCCCTGGGAACACTGGCACTGGAGCTCCAAACCCTGCCTTGCACATCAGTGCTCCCAGTGTGTGCTGGCTCCTTTACAAAGGCCACGCTTCCACCACGTGAAACAGCCTGAGCGAGCTCCCAGACTATCCCACGGAGGGACTGAGCGTCCTCCTATGGTCTCTCCCATGCAGCACGAAGGAAACCGGTGGCTGGGAGCTATCTGACCTGGAGCCAGCTCCACCAGCAGGAGCAGACTCAAAGGAGACTGTCAGCTGGTTCAGACGCTGTGATTCCTTGAGACATCTCTCCAGCTATCTGCCTGTAAGCTGCCGTACTCGGAAGAGCTTTCATGGGGCTGAAAGGAATACCTTCTGCCTATTGTCGCAGGACTCGAAAGCCTGGACCGTCACCAAAACAGGAAACAGAAAACCTAAGCTGCGAATCCAACTGAACAAATCAGCCAGATTGGAACAGTGTTGGGAAAGCCCAGCTTTTATTACAGCTGGATTGCGGGCTGCTCAGCACTGCGGGCAATCAGAGCACAGCAGCAGTAGGAAATGACCCTGTAGGGAGCAGCCTGCAAGCCAAACACAGCATAACCCGGACAGGACAGTACACAGAAGCAGGGAGGACGCAAGGGTAGGGCAGATGAAGAGTTATAAGGAAGAAGCCAGGAACACATTTGTAAAAGAGCCTAAGGGACTACAGGGAGATGTTGGTTTCTTTTAGGACAATAGGAACAGAAGCGAAGAGCACAGCTTCACAGCCTAATTACTGCAGTAATCCATAAATTACTGCACACGCTTCATCACGAGTCATGGCTCAAAAATTAAGGGCATGGATATCTCCCCGCGCATCCCACCTGCCAGGTAAACCAGACTTTTTTATGCCTCCTCCCTCAAAGTTTAAGCTTCCATGTTTTTCTGGCTGGGAGCACGTGCTCAGTCACTGCTCTACAGACAGGCAATAACTCAGTGGACTCTCTGGGCTCAACAACCCAAAAGCCCATGGGATTAAGGCTACATTCCTGAAAGTTAGTTAATTAAACTCTAGGTCAGGCTTTGTCTTATGAGGCTGAGCTGCTGCAGAAAAACAGAGCAGGTGACCATGAAACTAAAGGCCATTTCATCGTGCAGAGAGGAGACATGAAGGCGGCACAAGCAACTCTGTTCTGCCATCCCTTGGTGGCCGAGTCCCTCGCTTGGCAATATATGTTCTCCTTTAATCCAGCCAGTTGAATGGCATGTCTATGCTGGTATATCAATATATGAACCACCTCTGCACTGAGGGCTAAAAGAAGCAGCTGAAGAAATAGATAAAATAATTAGGGTAGTCTAGATGCTGCCCCCAGGCTACACCCCTACCACCCCCAGTGAGATGAAGGATGGACAATGAGGTCCAGGGAAGACTGAATTCATAGGGCTTGGGCACCACTGGCTCACTGTTTCTGGAGGGGCTTGGCAGAGTAGCAAAATGAGGGAATAAATTGGGGATTTCTGTGGCTGATCGTGCTCCTTCCTGCAGTGACTGCTGAGGCTGAGAATCGCCCTGGAGGTGTCCTTCCCCCAGACCCTACGCAGTGGTCCAGTGAGCCCCAGATCTCCTCCTTTCCCCCACAGTTCACAGAAGAAAAACACTAAGATGTTTCCATTGGCTTTTACATCATCTTTTTGTAGAGACTAATCTTCAGTTTCAACAATACATCTTTTGTGAAGCACTCCCAGCAGAAACCTTAGACACCTTCTCTAAGATCTGTTTGCTTACAGAAGACGAGGTAGGATTTGTTTAAACCCAGCTAGATTAATGTCTTGCAGACATTAGTGAAGTGAGATTTAATCAGGTTATTGCTCTACATTTTCCAGGGAAATAAATCACACATATTACTAGGTTGGAATAAGATGCAAGGCTTGAGCTGAGAACATTTAGCCTTTTTTGTTTTTCCAGGGGGGAAGCGAATGGATAACTTGAAAATTCCTGCAAGGCTGTTGAACAGGGAGCTCAGCAAACGTCCCTCAACGACTTGTAGGAGGGAAAAGAGAAAGCACGCCATAATGGCTAGTGCCAGCCCAGGGGTGGGCCTTGGTCCCCATTCCCTGCCTTGAGGAGGTCCAGTCCTGACCCTATTTTACTCAGGCCTAATGCTCTAGGGTCCATATCAGTACAAAAAGCAGACAGAAGTGTTAAACAGCATTTAAAGCAGATTCCTGAGGTCCATTTGAGATCGTCCAGATGAACTCTCCCATAACCCTGGGGACCTCACTCCTCTTCTGGGTGTCTGTTTCTGCCTGGGACATGGGGATGCCTCCTTGCATCAGAGGGGTGTTGTGGGATCAAGCAACATTTGCAAACCTTCTTACAAAGGATGGAACCTTCTTACTAAATGGAAGCTGTGATGGTCAGCAGGTCTCGAGAGTATAGGTATATCCTGCTGCAATGGTTTCTAAGTTTGCAATATGTGTTTAACAATGAACACGCAACTGTATTTATTCACCGCAGACATTTTTCTAAACCAAAGCTGGCTACAAAAAAACCAACAGAAAACCAGCTCTTTTTTCAGACCTTTGATTTAAAAACTGCTCATTCTCTCATTCAAAAAAGACTTCACTCTCTCTACGCTAGCAGTGTTTTCTTTAATACAAATGCTAATACGTCCCCTTGTGTAAAACCATGTATGTGCAAGAGACAAAGCTGGGGAAATCAAACTGAGTCCTCTCCTCTATACCAGCATGGGAACAGATAGCTGAAGCCAATACAAATCTTTCCACTAACTACAGGTTTGTGTGCGCTGAAGTTCCCAAAACCCAAAAGCTTTACATCCATTTCCCCTTATCTAATGGGCTATGCAAACACTGGAGAAAGCAAATTATGGTAACACAGCCTGCAATCAAGTTTCAAATCATGCGACAAAGCAGCACAAAACACAATGGGACCAAGTCAAAATCTTATTGCGGAGCACAGCAAAATACATCCTGTTCGGTATGAAGGAGAAAAGGAAATATGAGGCGAGGCAGCACAGTTGCTTGTAAATACCCTCCTGCCAACGCTTTCCCTGGATAAATTAGTCCTCTGAACCCTGACTGCATCAGCATGAATCAGTCCGTCTGCTCCAAGGTAAAGGCTACAATTCTGTTTCGTATTCAATGGGAACTCTTTTCCCAGCCTTTTTCTTGGCTTCCTGCTTAGAAAGAATAGACTCTCTAGAGACAATTTTGGATCTGGACCACAATCTTGCTCCCTTCAGATAACTAAGTATCTCTGGGCAGGAGTACATTTAAAGAAGCAGCTGGTAATTATGAGCCAAGTGCTTACTGGTAGGATTTCCCCCTGCTGCTGAGCCAATGCTTTTGGGAACTAAATGACTCTTTGGTGATAATTATCACGTAAAACCCACAAGCCAGGGGAGGTTCTCTCATTAGAACCATCAGCAAGAAACAATGCAAAGGTGGGCGGAGGATGGCTGAAAATTGTGTCTGAGGGTTGCTTGACTCCCCTGTCCTCCACACACCCAATGTGGTTCTACATAATTGCTGGGCATTTTCTAGGTACTGCTTGAAAGCTACAAAATCTTTTCCCACACCTATAGCAGTAATAAAACCAAATGACCTTTTCCTTCCCGCTAATCAAAATGAACTAAGCAGCACTGGAAATCCATCACAGCACTTACTCTTTTGGAGGGTTAAGGTCTTCTGGGCGAGCCTCAAAGAACCTGAAGACTTCATCGCACTGTGAAATGTGAGGAGGAAGTCGAACTAGCGCCTGCAAAACGAAACAGGGAGGGAGAAGCACTTAGAAAAGTCAAGTTCAAAACATGGCCTCAAACATCTAAACTACCAAGCAAAAGGAGGCAAAACAGTCCTGACAGGGGGAAGGGAATACAAAAGGAAAGCATCATGCCTGGCTACTTACCTGAGAAGAATGGAAATACCATGTCTTGACTGCAAATGTCAAGTAGGATGCAATGAACTGAGACAAGCAATGGTTCTTAGAGTCAGCCAATGTAATTCTTTTGCCATGTGTACAAAAGCAGAATTTGTTCCATGTGTGCAAAACCATAACACTGAGTAGATAAGTGTTGTGTGGCTGGGACAGTCTCCACGATATGTGTTTGCACAGCACCTTAAACAGCGCTTAGGTGTTATGCCAATGCATGCAAATTCAAGCAGTGAAGATCTACAGACTCAATACCCGCTAATACAACAGATGAATGTGCTCCATAAAGCTTTCCATTAAGCACTGTCAACAGAAAAAGCAGTTTGCTAAAAAAAACCCCAACAAACCAAACAACAATTTGCTCCTAAGTTAACAGGAAAGGAAGTTTGATTAAGTGACTGGAAAAAAAAAAAAAGGCAGAGAAGCTATTTCTGCATGAAGAAGGATTCACATCACATTGTGGCTAACAATGTCCATGCATTCTGCAAGGCACAGGTACGCAGCACTAATGCATTCAGCAATAGTTAAGTACCATTTGGGAAGCAACCACATTATGTTGCAGCGTACTGGAAAGCGAGACTTCAAACCAATGAGAGAAGCACACAAGGCAGAAATGTGCTATGAATTTGCTGTTCAGAATCTAGAGCTTTATGGTGCCAAAAGAGGCCAAAGAGCTGTCCTCAGCCCACAGAGATGGGACAGCAGCTGTAAGTGACGTGACTCTGAGACTGCCTCCAGAAATGACCAGCAGGAGAGGAAAAGAGGCTGGTGTTCACCTCCTCCTGTGCTAAGTTACATTGAAAATAGGCCACAGGTTAAATATAGACCAAGCTTCTTAGAAGTGCTGTAAACCTGTTTGACAAAATGAGATTGTCTGGCTCTTCTGCTACTTGAAAGTAGGACAAACAGTCTTGAAAGATGGATGAAAAACTGCACCAGAGCTAAATGAAGGTGCATTAGGGCGAACTGGTTATACTAACCCATGAGACATCTGATTGATCTTGGTCAGACACACCAGAAGGCCCAGCCAAAGCATGAAGGCAGGATAGGGCAGCTGGTTACCCTCACGGCTGTTTTTAACCAGGCTTTCGAAGTCACCAGATTTGTTTCCAAGACCACTCCTGCTTGGGGATGTCAAGTGAAAGAGCTGAAAAATGAAAAAATCCTGCTCTGAAACTGCAGGTCTCCAGTATTAGATGATGAGGTCTTGTTTTGAGGTGACCTGAAATTCAGAGCCAAGTACTTCCACACCTACAGCTCTCCTTTCCCTGGTGGAAGCATGTTATAAAAACACAAGGAAAATCCATTTGATATAAGCAGGCTTGTGAAGAATGAGGCCCTGGCCTTTGGTCACATGCAACTGCACTATAGAGTGGAAAGAGACACCTCGCAGTAAGGGGGCAGTATCAGATGCAGAAGCCGGGCAATAGCCTGGCAGATCCAAGTGCTGGGGCATGTGTACAGAGCACGGCTGGTTGCTGCACTATCACAGGATGAAAAGAAACAGGTGGAAAACTCAAGTGCTTTAATTTGAATGAAGGATGCCCTGGTCCCCACTGCTATCCACTCAATCTTGCCTAAAAGCGTAAAAGGTGTGAGCTCTCTGCCCTTATTCCAAGTGCGCATAAATGCATGCATCCAGATGGCAAATCAGGACTAACACTGGGAAGTTAGGAACTGCCCGGGAATAGTAACAGACACAGCATGTTGAAAGACAAAGAGTAATGCCTCACCAGCACAGGCTAGCAAGGACATAGACAACATTAAAAGCACGTTTTGTTCATCTGCATCTCAAGCAGGAGACAGACTTACATAGAGATGCAATGCTGTCTAACCAACAGTGGATGGAGCTGAGATTTAGTGATGGCTCTATTACTAACACCCTTCTCAGTTCAGGCAGGTTACTTAACCTCCTTCCATCAAATTCAGCAGGGATAAATCTTCAGTTACCCATTTACAATGCTGAGCAATAACACTTACCTAATCTGCAGAAAGGTTATGAGGCTCAGATATTTAATATCTACAGTGTGTATTGAAATCTCAAAGGGCTTGATCTTGTGCAGTCAATGAGGCAAGAGCAAGCACTGCAAATGATATGTATCATTACTAGAGAAACACAAATACCCAAGTTATACCTATCGCAGGGGGTCCTGGACATCAGACACCTTCTCAAAGAGTCACCACTTCCCTACAGGTCGCAGGTGTTCACCCTTCCCAAAAACCAGGCCACAGATGTCAATACTGAGCTGGAGCACAGAGCAGGTTTTCAGTGATGGAGGAGCACAAATCCTACCAAGCTGCCATGGAGATATGTGTTTCTAAATCTTTAGAAGCCTTAGGAAATCTGCCCCCCCGAATCAGTGGTCCCCTGCCTGGAAATATCCAGGAGCACTGTGGTCCTGCCAGGCTGGGGAGGGGTAATTGAAAAGCACACCCGTGACTCCAGGCTTTCACAGGCAGTGGATAAAAATCAGCCGAAGCCATTTCCACACCCAGCCATCCACCCTCCCACCCTACGGACTTGGCAGCCCAGGGGCAGGGCAAGCTCTCCTGCTTCTGAATCACCTCCCAAGGTACTGCAATTTTCAGCCCAGTGCACAGAGGTGAAATGAAATCCACTCGGTAGTAACCTGCCATTGCATGTTTTTCGGGGAACTCAGGTGTAAGTCTGCAGCTAGTCAATTTTTCCTTGTTTTGCTTAAGGAACAAAGCTTTAAGAAGGGGTAAGAAATGCTAAGAAAGTGCAAACAAGGGAGTAAAACCAGGCAGAGTCGGTCTATTGATTTTGGACAGTGGCAGGGAGCAGCAAAGCTTTTTTGAGAAACAAATGTCTCTTCAGTAAACACGCAACATCCACCCAGGAGCAAGCCAAGTCCAACGCAATTCCAGCAAGCGAACAGAAAGTGCATTGAGGAGATGAGGGACACCACTGTCACTCTGCAAGGGGAAAATGCAAGTTTCTGGCATTTCCAGCAAGACAGTTCCAGGGCAGAGCTGCAACAGCCTGAAGGAAAGACTGCAGGGTCAAAGAAATAAGGGTAAAGAAAAAGAGGAAAACAGATGGTGAAAGGATGGAAAGGATAGGGAAGCGACATTATTCCTGGGAAGTGGAAACCAGAGCTAAATGCACACAGCTACAAACAGTAAGCATCCAGAAACAGCAAGGAATTTGCACAGGAAAGGTGAGAGATAAAAAGTGCCAGCAAGCAGAATTCAGTCTTGCACAACCACCAAGTATTATCAGTAATAGCATGTTTCCTTACTCGGCATGCAAAGGCGGACGTGCACTGCTCAGACCTCACATGTTCCTTAGGAGGTATGCTTTCATGTGTTATTTCAGCCTGTGACGATGTCTGTCTCTGTATTACAGGTTTCAGACAGTCTTGCAGAGTGGATGATTCGAAAGGCTATTAGAAAAGCTGTAACACCAGGCGGGGTGTGAGCAAGCAGCCCTCGGCACTGGGGACGGCCAGCTACTCACAGCACCAGCTCATCTGCAGGCAGGCTGCTGCATGCCGCGCACAGCACTCGAATCAGAGCACCAGGCACAGGCAGGGGTTCATCGCTTAACGTCATGTGGACTGCAGACAGCCCCGTGGGACTACGTCACAGCTCAAAGGCTCCACGAAATACATGCACGTGGGTACAAAACTGTGCAGGTACATGTAAGGATGCACTGAGTGCTCTGTGTTGCATTTATGCAGATACATTTATAAAGAACAGGCACACAGACATGTATATGTAGAGCTATACAGCGCGCGTGTAGGTATGTGATAGTCACCCCACTGAACTTTTTATGTCTAAAATGGGAGACTGGTCACACTGGTCTATCAAGCTGTACAATCGCTAGAGAAAGAACGGCACCTTCAGGGGGTGCTCTGCCTATCCCACCACATGTCTAGCTCTGGGTGGGGTGAATCATTGACTGTCTCTCCCCGCAGCCCATTGAGGGAGTTCAGATATATCACTCTTGGATCCCTAATGTTCAGTGAGGTTAATCCCGGCTCTGCACACAAATACACAGAGACAGCTGACCGTACTGCATAGTTGTGACTCCCTGACTTTTCATATTAAGTGTCCTGTTCTCAATTGTTTATCATTTCAATTAACATTAATCATTAGTGCCAGACATTTGGGAATGGCAATGAGTCCAGCAAGGGGCAAGGTGCAATTAAAATAGTTCATTTCTCAGAAGAGAGAAATAAATTGTTTCACCTAAGTGAAAACCCTTTCCATTTCTGTTTTGTTGAGAGCCTCAAGTAACTCTTAAGCTTGAACCCAAAGCACTGAAGTGTGGAGGTTGGATGGCAAACACTGAGTGTCAGACAGAGACATGGATGAAGAGTACATGGTGGTGACTCAGACTGAAGAAGAAGTGGGGAGATGTAGGAATAAGTAAAGAGCTGAGGGAAGGAAAAAAAGAGGGTGCAGAGTTTTGGAAGTAACTGGGACATAGTTCTGGGCCTCTGACATGGAGGGACCATAAGGCAATGGAAAGGGAGGCTCTACTCCAGGTGCTGAGGGGCACTGCAAACAATTAATTCTCATTACTGCAGCTGATCTAAACACATCAGGATTCTGAAATGTAGATTAAAAAATGACAGTTAAAGTTTGAAAGTTTTTCATTTAAAGTCTCATTCTTGACTATGACTAACTATTACTCCATCTTCAGTCAGCACCAGCTTAGTTGTACAATGGATAGAGACAGAAACGTCTGTGTATCTGTCTTGACAGGTTCAAGGATTAAACCTTGAAAGAGAGGCAGGACTGAGAGACCAAGAGGCAGGTAATTATGTTTTTGAAGTGTGGTCTCTCTCACTGTGGACATTAATAAAAGAATGACCAATATTTCCTGGCACTGGTGTGACTTGCTCATCTAATTCTTATTTAGGTGGCGTGCATTTGGGTACTCAAGCCACACTACAGAAAAGCCTCTTAGAAGTAGAAGTAGTAAGCTTCTACTTAAATCCACCTCCAGTTGGGACAGCAGGAAGGCATGTGACAAATTCAGGTAAGTCTTTATGACAATGAGACTTCACAGCTTCCCTGCACAAAGATGCTTCCCTCAATTAGGACCAACACACACAAAGACGCAAGTCTGCGAATGCTGGCCTGAGTCTTCCCAGAGGGCTGCGTAAGGAGAGAGCAGTGGTTTTGTGAACCACCGACCTCAGAGGTCCTTCTTGAACACAGGATGGTACATACTGGACAAGCACACACCAGAGGTGTGTTTGAGAGATCAAAAGCTTAATAAATAAAATGCCCCTGGCAAGGCAAGGCTATGAAGTTGCTCTTTCTTTCACATTGGCAAAAAGTCCTAAACAAATTAAGAAAACCAGGCCCAATGAGCCCAGAAGACCTTAAATCACACGAAACTAATTCCAAGCCTACAGTTAAGAGGGAAATCATCCAGAGATACCAATTCCAGTGGGCAGCACACATTTACTGGCAAAACACAGTTTGTTTGGTAGTTCACTCAGGTTACCAGTAAGGACATCCAGACCCTGCACTTTCATGTTTACAGATAAGAAAAGTCCTGGATATCTTCCCCTGTGTATCCCACTCCTCTGTTTTTCATTGCAACTTCAAAGTTTCTTGCGGCCTTAGCAAAACCACTGGCCTAATTACCTCTGTGATGGCATTTCTCTAAGCTGGTACAATGCAATGAAGAATCACCCAAGAGTGAGGGGTCAGGAGGCCCACGCTGTAGGGTCCAGAGGGCTGATGTCCCTGATACATAACATTCTGCAGACCTCCCCTTATTGCCAAGTATCCCCACAAACTCTCAGACAGCCTCTGCCTGTCACTGCTCCTACGCCCGGTGCCGGAACAACACCACATCCAAACAGCAGAAGTCAGACCTGCTTCTCAGCCACGCAAATCACCACGCTCTGTCAGAGACAGTCTGCAAAAACAAAACAACAAATGGTCGAACATTTGCACTGCTCATTTGCCAGTGCCCATCTGCGCTTTTTCTTTCCAGGGCAGGTGAAATGGATGGAGAACCCTCATCTCGCAAAAAAATTACCATGAACTTTGCATCCAAACCTGCCTCCCTCCTCTGCTTCCTCAGAGATTCCAGTGGACAAAGGTCTATTGACTCATTTATTCATTTTATTATCCCATGTCAGATTTTCTCCACCAACTTCACCCACATCATTCCAGCATAATTCTCTAAATTTTTCAAAATTAAGCATGTTGTCTGCCTACTCATTTTAGGACTAGCATGGGCCATAAGCTTTGCATTCTTCTTTTATAGCAGCAGGACTGAACTTGTCAAAATGATGCTTTTGCTCTGCAGTTCTATACAATTCTCTAAAGAGTCAAAACATCCACTGGACAGGAGAAGAAATGCAGAAAACAGCTCACACCTCCAAAGAGGTGGGCATGATCCCACTCTCAAGTCATGCGCATGCACCAGTAGCTGTTACAGAGTAGGAAACAGTAGTGAGTAAGATTAATTTACTAGTGTGTGGGGGGGAATTCCCTTCTTATACCAAGAGAGTATTCAATGCATTTTACTTCAGCTTTCTAGAAGTTAGCACTGGAGCTAAGCAAGTCACTCAGGTTCCCTCTGTAGTTACAGCTGAATGGAGAGAGACCCTATGTCTGGTTTAGGCTGGTGAAATGAGGCCACTCTGGTTCAGACTCACCACCTTTCTGTTCCCAATTCACAGCTTTCTGTCATTCCTACTTAACTTCATATTGGGATGGAAAGATTACAGTAAGATTATGAAAGTCATGTTCCCAGAAACGTTATAAGTGGTGACCTTCAGCAAAGGTAGAAAGAAAGCATTTCTGAATTTTAAGCCTCTGCTAAGCCCCAGAGATAAAATCCTGTCCCTGCTGAAGGTCAGTAACAGAACTACCATTGACTTCACTGTACCAAGAAGCTCCCATTCTACAAGCTGTTTCCCTAAATTCTTTGTACCTTTGAAATTCAGTGCCTGATTTTCATCATTATTTTCAGTCTTGTGGACTTTCACATCCTGGGCCAGGTTTGGAACAGCAATAACATAAGATAATCATTTTTTGAATAAATGAAAATTGGATGAACCATAAATGTTCAAAAGAAAAACTTATTCTTACAAAATGCGCACACTTAGAAAGGTTGGGAGAGGTATGAGTTGCAACTCTCAGGTCCCTCTGTTTATTTACACAGGTTACCAACTGTGTGCTGTGGGATTTAAGATTGACTGGGTACGTCCTGTGCCAGGCAAGTAAAGGAATGCCAAACTTTTTTCCCATCCCCTGCATTTGACTCCAAATCCATGCCCAGACATTAATTTGTCCCCAGTGTGGATGGTAGGCAAGCTTGTGCCCACTCTTCAAAAACAGTATAGAAGTAGCTATGATGTCCTGCCTTTCACCAGACCCAGTTATGGGCTGATTTCTTCACCCTCTGCTACAGCTTCCTCCTAATTACAGAGAGTAAATGAAGATGGTAGATGGGCCAGTAATGGCCGAAGCACTCACCTACCTGCAGCCCAGACCGTTCAGGCACAACCACAGTCATATATGCTCCAACAAGATACATCCCAGGGGGATGGATGAGTTAGCTAGGGCCTTCCTTCCTCAAAGACCTGACACCCCATGCAGAAGGACACTAAGGAGGATGTAGCCCTCTTGAAGTACACACAGACACGAGATGCAGTGCCTGCTCTCAAGCTTTTCAGTGACTACAAGCCTTGCTCTCCAGTGCCATTCAGATCTAAGCAATTTAAAGACAAATTACAGTAAACTGCAAATGAAATAAAAATACACTACATCAGGCACAGATGAGCCAGAGATGACTGGAAGGTGGGGTAATATTCTGGAGAAGTCACTATAGGTTTGTCATAGTCATTGCTGGGCACCACTGTGGCTGCTGCTGGAGACAGGAAACACTGGGCTGGGGAAAACTGGGCTAACCCAACACGGCTGGGTCTATGCTCATAAAAGCAGTGTCTATTAATAAATAGGTTAAGTAAACAGCTTGGCTTTGGGGAAGCATCCAGCGATGTCTCCGAGCTGGGCAGCAGCAGTAGATCTGCCCCGTAGCATCTGAACCAGAGTGAACTGAGCCAGACTTCTCCAGGAGAGAAAAAAAGGAGGCGAGAAGGAGGGCAGCAATCACAGCGCCGCAGTGTCAATGAACGTGCCAGCGGCCGACGCCACGACATATCCCTCGGCTGTGACCGGCAGGGCACCAGCGGGCCCAGCTGGGTCAGGTCGGGTCTGTCTGGGGCGCGGACAAAGGGGTCCCAGAGAAGCAGCTGTCCCCCTGGCATAAGTCACTGCTTTCTCCTCTGCGCATCTGCTGGGTGAACCCTGACATCAGCCCTCACCACTCCTGTCGCCGGCAGTTCCTGTCTGAAGGAGGGCCGCTGGGGACGCAGTGAGACCCTACGTATTTTAAAGAGAGCCATTCGGCCACAGGCAGGAAGACAGTGCATTAACTGTCGCACAAGAAAGACTGATCTCATGAGATAAAACTTTAATCGCAGCTTCCTCGCCCAGGGGGGTGCAGATGGCATGGGTTTCACACACCCCCCACACCCCCCCACACTCCCCGCTCCCCAGCATGCCTCAGGCACTTCAGCGATCTGCTCCCAATTTTGGATGAGCAAATGTCTGACTGGAGAAGTTCTTGGGAATGTATTTTTTCCCCTCCACCTGCTCTTCTGGCTTTCTAAAAACGGAAAGAAAACCCCATGGGAAATAAGAGAGGAAGTCTGGGGTTTAAATTATGCACTGACGTGCTCGATACCTCTACAAAAACTGGGTATCCGCCTTGCTTAGAAATGACTTTTAATCTACTGTCAGAGGATTAGTTATCATCAAATCATAAACTCTAAGCTAGAAAGGAAAGATTAGGTGACTTAACCTTCTTCTCAACACAGCTGTGCTTTTCTGTCCTGCAATAAATTTCCAGGCTTTCACTCATCTGGAGCAGCACTCCTGGAAGCCACCGATCCACCCCAGTGCTGCACCAGCTGGCACTGTCCCTCGTGTGGCACTGGGGGACAGATGGGCAGGTAACAGAAGAAAACGCCATCTTAGTTGTGCCTCTCTGCCTGCTCAACTCTTGCGTTTATAGAGGCTGAAGTAGAAATAAAATCCACATTTCGGCCAGATGAGGCTTATGGCCTTTACTGAATAAATGAGGTACCAATCCGGTGCATAAAGTTTGCAGGCTAAAATGCTGCAAAGACCCTGGGAGCAAACAGCAGCCTGTTTTCATCTGCCCTGGTAGTCCCTGCGGCGTTTGGGAAGGACCATCCTTACGAGGGACACAACACAAATGAAGCTCTTAGTAGTATCCCGCAGGGAAAGCCCAGTGTTGGTGGTGGCTATGAGCCCCCAGGCAGCAGGGCTGCCAGACACATCCCCGGAGCTCTTACCCTGCAGTACTCGTCGATGGGCTTCAGCCTCTTCACAGCTACGTCTCGGACATGGCTCCTCCGGAACAGGATCTTGCCTGAGGAGGGAACAGATGAAAGGGGAGGGTTAGGGGCATCGCCTGCCACGCGGGGTAGGGCAACGGCACCGAGCAGAAAGGTCAGCAGGCAGGGTTCCATCCCCGGCTCCAACCACAGCTGTCGGCAGTGCCGGTGGCTGAGCTCTGCAACCCCATTACGTCCCCAGTGGAGGAGTTCCAGCACTGGAGGGGTTCACACAGCAGCTGCGTTGTGTGACTGCAGTCCCCCATCGCTACAAGACAGACAGGACGGCACGCTCGGAGGAGGTGTGAGGGGCAGATCCGCTCCTGCCCTCAGAGCAAACTGCACAGAAACAAACACACTGCGGGGCAGGCAGCAGAGGGACACGGGGCAAAAGCTATTACAGGAGCATGGCACCTCCTGCAGCTGGACGCTGCTGGTATTAAGTTTGCGCAGGAGATGCTGCACACGGCCAACAACTACCGCAGGCACAGCAGCTCTCTGAAACCTCAGCGACTGCCACCAAAGTCCCGCTTGTGGGAGCCACCGAAAGGGGACCACAGTGGCTCAGGTGGCAGAGGGAGTTTTTCTGATTTCATCCTACAGATAACGCAAGAAGTTTTGGTTCCCTTTTAGAGGTGGCATTATCCTGGAATGGACCAACATTATGTTATGACTCTTTTCTACTTTGCAGCTGCTTTGGCATGTCCGTGCTGGCAGCACAGGGAGCATTGCTGGGGTGGGATGTGGGCTCCATCTATGCCCCATGCCTGCCCACTCAGCTGCCTCCCACTGTGGATGCTCCTGCCCTTGCAGGCGGACAAACCACACAGCCAGCTCACGAGCAAATACAAGGCTGTTGGTGACAGAGCCCTTATAAATCTACAGAGGGAAACCAAATAATAGAAGAAAAATAAACAAACTCTCTTTTTTTGAAAGTAAAAAAAATAATAACCTCAGTGTCCTTACTGGATGACATATCTGCAAGCAGTTAAGATTAAATAAACAGCTCGGTTTTGTGTGAAACTGATTGTAACAAAGTTTATCAAAATAATCTAGGAGCTGAGTTTCCCCACACACAAGGATGTCATAGAGTTGGTATTTTTTTGGCTAGAAGGGATTATATCTTCATAGCCTTTTTTGGTGGTTTTCTTCCCTTTTTCTTTTGTCCTGTATTTCTTTTAATGTAATGAGACAAAAAAAAAAATTATATGTTCTCCTTGTGGTGGAAGAAAACAGTATCTGCCAGCATTATTTAGTCCATGAAATGCCTACGTAAAAGAACCACTGACATATATACCACCCCTGCTCCAAACTTCTTCTGCCAACAGGCAAATAAGATACTGATCCATAGATCATGGGATAAGAAAATGGACTAGGAAATGAAATCAGATCCAAAATCTGAATATGTGGCTTTGATTTTGTCAAGATTACACAAGCTGCGAGGTTAATGAAATGGCAGCCTTTAACAGTCCAGTAGCAGAGGCTCTAAACCCTCCCAGATTCTGCCCCTTTTGGTTGCCTTTTTCTCCACAGCTGCTAATCTGGAAGGTGTTAAAGCCTTTTGTTTCAGACAGGAGAAAGTGGTTTATCTCCATCCCCAATTCTGGCAACAAAACAGTTTGCCCTGTGAGGTAAAGCCATTTCCTAGTGCCATAAATTTATCTCTCTGGGTTCCCTATGGTTATCTCATTACAAAGCTGGTGCTGAGCCATCCCTGTAGGATGCGATGGCATGCAGTCGCAGACCACAGGGAAAATCTTCAATAGGTGTCCGAGATGTTCATCTGAGCTTTAGCGATTTAGCCAAAGGCTGCTGCAGAAGGAAGGTGGCACTTCCATCTCCCTGCACCGACTGACTTTGGACACACCAAAACCTTGCTGCGTTCCTGCTTCTCTGTCCAGTAAATGGGGAGAACTACCTGCATTTCAAAACACTTCTTATTATTTCTGATAGCCTCTAGGATCACACTGTACTTGTACTGCATAACTGCAGTAAGCTGCTTTTTGTGGGGGAAGAGGTGTGGAGATAGCTGTAGAGAAAAGACTAGCTCCTTTCCCAGTGCTCCAGAAATGCAAGTGTGGGAGATCTTGGTATTTATTTGCAACTTTTATAAATATACTGCAAAGAGAAAGCAACATTTTAGAAACATTCTCACTTTCTGGCTTTCCTGTTTTCAGTTCAAGCCATGAGTCAAAAGTCGAACTGGTGTCCATATAAAAACATAAAGGAGCCAAAGACTTAAATACATTAAAGATCTCCTGTAAATGCAGTTCAGCTTTCCTAAAAGGACAGTTTACAGGGAGGCCCAGGCTTCAAAGTAACATAACAAATGAAAGACTCAAACATAAGAAACAAGATAAATATAATAAAGAACGTTATATTAAACACAGAGTACAAAAAAGACCCCAGGATATGATGAGTCTTAATTCAGTCCTTAAATGGAGATGGAAAATATCAGGATGACTGTGGTGTTAGGACAAAGCAAAACCCAAAAGGTGCTTCCATTTTTATCCTTTCAGAAAAAGGAAGATTTTCCCTCTGATCCTGGAAGCTGGAAAAGGCTCAACGAGGTCTGTGGGGAAGGTCTGTAGTTGCGCAGTCCAGTATGGTACTCAAAACTGAGATCTGGAGAAGGCTGAGTAGTTTAGAGCACCATAGAATAGCAATCAACAAAGAAAAAAGCAAGAATAAAAACAAGGACACTCTGCAAGCACATTCAGTTCTGGTGGGAAGCAAGGAGGGATGCCCTTACAAGTCCTGGGGTCCTCAGGCAGAGAAGTCTCATTGCCCAGGGTACTGAAGCACCTCTTAGGAGGGACAACTTCCCAAATGCCCAGCTTCTCCCCTTTTCTGGGAAGACAGACTGTGCTGACAGAAGCTCGGCCAAAGCCATCATGACCAACCTGCAGGAACCACTGCAGATCCAGTACGAGCTACTATTGCTTTCTCCAGTTCCCCCATTTCCACTGGTCTTCCTCTGAAAGCCAGGGAGGTCCCATGGGACTGGAAAAGGAACGTAACCTGAGAGACCCATGCTGCACACTCTTTACACTCTCCAAGTGGGTGCACTGGACACAGACCCCATTAATGAAAAGCTTTGCCTAATGAGGTAGCTATGGTCACCATAAAGAAATAAAGAGCAAGGCAGAGAGCCGAACAGCGGGGCCATGTAAGAGCCAGTGAGGAGCCCTCAGGACGGCAGTGGAAAGGAGCATTTCATGCAGCCCTAACATGAAGCAGGGAAGTCCTGGGGTGGCCGGTAAATGCAGAACAGCCCAGGCAATTTCCTTGCGAGGGTGGAGTACTGGTTTATGTGCTGCTTGGCTTTTCCTCTGGGTAGTTTCCACATCTCTAAGGAAGGGATCTACTTCTACGTGAGAACATACAGTGCTGCTTCCTCTCTCCTGAATTTTACTGCAGCTCTTTTAATCCTCCTCAGGCACTACATCCCCCTTTTACAGAAGGACGAGCAGCTTTTTAACCATGCTACAGCCCAGCTAGGAAGCGAACGGGAAGTCTGTCTTAGACTCAGATGTGAAGCTATAGGCTATGCAGGACGGTGCTGCCTCTTGCAAATACTTCATTCACCAAAGTGCCAGGCTTGGACCAGGCCAAGGGGGGTCTGGCACATGTTAGGAAGGACTCCAAGGACTGCAGCACTGGGAAAGAGAGATGTGGGGAAGACACAGGACTCCAGCCCTGCTGCTAATGCAGGATAACAATATTTATTTTTATCCTTTTTTCTTTAAAGAAAATATTATTCCTAGGAAATTAATGTGGATAAGAGGCAAAGTATCAGGTTTAGCATTGTAGGGGCATCTCAAGTCATCCCTTCATCTCTCTGTGTGTATGTATATATATATAAATATAGATGTAGTCTTTAATTCTGCGACCACACACCTCTTCTCCCACAAGACCTCAGTTTCCTCCTGTATACACAGCGGGTGCACAAAGTGGGAAGAATGAAGCTATGCAGGAGACTATCTGGCAGCTGCTGATTGTGCAAGCTTAAAGATATCCTCTGAATATCACTTTATTGCTGTATAACCTCATACTTGGAGTAGTATAGATTTTAACAAGTGCCATGGACCCCAAGAACAAACAGGCCTAAAAGCACCCCAACACTCTGGTGCTCCCATTAGCCTACAGGTCTGGGCTGAACGCACTCCAGAAGGATCCATAGCCTAATGCTTTGTAATGGTCAAGGACATAGTTTGTGCAGGGAAGAAGCCCAGCTCCTGGTGGGCTTGGTGACACTGTGGAGCACAGTCTGGAGGCAGGACAGCACCAAGCATCACTAAGCAGAGAAGCACTAGAAGTCCCCAAGGGGATGCCTAGCAGAAGAATCCAGTCTTTCCTTTTCAAGGGAGGGGGACATAAGCTATACAGTCCCTACAATCACAGCAATTGCCAGCTGTCACAGCAGCTACTGACCTAGACCGGTGATTTGTAAGCTCTAAGACAGTCTCTGAAACAAATCTCCTTATCACACCTTTCGTTGCCAAGGGGAGGTGCTGCCTATCTAGACCTCAAGACCTTCTAGAGAATCATGTCTTCATGATCTTCCCGCCACTGTGCCAGTGGCTCAGCCCTGAGCCACCAGCTCTGCTGCTCTTGGAAGCCAGGCAGTGAGTGGGAGCTGCGGCAGGGGCAACAGGGAGGCAGGGAAATTGCTGTTTAGCTCCTTTCCAAATCTACCAGAGAACAGATACACCTCTTGCTCTTACTCTCTGATTGCTGAGCTTGAGTCTCCTTTCAAGGGACATCTAGGTGACGGATTGGTCTAAGGACACCAGTTGTTTCATGCAAGAAGCATCTGTCAGAGGTCAGGAAGAGCCCAAACCCGCTGTCAAAGGGACAATGGACAAATGCATATTCACATTTAATCTTCTACTTCAAGTACCATCAGCACACTTCAGAGGGCAATACCTGAAGCTAGCCATATGATAAATATTCAACAGCAGCCAGCCTGAAGACTAATGGGTGCATTAAAATACTGTAATGTCTCATCTGATTAAAGAGACATGTGCTGCCTCTGACTACAGAAGCTACACCTGCGGACGCTCTGTCAGTCAGCTGTCTCCTAAGAGCAGGGAAAAGCTCCTGTTTCTGCCTCTTCATGTTGTTCTTGTTACTGTGCTATTGGTTCTCTCCTCTTTTTACCCAAGAACCTGGGAGGTACCAGATCTGTATATGTATATTGCCAAGCAATGTGTTCCACCTTACATCAACTTCTCAGAGAGAGAGTTTGCTTATGAGATGAGGTCAGACTCTTTTTGCAGTTACACTGGGGTTGCATTGGTAAAAAAAGAGTAAAGAATTTAGCCCTCATGCAGTTACAAGTTCTCCTTTCAGGCTAAGCAGCTTCCTCCAGTGTAACTAAAACCATTTTGCCGCTCAAGTATTTTTATGAAGGCTTCTACTCCTTACACATAGTTGTTATTATTATTTTTATACACTGAAGAAGCACAGATGTGCAATCAGATATGATACAAATTCCCCTTAACCCATTTAAGCTGTGACATCCACCTCAGGGTCTTGCCCAAAACTCTCAGGCACCTGTCACACAATGTAACCCCCAAATGGAGCATTTAAATACACACTGCCGCCTTGCAACATAAAATAGGTAATTCAACAGCACAAAACTATGGGAGAGAAGAACAATTCTAGTTTCTCATGGAAGTACATGTGATTGTCAACCAGATGGCAATCTAACAGTGGCCAAAAATAGGTGTGTTCCTTACAAAATAATGTCTTACTTTTACATGGGGATCCCAGTTTCCATGGATTGTTTCACCCATAATTTCCTGCAGTCAGAAAGCCAATGCCAGGGTCCTAACACTGATGGCATTTGGTCCTGACAAAGAAAGGGGAGGGAAATGATTCATAGTGTTTCCACCAGTGGGAGAGGGAAGGACTTTTTTAATAAGTAGAAACTCATGACAGAGTCAGAACTGTTGGCTGAACTTGGCTGCCAAAGGGCCTCAGTTGATAAAGGCCTTTGCTAATCAGCAGGAATTACTATGGAAGGTGACAAGAGGTGATGGAGACAGATGGGGCAGCCAGGAAAGCCAACACAAGCAGTAATAATACTGCCCTGAGATATGGGGGATGGTGGGGAGAGTGTCCTTCTGCACTTGGATCCTGTTTTTAATGTGCATAAGCTGCAATGTTAAAGAAAATCACCGAGAAGCAATAAAGCATGGGAAGTAACATGGCTTGTATAAAAGAATATCACCAGGAAGAGGAATTAGAAGTGATAAGCAGAATATGTCTTATGTGAATAATTACAAGGGGAAACCAAAGACAGGTAAGAGGTGAGACTAGATTCCCCACCAGCAAAGAGCTCCTAACTCTGAACCTGGCTGCCTTCCACTGTCTGTCTGTAGGGGTGGCTAGTATCCTCCAGGGGCAACAGCATCAGCTCTAGAACAGCTTTGCTAGTACAGACTTTGGGAATTCAAGCACCAGGCACAGCTGGAAGAAGGAGAAAAGCCACGAAGCACCGATGCTGAAATGCAGGAGTGACAGATGGGGGCCACGGGGTGCAAATCTCAAGCTAACAGCTCTGTTACTGTTTGTACAACGTTTTGCATAAGCCAAGAACTACTTCATGTTGCTCTATGTCCTGCTGCTATCACCCAAACAACCCATTGCTCCTCTAATCTCCTCTTCAGCTGCCCCAGCTGCAAATCTCCCACCTCTCCAAAGCAAGGCAGGAATCATGGTGCAGGAACATTACTCAGTGTTTGGTCTGGAAAGTGCTACAAAATTATCCTTTCAGTTTTCTCACTGTGGGGCAGCTCTCTGTGCATTGGTCTGTATGCACTAGCAAACCTGAAGAGATCCATCACCTTGCTTAAACCAACTTTACCACCAGAGTACAGCAAAGTAAAGCATCTACCCCACACAGGAGGATCCCAGTGTGAGCACAAGTCCCCAGATCCCTTAAAACTGAACTTCCCAGTCTGTTGCAAAATGTTGGGAGTGTTGATGCAGTGAGTGAAGTCTCCAATTTCCGCAGTGAAATCGGTGCCTCCTTGAACTACACAGCTCAACTTCCCCAAGGTGGAAAGTGAACTCATTTGTAATTACTGGTTGCAAGCGGTACATTAGCCTGCAAACAGCCAACTGCTTTTAATTGCAGAAAGCAGTCAGTTTGTCCAAGGGGAGAGGGAGAATGGTATTTATACCTGCAGCCCACAACACCGGCAACTAACACACCCTCACCCAGAGGAACCGACCTGATGATAATTCTGTGTCTCAGAGATGAGAAGCCAAAAGAGGGTCACGTTTTCAAAACATCCGAGAAACCCTGCCTTAGGAAACAGCACGGCTTCCTCACACGGAGGATGCAGGAGCGTCCCCCTCTTTGCATACAGTCTTTGCTATGCTGGGAGCAGAAGGCACAGAAAAACAGGAAAGCTTATGCAGATCCAAAGCATCACCCTTGCCTATGCATACTTCTTCCCTAAGACAAGAATCTGCACACTTACAGATCCACTGCTCCCTGCATTTTGTTGAAGGTCCTCCAAAAAGATCTGTTTCCAAATTTCTAGGACCAAATCATCTAACATGAGGAAACATCAGGGCTTAAATAATGATCAAACTATCTAGACCCTATACCAAACTGATCAGAGAAATGTCAACCACTACGTCTCATCGCTGAAACACTTGGTTTGCCTCCTCTATCAGCTGACGCCAGTGTCCTGCTTTCACCTAGGCAGTTAGTGGCTCCTAACCTGTAATCGACAATTCACTAGTGGTCCCCAAACAGTCTGCAGAGCTATGGTCAAGAGTAACTTTCACTCCATGACCAGTGTAGAAATTATGTGGATCACTGGACCTTGGTCCAACGAGTTTGGGAACCAGCAGCCCCTGTTCACATTACATATTTTCTGGTGAACATGCTTGTATCATATGAGCTACTCCAGCTCCTGACCCCAGAGTGGGAAAAGGCAAGAGTCTCTCAAATGCCTTTGTGCCACCTTAACCATGAAAAATGCTCTTCCTGAAGAACAAGACCATGCCCCTGTAGCTACACCAACTAAACTCTTCCTCTGCTCTTTCCAAAAACACATCAAGTACCACCTTGCTTACTCTAATCTGCTGAAGTCAATAAGAGTCTTTCTACTGACACTCGGTGGTATGGACCGTCAGGGAAGGACCATATGGTCCCACCTCAATCTTTTAAAGCAGCAGCCTTAACAAATTGAGCCTATTAAAACACTTGCACTGTCTTACAAGCTCTTATGAGACTTGTCATTAATGCACGCGCTAGTGTGACACTAAGCCCCAGGCCCTAGCTCACAGACCCTGGGCCAGCGCCAGCCTCGCCAACAGGGAGCCTCTGAGCTACACCCCCTGGGGTCAAAGACCTTGCAGCAAGGTCACTGGAGAGAGATGGATTTGCACCACACCCTTGCCAAACTTCACTAGAAAAGCACAGGAACATCCTAGCCACATCCTTTGGCCTGACTGGCAATAACACTGCTTGGAAGACTCCACCCTTAAGCTGGTTGAGAACAGGAGCTGTGAATAAAATAATATTTGCACTCACACCACATAGATCAAAGTTATTATTACTAGGAGGTAGGTCACGCAACAACGCGGTGCTACGACATATACTTTTACAGAAACATTGCATGTAGAAATTGAGGGGTAGGGATGCGAAGGTGTCTTCACAAGGTCACAAAATGAGCACACACTAACGAAAGCAGCGTGTCAGTCCCTCGATCCCTCTGCTGATCTCATGCAGAATGAAAATACATCTACCTTGACATCAGGGGCCAGAAAATCTTTCTGTTCAAACATTTATTCTAATCAAAAACAAATCCTCGATTTTTGCCACAAATGAGGCAAAATTCTCCCCTGTGGAAGACCTTGATTAAGTCAGCTGCCAGGTACACATGTCCCACATTACAGGAGGTGAAATTCAGTAGTCAGATTGGCAGGGACAGTGCTCCTCAGAGCAGTTGTGGTATTTGGAAGGCACCAATTAACACAGAAATTGAACAAACAAATAACGTGGCGGCAAACATAACTAGGTGTCTGTGCTTCTCAGAGGCTGGAACTCACCAGCTAAGGTTTCAGAGAGCAGTATTCAGAAACTAAATCCCCTGTGCTTTGCAAAACAGAGCACTGTTCTCTTTTTCCAAATGGAAGTGCTCTCCTGGAGTCCTCCAAGCGAAACCTCTGACTAGTTTTAAGCTGAATTTTCAGTAGACAACGACAGGCATAGAAGCAAGCCGTTGAACAACAACCAGACCAAAACCAGCCGGCCTCCGAGTCAGGAAGCTCATCTGCAGACCAGGACACCATCTCAAACCACAGGCATCATTCTCTGGTTCCAGACACATCTTTTTAGTACGCGTTACCTTTTTGTGTCGTTAAGACAATCTCTAGTAGGGATTTCCTCTCTGCCTGCTTTGATCCCTGATAAAGCTACTGTTGATTTCAAAGGCTCATGAGCGTGTGCTTTAAGGCAGGGATGGCTGATTTCTGTGTATTAGAGAAGAGAGATGGGCACTTTTATTTCCAGCACATGTTGGGGGTCTGACCAGTGAAGTCACGTTTACACCTCCCTGCACTGACTCTGAAGCCAGACCTGCACCCCTTCCCCTACCTCCTCTGAGTTTGCATTGCAATAACCCAGACGGGACATGCAACCTGCCCACATCACCTGACAAAACGGCCTTTGGGGCAGGTCTGTGGCCAGGCCACCCAGCAGCACCTCCTCTTTAAGTCTTGACCATGAAGCCAACCCTATTGCCCCTTCCTAGCTGATGGGTGCACAGCTAACCCAATCCTCTGGTAGGCAGCGGACACGGTGATCCATGTGAGCACACGTAGCCTGCACCAACACGAGCCAGCGTCCAGTCACTCAGCCTCCCAGGGACAGCAAAGCACATTCAGATCACTCTACATTGGCTGCAAGACTAAGAGCGCTCACACCAGCAGTTACCACAGCTCAGCTGATGCACAGGAACAGGGAAATGATTTTATAATTACTTATCAGATAACCAGCCTCCTTCACACCCAGCTCCTCCGCGTGTGAGCACTTCAGCCGTTTCCAGCTCAGGCCACTTAATCCAAACCATGCTCACATGCGACTTGGCACCAGCAGTGCCTGCTGACGCCAGAAAACAGCTGAGGACAATCTCCCTGAACAATTCCTCTCGGTTCCTCCACATGCAACTAAATACAGCATTAAGGGTGCGAGGGCACCCCAGAGGACAGAGCTGCTGCCCTGGAGGTCAGGGTGGAGGGTGCTGAGCATCCCTAGCTTTGCAGGGCCACCTTCTCCTGGGTTCAGCAAGGTGCCTATGTCCGATCAAAGCGGGAAATGGCACTGTCAGTTGTCAACAGCTTCGCCCACTGCAGAATAAAAAGCCTCTTTCAGGGATTAATGCTCTAAGCAATTAGTCGCCCCATGAAAGGAAAAGTGCCTTCAGCCAAGGTGACAGCAGGACCCGAGGACTATGCACGCTTTTGTTTTCCTTTCACAGTTAATATGGCCTTTTCATTTCCCAGGGAGAAGGAAAAAAGGTGGACTGGAAACTAGTGTTTTTTTATTTTTTATTTTTAATAAGGATTGCTGTGCCAGCAGCATAAAAACATGAAAATAACCCCAACTTTATTGCTACATTAAAGAAAAAACAGTAACATGAATAGGCACAGAAATCTGAATTAGGAATGTGAGCTGATAATTACCCTTTCGGGCCCTGATTAATTGCATTTGAAGCCACGGAGACACCGAGCAGCCAAACGGGACTGACTGCTAACAAAATCCACACCACCAAACAAACTGGTCTTTCTCTCCCTGTGCCACCACACAGGAATGGCAGCTCCCCAAATGCTGTTTGCCTTTGTGTCCTGGTGTGCAGTGCTACGCAGGGCCGGCCAGAGGTACAAAGTCCCACTATTGGGTACCTCAGATAACCCCTCTGAGGTGGTCCAGCCTGCAGACCTGTGGTCTCCAAGTATAAGGTCAAGAATGGACAGATGCCACCTCCTCCAATGCAGCTTCACTGGTAGTTGTAACACACTAAAAAGGGACAGAAGATTGAGTCCACTTTGGTGCACTGATGTGAGAGTGTTGCATTTGGTTCAGTCAAAGATCTCTGTAGTCCAGCTCCCTGTCTACAAGACTGGCCAGTAAAAGATACGCAAGAAATTCAAGAACAGGACGCATGTAATGGGATCCTTCTCCTGATACACACTCCCCATTCCTGCACACCAGTGGTTAGCCTTTTTCAGAATTAGAAAACAATTTCTAGCAACCAGTGTTGGCTCCATCCTACAGAAACTGCTCTAGTACATTTTTGAACCCACAGATATTGTGGTCCCTATAGAGTCCTCTGGAAATGAATTTCATAATTTAATCACATGGCATGTGATTACATACTTCCTTTTGTTCACTTTAAACTTGCTTTCCAAATTTCACAGGCTGCACATGGTTTTTGCATTCTGAGAAATAAAAATAATCACGTCCTCCACATTCTCTCAAATTCTTCGTGATCTCACAAACTTCTACTCTATCGCAACCACCACCTTTGTTCCAGACTGAATACTTTTAGTCTATTTATTCCTCTCATACAGAAGCCAATTCACCTCTGTAATCACCTCTGTCATGCTTCTCAGCACCTTACTTTATTATATACCCTTTCTGAGAGGCAGTGACCAGACCTGCACATGGTATTCACGACATGGGGAAATCGTGGATTTCCGCAGCTGAAGCTCTGGGTTTTGTTCCCCATTCTTTGCCTAATTCCTTCTAACGCCATGTTTGGCTTTCTGACTGCTGTGCTGCAGTTTTCATGGAAACATCCTCAGAACTACTAAAATCTCCTTCCTAGATTGCCGCGGACCTTTTTCCCCCCTCCACAGCACTGCTTTGTGCTTACCAACACTGAATTGCCTTTTTACCATCAATATCATGAGATCCTCCTCCAACTTTTTGCAGTCTGCTCCAAATTTGAGTATCCTAAGTAAATTTTGTGATCAGCTAAGTTAGTTATATCACTGACACCCTCTTTTGCAGATCCTGGGTTGAACAGCACAAGATTCTAGAACAGATCCTTCAAGAATCCTTACTGGTAAAATTACGTTTCTTTTGGGATATGAAATTCTTAAGCCTTCATCTAGAGAGGATGCATTGCTTTAAACTGTGGGTATATTTTTCACCTATCGGCTTTCAATCCCCTATTTTAAAAACTTTCCTGGAACATTTTTTATTTCAAACATCAGAAACCAAGTATTATTGTTAATGTCCACAAATGCCAAAGCATCCATCCTTAAATGGAGGCTCCAACCTGGCAGAAAATAAGCTTACAGCCTATGTCAGTCATACATCAAATAACAAGAAAGGCTGTTAATATAATTATCTTCTTATTGCTATTTTGGGAGGCACAGTAGGTTTTGATGGAGCTTGTAGTAATAGGATCTTTTATGCCATAATTTACGAGCACGTCTGTCTTGAACAATTTTCCACATGGGAAATTAATCACATTCTGCCTAATGGGAGGAAAAATATCCCTTTGCAGTTTGAATTGGATTTGCCATGGTCAATTGGACGTGGGCTTCTTCTTTATCCCTACTCATAATCTGAGGTGTAGTGTTGCCGTCCAAAATTCACTGTGTTAGACTCCAAAGATGGAGATATTTCACTGACGGGTGATACTTTTATACAATGCCCACAATGAAATAAGTCAAATATACCAGCACGGCACAGTCACAAAATTGGATTGTGGCATATGTCAGGTATTGGAGATAATTACTCCAGAAAGCACCTTCCAGTAAATTTCAACTGCAGCTTCTGTATAGTCCAGTAACTTTGGTATTACTTCTGTGAAAAAGAAATACTCAGGCCAGATTTAGGAAGCAGGCAACACATATGTCCCCATCAGTGGACCTACACAGATCACCTGGAGCCAGGCCAGGATGAAACGGTTGATCTGGCTTTGCTCAGCACTGCACTTGGCAACGCAGCTCAAGCCACCATTTCGTGGACTCACATTCTGATTTGAAGGTGTGAAACAAGTTCCTGGGTTGCACAACTACCTAGAACATTCACGGTCCTCCCTCTGACGTGTACCTGTATCTCAGTGGTACAACAGGAATGAATTTATCTAAGGCAAGGGCTTGCATACTTGAAATCACAACATAAGCAGCTCCACTTGGTACAGGAGTACAAGACCTCTCATCAGAGCCACTGCCCATCCAGAGATGCACCACTGGGCATGAGGTCCTCGGAGATGTGACTGGATGCTGAAGGTCACTAAACACTGGGGACATGCTGCAGTTCTGAATGACACAGGACAAGGTATCAATGACAGCTCAAGGACTCACAGGTCTCATTCAGGTGTACAACACAGACGTTTATTCCTGCAGGCAAACTCCTGCAAGAGACCACAAGGAATTGAATTGAAGGTTCCCCATGTGCCAGGCTAATGACTCATCTGGAGGCTGGCTGTTCTTTCTGTCTCCACAGGCACTCAAAAATGAACCATCCAGAAATTGGGGCTGGCCTTACCTAAGGTTTTTACTGAGATAAATTGCCAAATTTCAGTTCAGGTTCAGATTTTAATCCCTTCCTCTCTCGCCACCAAATACCCAATATGCAGAATGAAATGTCCTGGTGCCGATTCATCTCCACTGCATATCTCAGAGACACACTTCTGCTTGAAAAATCCCAATTTTGTTTTTGGTTCCAGTGGAAAAGGGGAAAGAAAGAGAGACTCAGAAAGGGTGAGGGAAAACAAACCAGAAAACTAACACTTCAGCTGGCACCTGAGATAAAGAAGGTGTTTCCAGGTAGCGGGAAAGGAAGCCAAAAAGATCCGCGTCTCTGGGATCCCTTGACTTTGCCATTAAGAAGCAGAACACAAAGTTACCCAATGTTTCTTTAAGGCTGAAAGACTAAAGGAAAACAGGATGGCTTAAAGTAAGAAGGAGTAATCGTATGACTGGAAACTATGAGTGCCCCTAGCCAAGCACCCAAAGGAACTGAGTAATGTTCATTAGTCAGTGACTTTATTGGTACTTGGGACTTTCGACTGCTGAGCAAGATTTAGACCAAAAAGATATTTTGGGGCATGCTACTCTATTTATGTTTGGACGGAATTCAGCCTCACCCCGCATAATATTTTTCCATGCTGGTTTGAGCAGAACGAGCCCTCACTTTTTCCCTGGGCAGGCTACGAGTGGGTCCTTTCTCGGGATCAGCACAGTGAAAATGTCACTTTGCAACCAGCAGTGTGAGGGCAGAGGGAGAAGGCTGAAGAGGAGCAGTCCTTCTGCAAGAAACCTGAAGATATTTTCCAAAATATTTATTCCGAGAGTAGAAACCCACCGTCCCAGACACTGTACAAACACAAGACAGTCCCTGAGATTAATTTGCTCACAATCAAAATGCTCAGTTCCACTGTGGCTTTTGAACAAGTTAACACATAGCAGACAGGTGCTGAGCACCTGAATTAACACTGGGCACTTGTGCAAAACAAACCCCAGGTCATGCCTCAAAACTATCCAATTGCAAGAAATACGCAACATTAAAGGCTTCCTGTTCAGCAGCTTGGTGATGCTGCACTTGCCACAGCAATGTTGGGTAAGATTCAACCACTGGCAAGGTCCTGTGTATGAAGGGATTGGGATGGAGAGAGAAGGGAAGCAGGACCATTGGAGCGTAGAAGAGAAATTCCTCAGGCACCCAACAGCCCACACCATGCAGCAGAGCCTTCCTGGACAACACCCCTTTGATTTGTAAGTGGTACCAGTATAAATCTTGTCACCACAACACCAGTCCCTTGGTTGAGTGTGCTCTTTGAAGTGTATGCATATAAATATTCCATTCAGAGGGTCTCATGTCACAGACCAATCATTGTAGCAGTTACAAGAAATACTTTTTATTTCCCCCTTGTTCTCTTCTCTCTTCTCCCTTTTCTCTCTTCTGCCTTCTCCCTTCCCTTCCCTTCCCTTCCCCTCCCTTCCATTCCCATCCCATCCCATAAGGAAAAAGTCCAATCTTCCAAATCCATTTGCAACAAAGAAAAGTTTAGGTCTGATTCACCACTGTGTTTCCCCCTTTCACCTGGTCTAAGTCCATGGTTTCAGTTTTTAGCACACACTCAAGTAATGACCAGTTCCAATGACTTTGCTCTCCGAGGTGAACCTGACATGATGAGGAAGGGACACAGTGAGAAGAAGACAAGACCAACAAGGGGCAAAGGACTATGTGCAGTGAGCCTGATCACTTGTTAAAGACCTTATCCAGACCGCAGGGGAATTAAAATGACTTCTTCCATTCATTCGCTGATACTGTGTCAAGCCTTAGCTTACACACACACACACATCTTGAGCATTTCTAAGTATGCACTTTCCAGTCTTCTTATTTTCCCTTCTCTGAAAGGAGAGCCATCTGAATCCCAAGCAGATCCTTAAATCACTCTGAGTCAATACACAAATCTTGTTTCAAGTACCTTCTTTTTCATGTTACTTACCCAGAAAAAGTACCAGATGAGTCTTTTTCACAGGTGTTTCTTTTGGTTGTGGGGTGGGTTTTTTTAATATTTTTCTTTGGATTACACTTTTTTCCACATTGTTTATTTTAACTTGCATTTTATTAATTTTGTTCATGTGCCAAAAGGGCAAGACAGGTGCATTTCAGATATTGTATTGGAGTTTAATTAAGTAACTATTAGTTGAAAAAGAGGGCACTGAAATGACCTTTTTGAAATTATTCACAAAACAAAGACCCTAACATTTTTCTGATATTTTTGAAGGCATACAGAACATTTCATTTTTAATGACAAGCAGATCAGTCCCCCACAGTCAACTCTTCAGACAGCTCAGCTGCCTGGGAATGATTCAGGAGGGTCACTTCTGAGTCAGCTCAACAAGTCAGGTTGCTTTAGATCATCTTA
This sequence comes from Astur gentilis, assembly GCF_929443795.1. Classification (NCBI taxonomy): domain Eukaryota; kingdom Metazoa; phylum Chordata; class Aves; order Accipitriformes; family Accipitridae; genus Astur; species Astur gentilis. The sequence goes on from NC_064888.1 coordinate 30,256,323, forward strand.
TAACCCCCAGGAAATGTGCATCAGTAACAAACCACAGAATAAACCCAGACCCCCCCCGAGGAACTCCAGCCATCACAAATGGTGAAAAGAAAAATTCTTTCTCGGCCCTTTCTAGGCACTGCAATAGGGAAACGCTGCAGAAAGGGAAGCACACATTTCCAAATGAAAAAGCCGTTAATGAGAGCAGAGTCTGGCCCTGGAACTAGCATGATCAGAACCAAACTGAGCAACATCGAGGCGATGTCTCATTGCTATAAGTGAGAACCCAGCCCAGCTACGCCACAAGATTAGAAACATATGCAGCATCAGTGAGCCTCTGGGGGACAGCAAACCGTTTCAGGATATAGATGACAGAAGAAAAAGAGGAGCGTGTGGGGGACAGTCCCTTCATCGTGTGCTGGCATTGATATGGACCCAAAGGACTTCAGAAAGGGACACAAACACCCGTGCTGGCTACTCTGCAGCACCACAAGGACCTACATGTGGCTCATGGGGCTGAGGAAGCCAAGAGAAGCCCCATCCTTGTGCCAGAAACAAGTAATGTGCAAGAAGGACAGAAGCGAGACAGCAGTTAACAAGACTGAAGAGGACTATCCCCTCTCCCCAAGGACCCACGGGTAAATACAGGTTTTCCTGCAAGCATACTGATGCTCTTGACACTCAGGGTAATAGCTTTCCTTCCATTGTATTAAAATAGCTAACCAATTTGAAACAGAAGTCAAATTTCCAAACACACACACAAACACACACCAGGAACACACTGACACTTTAGAAAACAGGAGCTGGGGTCAGATGACACTTGGGCTCTTCTGAAAATTTCCTGCTGGAGCCTTTCACGCTGTAAAACTACCCTGAAATAATTCAAACACTCCAGGCGGAAAAGCCAGCTGCTTCCCTAGGTCAGCCTGAGACCTGCTCTTGAGATCCTTCACTTGCTCACCCAAAAACAATCATTCTTGGGAAGGAGGCTTTTACTGCCTTCCCCAAGATCCAGAAAAAGCCCAATTTGTGATCCCCATATGCCAACAGGAGGTTCCTACACCCTGTCTGCACCAGCCTCTGTTTGCATGAGGCTGTGTTTTATGAGCCCGAGAGCATTGCTTTGAAGGACAAAATGGGAGTGAGAGCCTGTAAATCGCCTGGGAAGAGCAGTACTTCGCTCTCCCTGATGCTCTCAGCCCTACACCCACGCTCTTTCAGTGTGGTACCAACGTCAAGAGAAACTGTGCCTTGGGCAGCCTAATCTGAACCAGACACTTGTGGGAAACAGCCAGGCACTGCCAGGAGAAGACTGGGCTCCCACCACCTCCCTTCCTCACGCCATACTGCAAAAGCCACACATCACCCCATGTCGCCCCAACCAACACCCTCCTGTCCTCCGAGGATGCAGTGGTGAACCGTCCGCTCTTAGTTACGCTATTGCATATGGCCAGCAGTCAAGAAACAGTTTTTCCTTTGCAAAGAAATCACTTCACCATAATGTAGTAATTTTACTCCCCGGTAATTAAAAAGCTTAAGCTCCAACTCACACTTCCAAACATTTGCTCAGAAGGGAGGAAAACTAACAAAAACATTCATAGCCATCACCAGAACCACCCCTGTGAAAGGCCTAATTCCCTATATTGCTTTAATTAAAAGTGGATGAATAGCAGTCTCCCAGCCTAGAAACCTTTAAGAGAAATAAAGTCAATCTATAGGCTTATGAAAATAGGAGGAGGGAAACAAACACAAAAATCCTGCCAGTTAGGGCTTACCAGAGGATTATAACATCTGGACTCTCAAGGGGAAGTGAACCAGGGAATGGACAGTATGGAGAGGACACAACCACCTCTCAGAGAGACCATCGTGCACAGGGAGCTGGCGATGGGTGAAGAGGAGCAGAAAGCCACACAGAGACGCAACACCCTTGCCTGCACGTTTTTGTCTTCACGGCTTCCTGGAGGAACACTCCTATCTGGTGACACCACAGAACAAAGGATGTGGTTTAATTGCAAAGAAAAAAGAAGGGGGGGGGGGGGGGCCTGGGAGAAAAAATCCTAACAGATGATGAGTATAGCTGACCTCCAGTGAAACAGAGAACAACTTGGTGAGGAATAATCTAATCCATAAGAGCAAAGTATTTATCATCGCTGTTACAGCAAGAGACCACCCTGCTCCAGAGGACATCTGCAAACAGATGTGAACATGGAGGCTTTAAGCACGGCAATAAAGGCACCAGTTGGGCATGAGTAAATACAGGAGGACTTTAATGCTGCAGTATTTGTCTGCTACACAACGTTTTATGGATTTATTCTTTTAATGCCACGGGGAGATATGGCAATTCTAGTTTGTTTCTCTTTTTCCCCAATAAAAGTACTGCAGAGAGTTTGGGGGTATATTTGAACCCTCTATACCCCACCTGAGTGCTCAGATCCTCTGCTTCCTATTTCTAAAGCACCTCCGGCAGTGTGGAAAACTAGGGACAAGTCTTGGGAAGAATTAATGACTAAACATGGGCTTAACTAATGATTTCCAAGATAGCACCCTATGGTTGGGGGATAGAAATAAATTGAAACCGAGCCCCCTGCCAGCCCCCCTCACCCGTTCCCACGTGCCCAGGGTAAGCCCACACATGGTGGCGGGTGCGAGATGTCATCTCCGGGGCTTCACAAGAGCAGTATCAACACAGGCCCAGCATGCCTGCACAGAATGAACCAAACTCAACTGTTTTTCCACTTGGGCCAGAGAAAATTAAAACCTTGTGAAAGTCACTTTGTCTTAGAAAGAAAGCAAATTTACTTTGCTTAGCTTTATTACATCTTAGCCTTCTTATCAGTTTGATTTCATTCTTAAGTCATTTTAAACCCTAGTGTCATATAATCTGGCAGCTACAGTGATGGGCTTTATACAGAAAAACATAGGGAAAGGGTTTTCAAAAGCACTCAGACCCACTGTGACTGCTCCTGCTGAAGTCAACAGTAAATCCAATGATACCACCGGGAGCAGAGGTCAAGGCTGAGTAGGCTTGACGCTACAGAAACTTACGGGTGGGATTTTCAATCTCTTCAAAACCGATTACTAATAACAAAGTATATTAAAAATAAAGAGCTAAGTTGTGACCCTGAAAATATTTACATATGTGCCTAGCTCACAGCTTGTAAGTAATTATGGGGGGCCTGATTTCTCTCACTTTCTCTAATGTAAGCCAGGAATAAGGGCCCAGATGCGTGTGGAAAACCTTGGCTCACAGGGAGGGTCAACTACAGCGATTTTGGTGGAATTACTCATGCTCTGCAGAGCTTTCGAGCACAGGCATGCACACAGCAAGGCTCCTTAGAAACACCAGCATCTTCCTAAACCCACAGCCACATTGACATATAAATACACCAAATGGGAGATGGGATTTTTCTGGCTGCGATGGTGCTGGATATCTGCAGAAACAGCATTACAGTCCACTCACTTCTAATAGACCATAATAAAATTTGGATCAGAAAATGAGGGCTAGTTAAGGAAAAATGGGGGCAGGTTTGGGGGGGGGGAAGTTTTATTATTTGTGTGGATCTGACACTGTGACATGAATTAACCTAACTTCAAAGGATGAAACATCATTATTACAAAGCATTGCGTTGACTATAACTATTTCCAGGCTATTATGCAAACCCAACTGAAATAATATTATGGGTACAGGATTATTCTAGTTCCCTATTAATCCCAAGAGGAAGAGGGATGTGACTTATTTTCTCATCCTGACAAATCATCTCAAGATGCTGCTGAATCAGAGGTGCTTGCAGCTTAAGAGGAAGTAAGTAAAAATGTTCAGCTTTTATTACTAAGTTTGAGGATTGATTAACAAGAATGTAAAACTAAACCTCATTTAATCCCCTCATTGTTCATGATATAAACCCTTAGATTGTGTAGTTACTCTGGAATGGAGAAAGAAAAGAACTAGAAAAGGTCACCTCCCCAGCTATTAATTTCCAGGCAGCTTCAGTCCCAGGTTCCGGCACAATACAGCAGTCTTCACTGCAAACGTTTCGGGGAAAATGCTTTACTTGCATAAAGGCTGCAACTGTTCCCACTGCAGTGAAGCCATAAAACTATTGCAATTGAACCAAAACTTGATAACAGCTTAATGGCATAAAGCAATATTTGGACTAAATTGAATCTGATCATATCACTCTAAAGTTCTTTTCCAAGTTAAAGGGCTTTTATTTATAGTCTGTACTTACACCCAAGAGACTTCGACATATTTTAACTAACCTGCCTTCCTTGTCTTCTTAACCTTGGTCCCTTTCCAAGAAAAAACATGTCACCTGACCACGGATGGGGTTTGATTTCCAGCAGCAGAATTAACCCACAACACAAATCCCTTGTGTTTATTCACTGAGTGACGGTGCATGTCCTGGGGAGTGAGCTTAGCCAATATTTCCTTGATGAAAGGGGTGGAGGGGAACAGGCTGGAGGTACCTCTGTTACCACATCAACCACTTGCATGCAACAAATCTCTGAATCCCACCTATTCTAATTCTTCTGGTTTCATGGACACCACCAGGAGAGCAGAATATGCTGAGACCCACCAGGGGATCAGTGTCACTATTACTGGGACTCACTGAATCTCCTTACATACAGGTCACCCCATGTTGACACAACTGTTGCAGACTGCCATACTGCAGAAACATGGCTTAGTCAGTACAAACCTGGCTACAAGCAAAGACTGACTGGACCTCAGGCAAAGCACACCGCAGCCTTCCTTCCACCCGCTGCGTACACACTGGAGGGAATTTGGAGCCGCCCTGGCAGTCAGATACTGTGTCAAATGTACACAGCATCTGCATGGCACTGCACCAGCCACCCCAGCTGAGGAGGGCTAATGAAAGGACAACTGAGCAGCATTTATAGACCAGAGCGCGTCAATTCACCCTCTCTTTGACAGGGCTGGAAAAAATAACATTTTTGTCTAGGGTGAGGAAAAGAAATCGAAAACTAGGATTATATCAGGTTGAACAATGTCATGCTCAAAAGAAAATCTTTTCCCCATCTCTGAGGGTCTTTTTCAATCAGGTCTAGCAAGCACCTTCTCTGCACACAACACGGCTCATGTCCACGCCAGACCTGGCTGGCTGTGGGCATGTGATGTGCTGGTGGCATCACACAAGATGCCGCAGTCCCCAGATCCCGGACCCCTCATCTGCCTGCAGCAGCGCTACCCTGAAAGCTTCGTGCCTTCATTTCCCCAACCCCCTTCCCAAGGCCGCTCTCTGGGAAGGAGCAGGTATATACCTAACTAGCTTGGCTACCTCACTAGCTTGGCTTTGCTAGAGCAAGCCCAAGGACCAGGAAGAGAGGCCCTGGCAGGTGGTTCAAGCAAGCTCTCGGTGGTCCAGCAGCACATCCCTGGCTGTCGGACACAGCAGGGAGCAGGGGGGTCAAGCAGGGCAGTAGCACGCTCCAGCAGAGCGGCTTTTGCTTGGCGGACAGCATGCCCCTTCCAGCTGCGGGCAACCCACTGGTGGCCCTCCCGTCCCCTGTCACCACGTACCGGAGCCAGCAGCAAGCAACCCCTTCTTCTCCCAACCCCTGGGAGAAGCGGGTGGCTGGGACATTGTGCAAAAGTAAATATTTACGTAGCCGGGGCCTTCCTTCCCCTGCCCTGTATTTTCTCCCTCTTCTTAAAATGTCACAGATCAGCTGTTTTCATAATTGTGCAGGAAATGAGTTCCCTGCTGGCTGGCAGCTTAACACCCGCATGTGCTGGGTCTACTGTGGCTGCACTGCTCATCTCTGCCGGCTCCTGCATCCATCTGGGATCTTCAGAAGATGGATTTGGCCAGAGGGGAGACAGGACAGTCAGGAACGTAGGCACAGAGCTGCATGACTACGGTAGTCTCTCTTGTAGCTGCAGCTTAGGGGAACCCCTATCCTCTGGTCCACAGGTCAGATCAGGATCCCGGGAGACCCGACACTCTGTTTATGCCACTTCAGAGCAAACATCCAAACCAGACTAACACAGCTTCCTGCCTGCACGCAGCGGTGAGCGCACTCAGGAAATTCAGGCGTATTTCAAGCTTGCGACTTTTTCTTTGTTCTTCGGACAAAGCCTCGTTCACTGGAGATGTTACTAAAAGGATTATTATCTATAGGAGACTTCTCTTCCCAAGAGGAAATCTGCTAAACACACAATTCTGCATTTGCTGTGTTTTGTAGGAGCCAGGATTAAGATAGGAATATTTTCCCTTCTGCTCTCCGCATCTAATGATTTAAATAGACCAGTGCTGACGACACTGCCTAATGGGAATAGGCACAAATGCCTTTACCCTGTACTCCGGTCTGATGGTTTTACTGCTTGCCTGAGAGGGTACCAAGTTATCCTCCATTTGGTGGAAAGAGTTGGAAGAAGAGTTGGAAGAATTTGGTGGGAATCACATCTAACGGTGCACTCAGTGAAAAAGTGAAGTCTGCCCACCAGCCCAAACACCTCCAATAAAACCCCATCAAAGGCCAAACCAGACTGCAAATGTTTTGCTTATTCCGGGTCAGCCCTGTGCTGTTCAGAGCCCTGAATATAAGAAGGAACCTGCAAGTCTGAACTTGCCAATGCTTAGGATGTAAAAGCAGAAGGAATGTAATTTTCTGCTCTTTATTTAGAGGTGGCAAAACCCTGATAGAAAATTACATGGTGAAAGTGCTTAACTTCAGACCCAAGGAAATTTGAGAGCAAACATTAATTACCTCCATCCTGAGTACAAGCCTGGGGCCTGTATTAGCACCTCTCTGAATGGGAGAAGCTCAAGAGGATTGAATTTCCCACTTCTAGGACTTAGTTTCTTTTCCTCATCTACCTACCCTTGGTTTCCTCTTTCTAATTCCCATGTTATTTCCTTCTCTCCACCCCAGCTCTCCCATTAAACAGGACTACAACTCTAAGAAAAAAATCACAGAGGGGCAGACACTGCCATAGTGGAAATAGATTTAGTTTGGCAAATCCCTGCCCACAGTCTCCCCTCACTGTGCTCCTGTGTATAAAGATCCCCTTATGAGTAAGGACAACTGTGTTCACAAGAGCCTGAAAATAGCTGCATTGTGGAGCAGGGAGGTCTGCAAACACACCACACTTAAGAACATCAGCACCCAAAAAGCTTAATAGATAGAGAAAATAAAGTAGGAGAAATTACTTGCGATCAAGCAGCAAATTCCCAGGTTCATTATTTCCAATCCACAGGGGAAAAAAAAATAAAAATCACAACCTATTTTAAGCATGTGAGTATATAAATAAATCAGCTGGCCCAGCCAAAAGGCAAAGTGGGCTGAAAACAGATTCAAACAGAAGTCTAGACTATTACTTAGTTGTGAATCTCAGCTGAGCTCTGCTCTCCTCTATTGCCCAGGCAGCTTAAGTCTGAATACAACAGAGACAACATCAGGCAAAGAACTAACATCCAGAGGGAATATCTAGAGCCTGTGGGGCTGCAAAACCATCCGAGTCCCTGGCAAGCTTGACTCCAGTGTTAAAAAGCACTTTCATTATATGGGCCATTTGTTGATGGATTGTGGGAAAAACTCAGATTTCAACCCAGAAAGGAAGACAAGCAAACCCTTATATAAAGCCACCCTCTCACCACCCTGTGGGTTGAATGCAGAATGCTCTCAGACTTGCTACATACCACCCACTTTAGATTACAGACTTGCAGAGTTATTTTTAAAAAGTAATTATAGTAGTAGAGGGCACACTCATCTGGAACAGCTGCCTGAGGAAACGACGAGCCTGATGCAGCTCAAACTGCTTTTCAAGTCTATAATCGTGTTTATTTATTGCCTTTAAAAACAAGAATCAAGATCCAACTAATTTCTGAGTAAAAATGTCGATGTATTTCCCCAAGGAGTCCAAGCAGCTATACTGCACTGAAAACCCGTGCTGGCCTTTTTGGTCTAGCATCCAGCACTGAAAAAAAAATAAATAATCCCCATTAGCTCTGGCTTCAAGCAAACGCAAACCAAAACCCCTTTCCATTCTTTGTTTTCCCTTGAAACCGTGGCTTGATTATTACAAAACTCTCATCAGGAGACTCAAATGGTCTAATGAGAGGCAGATCATGTTCTGCATACGCTGATTTCTGCCCAGAGGTGGTTTCTGGTTGAGCAAAATATCAGCTCTTAACCTGTTTGAGAGGAGCAGGTACAAGCCCCAGAAGAATATTCTGTAGGTTTTTCCTATTCCAGCCCCTCGTTTCAGCTGCCAGCCAGCCGATTTTGGATCTGTAAACTGAGAAAGGACTCGGACGAGACTGAAAGAGAGGGAAGAGGACCAGGTACTTGGGAGGATGCCAGCATTGTTATTTTTTTCCCCTTTTTCTTCCCTTTGTAATTAAATCAGGCCTTTGGCTCATGCCGTATTAATGCTTGAAGACCTCCAGAAGGCCTGACGATGCCTGTGAAACAGGCTCAGCATGCAAAGCCAGAAGCCCCCCACGCTCCATTACGTGGGGCTCATTACAGCCCCTTCCTCGGCGGGCAGCTCTGAAAGACGGCGGTCGCTGGTGGCTGCCTTTTCCGCAGCTTCTTCAATAGGAAGCAGCCTAAGGGCATCCTATGACCTCACACTTCACGACTTCGTCTTTCAACCAGAAAAGACTTAAACCCTAAAAATATCTCCACAGAGCACATAGAAAATAATACGCCTGCCTGCCCCCCCCTCGAAATCATCAATCCTCCCACCGCCCGGCCGAGGAACAGCCGCTTCCTCCCGGCAGCCCCTGCTTTCCCTTCAAGCCCGGAGCCGACAGGAAATCCATTCTCCTCCTGTGAGAGACAGGAGATGAATTTTCCGCAATAGGTCTCCTAGCAAGGCAGAAAATAGAAAGAAACAATAGAAACTGCTTTCTCAAACAATAGGAGCTGCTGAAGAGCAGCTCACCAGAAGCTCGGCATCACCCAAATCTTAAATAAGCTGGAGTGGAAGCAAGCCAAGGACCTGTTAGTTGTCTTGCTAACACACTACCCTGGCCCAAATATAAGTTCATTTTAAACCTGGAGGCACTCTCCCCTTTCAAAGAACAGGCAGGAAAACTGAAAATATGTATATTAAAAGGAAATTACAATGCATTATGGAGTGGCCCCCAAAAAGCTCTCCAGAGCTGTTCAAGCACTCATCATCCCATGCCGCAGTGTCATGGGTCACCTCCCCACTCCCCGGCAGCTCCTCCACGGTGAGGACAGGGGACTGTGATGCTGATTTATTGCAGGTGGGTGGAACGGGATGGGGGGGAAAAGCCCCTCTTTCTCCATCTGAGAAAGTTTGCTACCTCATATTCAGGAAAGCACAGCAGAATATCTTCGTTATTTGTGTTACACAGATAAGACTTGGCAAACGAGACATCTGAGGCTCTTCTCTGTGTGTGTGTGTGTGTGTGTGTGTGTGCGCCTATCATGCCTGCAAGACTACCCCTGCATATTAAAGGAACACTGTTTAGGATAACTTAATTCATATTTTAATTTAAAAAGTAAGATATGACTGGGTCTAAGATAAAGAGAATTTTATCTGATTTTTTTTTTTTTAACCCTTAAGCTACTTTTTGCCTGGCTCTGAACTGCTGCAACACTGTTCATTTCTGTGTAGGTCAGGAATTCAAAATGACTCCAAAGAAAAGTTTAAATCACTTACTAACACCTCGTTGCCCTGGCTCAGAGCGCTGCAGGAGAGGTTAATCAAAAATGGAAAACGAGTCTGAAATTAAACATATTTTTGCACATAAAATCCAGCTAAAAATTTTTAAATGCCTGGCTACCAACCACCTCTCCAAAGGAGAAGATAGCCTACAATAAGAATATCTCTGAGATTTCTAAGGGTCCTCCTCAGCCAGCGTGCTCCTTACAGTCACCGTGCCCCCTGCCTCCCGGGGTGGGCAGAATAAACGTTGAAAATGCCTTGCACGCACTGACCACCGCTGAAATGCAGCACCTTTGACAAAATTACACACGGCCACATCCTAATTTTGCTGATCCTAGTCTCAATTTACACAGGCGGAACATGAATCGCTGGATCCGAGGGTCACCACAGTGCTGGTTGTTAGGATGAGCCCGTCATCTCTGCCCCAGCACAAGAATAACCGCCCAAGATCTCTGAACAAAACGCTGTTGCTCCTCCAGCCCGGAGCAAAACAAAAGGAGCAAAGCTGGAACACACACAACCGAAAGGAAAAAAAGCTGCTCTCGTCACCATGGATGAAATCCTGCTGTTGCAAACCCGCTCGAGCCTTTCTCCTCAGCCTCCTCTTCCCCAAAGACAGCACTGGAAAGGGGAGGGGAAAAAACCCCACCACCCCAACACACCGAACTGAAACTGAAAAGCAGACATATCCACCTGGGATGCAGTTCATCAGCAGATCTCCTTCCCCGCTGCAGCCTGCGAGCGGCAGAAACAGAGGCAAGGAAGGTCCTGGCCGGCGTTGGCGAGAGGTTATTCCCCATCCTCCCGCATTGTGCAAAATGGGGACGCTCCCGCCCGCCGCCAGTGCTCCCCGCCTGCTGGCACCCCTCGCCAGCCCCAGGTATCTGGGCGGTGCTGGGATGGCCTCCCGCGCCCTCTACGACTGCACCTCTCCCTTCCCGCAGCCCTCCTGACTCACCCATGGGACTAGGCTTGGCTGGGGATCACACCCCCAGCTCCTGCTTTGCTGGGGGAACAGCCCCCAGCAAACCTCGGGCCAGGGGAGGAGGAGAGGCTGGGGCTTCTCCGGGGAACCGGGAGCCTTGCCCAGGGATCAAGCAGTTGGGAGAAGCCCTCCCGGCACGGACCAGCTCACCCCACTCCCCACCCACCGTCGCTGGCACTAGCCATGTGCCGCAGCTCAGGAGCAAAAAACAGGGCAAAACCTGCACTACCTGCAGGGATCTTCCTGCCGCCCTATATTTGCCGCCTGTCCTTAAAACGCCTCAGCAGGCGCACCGCGCGTTCCGGCTGCCTCGGGGCCGAGGAAGGAGAAATCCCCAGAGACCCCTTTGAGATGGTGCCATGGCATTTGTCTTCTCAGGGGGAAGGCAGGTCATCAGGGCACAGCGGGGCCGGACTACGGCTGGTGACAATCCACCACACCGGCATCCCTCCCGGTGCCCCAGGATGCAGCCACCAAGCTCCGCTGGCAGCACGTGCCCCGAAAAGGATGGTTTCGTCTTTCCTCACCCTAATCAAGGGAAGAGGAAAATCTGAGTGGGAAAGAAAGGAAGAGAGAAGGTGCCTCTCTGGCAGAGTATTCCCAAGCACTGGAGGCAGGGACTGGAGCCAGGCCGGGGTGTTGCTTCTGCAGCTGCCTGACCAAGCTGGTAGGACAGCCTGCACCAACCACCCGGTCCCCTGGGATAGGACTGGGCTTCCCAGGGGTAAGAAAAATCAGGCAAACAAAGCAGTCTCCTCGAGCGGGATGTCTCCCTCTCCAGGCAGCACAGAAGCTGCAGAGTAGGCATCCTGCGGGGATTTTCTCCTTCCAGCACAGCCTATGCAAAAACCTCCTGTTTTATCAGCAGGGCTCAAAACTGCTTTGAAGTCCAGGCAGGAACCAAGCTGGAATCTGGGTAGAAAGTGCAAGGGGCTGCCATCATCAATGCCCAGCCCTCCATGCCATGGAAAGCCCAAACTTCTCTCCACAGCAGGGATCTGCAGCCCAGTAGCCAGCGTGATGGGATGATTTCATGCTGTGCAGTGCGTTTTCCCCAAGGCTGTGCTTTGGAAGACATGGTGGAGCAAGAAGAGCTGACATCCCTCCAACTCCAGCTTTGTCTCCAGATGGCTCTTCCACATAGTGCCAAGAGAAATGAAAAACAATGCAAGCCCTGGAGTCTTGGGTCAGCCACTGCAAAACTGTTAATCCCAGAGTTGCGTGGCCCTGTCTTTGCCATTTGTTTTTGCCATCGTGCTCTCCAGAAGCTCAGCAGACCAGTCTTCTCCTTCCAGCTGAAGTTCCTTCATTAACTACCTCAAGATCTCTGAAACAGGGAGCCCAAATCCATAATCTCTTCTCTCTGCTGATGCAGATATAGAAGTATCTGACAGGGAGGGAGCAGAGCTTCAGGTCCACTCT